>NC_090439.1:628425013-628746888 GCF_031143425.1 Pleurodeles waltl
CTGTTACCCAGAATCCTTTGCTAACCTGAAAATTTGGCTAAAAAAACACATTTTCCTCACATTTCGGTGACAGAAAGTTCTGGAATCTGAGAGGAGCCACAAAATTTCCTTCCACCCAGCGTTTCCCCAAGTCTCCCGATAAAAATGATACCTCACTTGTGTGGGTAGGCCTAGCGCCCGTGACAGAAATGCCCCAAAACACAACGTGGACACATCACATTTTTTTAAAGAAAACAGAGTGTTTTTTGCAAAGTGCCTACCTGTAGATTTTGGCCTCTAGCTCAGCTGACACCTAGGGAAACCTACCAAACCTGTGCATTTATGAAAACTAGAGACCTAGGGAATCCAAGATGGGGTGACTTGTGGGCTCTGAACAGGATCTGTTACCCAGAATCCTTTGCAAACCTCAAAATTTGGCTAAAAAAACACATTTTCCTCACATTTCGATTACAGAAAGTTCTGGAATCTGAGAGGAGCCACAAATTTCCTTCCACCCAGCGTTTCCCCAAGTCTCCCGATAAAAATGATACCTCACTTGTGTGGGTAGGCCTAGCGCCCGTGACAGGAAATGCTCCAAAACACAGGGTGTGGACACATCACATTTTTTTTGAAAGAAAACAGAGGTGCTTTATGCAAAGTGCATACCTGTAGATTTTGGCCTCTAGCTCTGCCGGCACCTAGGGAAACCGACCAAACCTGTTGCATTTTTAAAACTAGAGACCTAGGGGAATCCAAGATGGGGTGACTTGTGGGGCTCTGACCAGGTTCTGTTACCCAGAATCCTTTGCAAACCTCAAAATTTGAAATAAAAAATATGTTTTCCTCAAATTTTGGTGACAGAAAGTACTGGAATCAGAGAGGAGCCACAAATTTCCTTCCACCACGCGTTCCCCCAAGTCTCCCGATAAAAATGATACCTCACCTGTGTGGGTAGGCCTAGCGCCCGTGACAGAAAATGCCCCAAAACACAACGTGGACACATCACATTTTTTTTAAGAAAACAGAGGTGTTTTTTTTGCAAAGTGCCTACCTGTAGATTTTGGCCTCTAGCTCAGCTGGCACTTAGGGAAACCTACCAAACCTGTGCATTTATGAAAACTAAAGACCTAGGGGAATCCAAGATGGGGTGACTTGTGGGGCTCTGACCAGGATCTGTTACCCAGAATCCTTTGCAAACCTCAAAATTTGGCTAAAAAAACACATTTTCCTCACATTTCGGTGACAGAAAGTTCTGGAATCTGAGAGGAGCCACAATTTCCTTCCACCCAGCGTTTCCCCAAGTCTCCCGATAAAAATGATACCTCACTTGTGTGGGTAGGCCTAGCGCCCGTGACAGGAAATGCCCCAAAACACAACGTGGACACATCACATTTTTTTAAAGAAAACAGAGGTGTTTTTTGCAAAGTGGCCTACCTGTAGATTTTGGCCTCTAGCTCAGCTGGCACCTAGGGAAACCTACCAAACTGTGCATTTATGAAACTAGAGACCTAGGGGAATCCAAGATGGGGTGACTTGTGGGGCTCTGACCAGGATTCTGTTACCCAGAATCCTTTGCAAACCTCAAAATTTGGCTAAAAAAACACATTTTCCTCACATTTCGATTACAGAAAGTTCTGGAATCTGAGAGGAGCCACAAATGTCCTTCCACCCAGCGTTTCCCCAAGTCTCCCGATAAAATGATACCTCTCTTGTGTGGGTAGGCCTAGCGGGCCCGTGACAGGGAAATGCTCCAAAACACAACGTGGACACATCACATTTTTTGAAAGAAAACAGAGGTTGTTTTTTGCAAAGTGCCTACCTGTAGATTTTCGCCTCTAGCTCAGCCTGCACATAGGGAAACCTACCAAACCTGTGCATTTTGAAAACTAGAGACCTAGGGGAATCCAAGATGGGGTGACTTGGGGGCTCTGGCCAGGTTCTGTTACCCAGAATCCTTTGCAAACCTAAAAAATTTGGCTAAAAAAATAAGTTTCCTTAAACTTTGGTGACAGAAAGTACTGGAATCAGAGAGGAGCCACAAATTTCCTTCCACCACGCGTTCCTCAAGTTTCCTAATAAAAATGATACCTCACTTGCGTGGTAGTAGGCCTAGCGCCCGTGACAGGAAATGTCCCAAAAATACAAGGTGGACAAATCACATTTTTTTAACGAAAACAGAGGTGTTTTTTGCAAAGTGCATACCTGTAGATTTTGGCCTCTAGCTCTGCGGCACCTAGGGAAACCTACCAAACCTGTGCATTTTTGAAAACTAGAGACCTAGGGGAATCCAAGATGGGGTGACTTGTGGGGCTCCTGACCAGGTTCTGTTACCCAGAATATTTTGCAAACCTCAAAATTTGGCTAAAAAAATATGTTTTCCTCAAATTTTGGTGACAGAAAGTACTGGAATCAGAGAGGAGCCACACATTTCCGTCCACCACGCGTTCCCCCAAGTTTCCTGATAAAAATGATACCTCACTTGCGTGGGTAGGCCTAGTGCCCGTGACAGGAAATGTCCCAAAATACAAGGTGGACACAACACATTTTTTTAAAGAAAACAAAGGTGTTTTTTTGCAAAGTGCCTACCTGTAGATTTTGGCCTCTAGCTCAGCTGGCACCTAGGGAAACCTACCAAACCTGTGCATTTATGAAAACTAGAGACCTAGGGGAATCCAAGATGGGGTGACTTGTGGGGCTCTGACCAGGATCTGTTACCCAGAATCCTTTGCAAACCTCAAAATTTGGCTAAAAAAACACATTTTCCTCACATTTCGATTACAGAAAGTTCTGGAATCTGAGAGGAGCCACAAATTTCCTTCCACCCAGCGTTTCCCCAAGTCTCCCGATAAAAATTATACCTCACTTGTGTGGGTAGGCCTAGCGCCCGTGACAGGAAATGCTCCAAAACACAACGTAGACACATCACATTTTTTGAAAGAAAACAGAGGTGTTTTTTGCAAAGTGCCTACCTGTAGATTTTGGCCTCTAGCTCAGCCTGCACATAGGGAAACCTACCAAACCTGTGCATTTTTGAAAACTAGAGACCTAGGGGAATCCAAGATGGGGTGACTTGTGGGGCTCTGACCAGGTTCTGTTACCCAGAATCCTTTGCAAACCTCAAAATTTGGCTAAAAAAATATATTTTCCTCAAATTTTGGTGACAGAAAGTACTGGAATCAGAGAGGAGCCACAAATTTCCTTCCACCCAGCGTTTCCCCAAGTCTCCCGATAAAAATGATACCTCACTTGTGTGGGTAGGCCTAGCGCCCGTGACAGGAAATGCTCCAAAACACAATGTAGACACATCACATTTTTTTAAAGAAAACAGAGGTGCTTTATGCAAAGTGCATACCTGTAGATTTTGGCCTCTAGCTCTGCCGGCACCTAGGGAAATCTACCAAACCTGTGCATTTTTTAAAACTAGAGACCTAGGGGAATCCAAGATGGGGTGACTTGTGGGGCTCTGACCAGGTTCTGTTACCCAGAATCCTTTGCAAACCTCAAAATTGGCTAAAAAAATATGTTTTCCTCAATTTTTGGTGACAGAAAGTACTGGAATCAGAGAGGAGCCACAAATTTCCTTCCACCACGCGTTCCCCCAAGTTTCCTGATAAAAATGATACCTCACTTGCGTCGGTAGGCCTAGTGCCCGTGACAGGAAATGTCCCAAAATACAAGGTGGACACTTCACATTTTTTTAAAGAAAACAGAGGTGTTTTTTGCAAAGTGCCCACCTGTAGATTTTGGCCTCTAGCTCAGCCGGCACCTAGGGAAACCTACCAAACCTGTGCATTTTTTAAAACTAGAGACCTAGGGGAATCCAAGTTGGGGTGACTTGTTGGGCTCTGACCAGGTTCTGTTACCCAGAATCCTTTGCAAACCTCAAAATTTGGCTAAAAAAATATGTTTTCCTCACATTTCGGTGACAGAAAGTCCTGGAATCTGAGAGGAGCCACAAATGTCCTTCCACCCAGCATTCCCCCAAGTCTCCCGATAAAAATTATACCTCACTTGCGAGGTAGGCCTAGCGCCCGTGACAGGAAATGCCCCAAAACACAACGTGGGACACATCACATTTTTTTTAAGAAAACAGAGGTGTTTTTTGCAAAGTGCCTACCTGTAGATTTTGGCCTCTAGCTCAGCTGGCACCTAGGGAAACCTACCAAACCTGTGCATTTATGAAAACTAAAGACCTAGGGGAATCCAAGATGGGGTGACTTGTGGGGCTCTGGCCAGGTTCTGTTACCCAGAATCCTTTGTAAACCTCAAAATTTGGCTAAAAAAATAAGTTTTCCTCAAATTTTGGTGACAGAAAGTACTGGAATCAGAGAGGAGCCACAAATTTCCTTCCACCACGCGTTCCCTCAAGTTTCCTGATAAAAATGATACCTCACTTGCGTGGGTAGGCCTAGCGCCCGTGACAGGAAATGTCCCAAAATACAAGGTGGACACATCACATTTTTTTAAAGAAAACAGAGGTGTTTTTTGCAAAGTGCCTACCTGTAGATATTTGGCCTCTTGCTCAGCCGGCACCTAGGGAAACCTACCAAATCTGTGCATTTTTTAAAACTAGAGACCTAGGGAAATCCAAGATGGGGTGACTTGTTGGGCTCTGACCAGGTTCTGTTACCCAGAATCCTTTGCAAACCTCAAAATTTGGCTAAAAAAATACGTTTTCCTCACATTTCGGTGACAGAAAGTCCTGGAATCTGAGAGGAGCCACAAATTTCCTTCCACCCAGCATTCCCCCAAGTCTCCCGATAAAAACTATACCTCACTTGTGTGGGTAGGCCTAGTGCCCGTGACAGGAAATGCCCCAAAACACAACGTGGACACATCACATTTTTTTAAGAAAACAGAGGTGTTTTTTGCAAAGTGCCTACCTGTAGATTTTGGCCTCTAGCTCAGCTGGCACCTAGGGAAACCTACCAAACCTGTGCATTTATGAAAACTAAAGACCTAGGGGAATCCAAGATGGGGTGACTTGTGGGGCTCTGACCAGGATCTGTTACCCAGAATCCTTTGCAAACCTCAAAACTTGGCTAAAAAAACACATTTTCCTCACATTTCGGTGACAGAAAGTTCTGGAATCTGAGAGGAGCCACAAACTTCCTTCCACCCAGCGTTTCCCCAAGTCTCCCGATAAAAATTATACCTCACTTGTGTGGGTAGGCATAGCGCCCGTGACAGGAAATGCTCCAAAACACAACTTGGACACATCACATTTTTTTAAAGAAAACAGAAGTGTTTTTTGCAAAGTGCCTACCTGTAGATTTTGGCCTCTAGCTCAGCCTGCACATAGGGAAACCTACCAAACCTGTGCATTTTTGAAAACTAGAGATCTAGGGGAATCCAAGATGGGGTGACTTGTGGGGCTCTGGCCAGGTTCTGTTACCCAGAATCCTTTGTAAACCTCAAAATTTGGCTAAAAAAATAAGTTTTCCTCAAATTTTGGTGACAGAAAGTACTGGAATCAGAGAGGAGCCACACATTTCCTTCCACCACGCGTTCCCTCAAGTTTCCTGATAAAAATGATACCTCACTTGCGTGGGTAGGCCTAGCGCCCGTGACAGGAAATGTCCCAAAATACAAGGTGGACACATCACATTTTTTTAAAGAAAACAGAGGTGTTTTTTGCAAAGTGCATACCTGTAGATTTTGGCCTCTAGCTCTGCCGGCACCTAGGGAAACCTACCAAACCTGTGCATTTTTGAAAACTAGAGACCTAGGGGAATCCAAGATGGGGTGACTTGTGGGGCTCTGACCAGGTTCTGTTACCCAGAATCGTTTGCAAACCTCAAAATTTGGCTAAAAAATATGTTTTCCTCACATTTTGGTGACAGAAAGTACTGGAATCAGAGAGGAGCCACAAATTTCCTTCCACCACGCGTTCCCCCAGGTTTCCTGATAAAAATGATACCTCACTTGCGTGGGTAGGCCTAGTGCCCGTGACATGAAATGTCCCAAAATACAAGGTGGACACATCAAATTTTTTTAAAGAAAACAGAGGTGTTTTTTGCAAAGTGCCTACCTGTAGATTTTGGCCTCTAGCTCAGCCGGCACCTAGGGAAACCTACCAAACCTGTGCATTTTTTAAAACTAGAGACCTAGGGGAATCCAAGATGGGGTGACTTGTTAGGCTCTGACAAGGTTCTGTTACCCAGAATCCTTTGCAAACCTCAAAATTTGGCTAAAAAAATAAGTTTTCCTCACATTTCGGTGACAGAAAGTCCTGGAATCTGAGAGGAGCCACAAATTTCCTTCCACCCAGCATTCCCCCAAGTCTTCCGATAAAAATTATACCTCACTTGTGTGGGTAGGTCTAGCGCCCGTGAAAGGAAATGCCCCAAAACACAACGTGGACACATCACATTTTTTTAAAGAAAACAGAGGTGTTTTTTGCAAAGTGCCTACCTGTAGATTTTGGCCTCTAGTTCAGCTGGCACCTAGGGAAACCTACCAAACCTGTGCATTTTTTAAAACTAGAGACCTAGGGGAATCCAAGATGGGGTGACTTGTGGGGCTCTGACCAGGTTCTGTTACCCAGAATCCTTTGCAAACCTCAAAATTTGGCTAACAAAATATTTTTTTCCTCAAATTTTGGTGACAGAAAGTACTGGAATCAGAGAGGAGCCACAAATGTCCTTCCACCCAGCGTTTCCCTAAGTCTCCCGATAAAAATGATACCTCACTTGTGTGGGTAGGCCTAGCGCCCGTGACAGGAAATGCTCCAAAACACAACGTAGACACATCACATTTTTTGAAAGAAAACAGAGGTGCTTTATGCAAAGTGCATACCTGTAGATTTTGGCCTCTAGCTCTGCCGGCACCTAGGGAAACCTACCAAACCTGTGCATTTTTGAAAACTAGAGACCTAGGGGAATCCAAGATGGGGTGACTTGTGGGGCTCCGACCAGGTTCTGTTACCCAGAATCCTTTGCAAACCTCAAAATGTGGCTAAAAAAAATATGTTTTCCTCAAATTTTGGTGACAGAAAGTACTAGAATCAGAGAGGAGCCACAAAATTTCCTTCCACCATGCGTTCCCCCACGTTTCCTGATAAAAATGATACCTCACTTGCGTGGGTAGGCCTAGTGCCCGTGACAGGAAATGTCCCAAAATACAAGGTGGACACATCACATTTTTTTAAAGAAAACAGAGGTGTTTTTTGCAAAGTGCCTACCTGTAGATTTTGGCCTCTTGCTCAGCCGGCACCTAGGGAAACCTACCAAATCTGTGCATTTTTTAAAACTAGAGACCTAGGGAAATCCAAGATGGGGTGACTTGTTGGGCTCTGACCAGGTTCTGTTACCCAGAATCCTTTGCAAACCTCAAAATTTGGCTAAAAAAATACGTTTTCCTCACATTTCGGTGACAGAAAGTCCTGGAATCTGAGAGGAGCCACAAATTTCCTTCCACCCAGCATTCCCCCAAGTCTCCCGATAAAAACTATACCTCACTTGTGTGGGTAGGCCTAGTGCCCGTGACAGGAAATGCCCCAAAACACAACGTGGACATATCACATTTTTTTTAAGAAAACAGAGGTGTTTTTTGCAAAGTGCCTACCTGTAGATTTTGGCCTCTAGCTCAGCTGGCACCTAGGGAAACCTACCAAACCTGTGCATTTATGAAAACTAAAGACCTAGGGGAATCCAAGATGGGGTGACTTGTGGGGCTCTGACCAGGATCTGTTACCCAGAATCCTTTGCAAACCTCAAAATTTGGCTAAAAAAACACATTTTCCTCACATTTCGGTGACAGAAAGTTCTGGAATCTGAGAGGAGCCACAAATTTCCTTCCACCCAGCGTTTCCCCAAGTCTCCCGATAAAAATGATACCTCACTTGTGTGGGTAGGCCTAGCGCCCGTGACAGGAAATGCCCCAAAACACAACGTGGACACATCACATTTTTTTAAAGAAAACAGAGGTGTTTTTTGCAAAGTGCCTACCTGTAGATTTTGGCCTCTAGCTCAGCTGGCACATAGGGAAACCTACCAAACCTGTGCATTTTTTAAATCTAGAGACCTAGGGGAATCCAAGATGGGGTGACTTGTGGGGCTCTGGCCAGGTTCTGTTACCCAGAATCCTTTGCAAACCTCAAAATTTCGCTAACAAAATATGTTTTCCTCAAATTTTGGTGACAGAAAGTACTGGAATCTGAGAGGAGCCACAAATTTCCTTCCACCCAGCGTTTCCCCAAGTCTCCCGATAAAAATGATACCTCACTTGTGTGGGTAGGCCTAGCGCCCGTGACAGGAAATGCCCCAAAACACAACGTGGACACATCACATTTTTTTTAAAGAAAACAGAGGTGTTATTTGCAAAGTGCCTACCTGAAGATTTTGGCCTCTAGCTCAGCTGGCACCTAGGGAAACCTACCAAACCTGTGCATTTCTAAAAACTAGAGACCTTGGGGAATCCAAGATGGGGTAACTTGTGGGGCTCTGACCAGGATCTGTTACCCAGAATCCTTTGCAAACCTCAAAATTTGGCTAAAAAAACAAATTTTCCTCACATTTCGGTGACAGAAAGTTCTGGAATCTGAGAGGAGCCACAAATTTCCTTCCACCCAGCGTTTCCCCAGGTCTCCCGATAAAAATGATACCTCACTTGTGTGGGTAGGCCTAGCGCCCGTGACAGAAAATGCCCCAAAACACAACGTGGACACATCACATTTTTTTAAAGAAAACAGAGGTGTTTTTTGCAAAGTGCCTACCTGTAGATTTTGGCCTCTAGCTCAGCTGGCACCTAGGGAAACCTACCAAACCTGTGCATTTTTGAAAACTAGAGACCTAGGGGAATCCAAGATGGGGTGACTTGTGGGGCTCTGACCAGGTTCTGTTACCCAGAATCCTTTGCAAACCTCAAAATGTGGCTAAAAAAATATGTTTTCCTCAAATTTTGGTGACAGAAAGTACTAGAATCAGAGAGGAGCCACAAATTTCCTTCCACCATGCGTTCCCCCAAGTTTCCTGATAAAAATGATACCTCACTTGCGTGGGTAGGCCTAGTGCCCGTGACAGGAAATGTCCCAAAATACAAGGTGGACAAATCACATTTTTTGAAAGAAAACAGAGGTGCTTTATGCAAAGTGCATACCTGTAGATTTTGGCCTCTAGCTCTGCCGGCACCTAGGGAAACCTACCAAACCTGTGCATTTTTGAAAACTAGAGACCTAGAGGAATCCAAGATGGGGTGACTTGTGGGGCTCTGACCAGGTTCTGTTACCCAGAATCCTTTGCAAACCTCAAAATGTGGCTAAAAAAATATGTTTTCCTCAAATTTTGGTGACAGAAAGTACTAGAATCAGAGAGGAGCCACAAATTTCCTTCCACCACGCGTTCCCCCAAGTTTCCTGATAAAAATGATACCTCACTTGCGTGGGTAGGCCTAGTGCCCGTGACAGGAAATGTCCCAAAATACAAGGTGGACACATCACATTTTTTTAAAGAAAACAGAGGTGTTTTTTGCAAAGTGCCCACCTGTAGATTTTGGCCTCTAGCTCAGCCGGCACCTAGGGAAACCTACCAAACCTGTGCATTTTTTAAAACTAGAGACCTAGGGGAATCCAAGATGGGGTGACTTGTTGGGCTCTGACAAGGTTCTGTTACCCAGAATCCTTTGCAAACCTCAAAATTTGGCTAAAAAAAATACGTTTTCCTCACATTTCTGTGACAGAAAGTCCTGGAATCTGAGAGGAGCCACAAATTTCCTTCCACCCAGCATTCCCCCAAGTCTTCCGATAAAAATTATACCTCACTTGTGTGGGTAGGCCTAGCGCCCGTGAAAGGAAATGCCCCAAAACACAACGTGGACACATCAAATTTTTTTAAAGAAAACAGAGGTGTTTTTTGGAAAGTGCCTACCTGTAGATTTTGGCCTCTAGCTCAGCTGGCACCTAGGGAAACCTACCAAACCTGTGCATTTTTTAAAACTAGAGACCTAAGGGAATCCAAGATGGGGTGACTTGTGGGGCTCTGACCAGGTTCTGTTACCCAGAATCCTTTGCAAACCTCAAAATTTGGCTAACAAAATATTTTTTTCCTCAAATTTTGGTGATAGGAAGTACTGGAATCAGAGAGGAGCCACAAATGTCCTTCCACCCAGCGTTTCCCCAAGTCTCCCGATAAAAATGATACCTCACTTGTGTGGGTAGGCCTAGCGCCCGTGACAGGAAATGCTCCAAAACACAATGTGGACACATCACATTTTTTTTAAAGAAAACAGAGGTGTTTTTTGCAAAGTGCCTACCTGTAGATTTTGGCCTCTAGCTCAGCCGGCACCTAGGGAAACCTACCAAATCTGTGCATTTTTTAAAACTAGAGACCTAGGGAAATCCAAGATGGGGTGACTTGTTGGGCTCTGACCAGGTTCTGTTACCCAGAATCCTTTGCAAACCTCAAAATTTGGCTAAAAAAATACGTTTTCCTCACATTTCGGTGACAGAAAGTCCTGGAATCTGAGAGGAGCCACAAATTTCCTTCCACCCAGCATTCCCCCAAGTCTCCCGATCAAAATTATACCTCACTTGTGTGGGTAGGCCTAGCGCCCGTGACAGGAAATGCCCCAAAACACAACGTGGACATATCACATTTTTTTTAAGAAAACAGAGGTGTTTTTTGCAAAGTGCCTACCTGTAGATTTTGGCCTCTAGCTCAGCTGGCACCTAGGGAAACCTACCAAACCTGTGCATTTATGAAAACTAAAGACCTAGGGGAATCCAAGATGGGGTGACTTGTGGGGCTCTGACCAGGATCTGTTACCCAGAATCCTTTGCAAACCTCAAAATTTGGCTAAAAAAACACATTTTCCTCACATTTCGGTGACAGAAAGTCCTGGAATCTGAGAGGAGCCACAAATTTCCTTCCACCCAGCATTCCCCCAAGTCTCCCGATCAAAATTATACCTCACTTGTGTGGGTAGGCCTAGCGCCCGTGACAGGAAATGCCCCAAAACACAACGTGGACACATCACATTTTTTTAAAGAAAACAGAGGTGTTTTTTGCAAAGTGCCTACCTGTAGATTTTGGGCTCTAGCTCAGCTGGCACATAGGGAAACCTACCAAACCTGTGCATTTTTGGAAACTAGAGACCTAGGGGAATCCAAGATGGGGTGACTTGTGGGGCTCTGGCCAGGTTCTGTTACCCAGAATCCTTTGCAAACCTCAAAATTTGGCTAACAAAATATTTTTTTCCTCAAATTTTGGTGACAGAAAGTACTGGAATCAGAGAGGAGCCACAAATGTCCTTCCACCCAGCGTTTCCCCAAGTCTCCCGATAAAAATGATACCTCACTTGTGTGGGTAGGCCTAGCGCCCGTGACAGGAAATGCTCCAAAACACAATGTGGACACATCACATTTTTTTAAAGAAAACAGAGGTGTTTTTTGCAAAGTGCCTACCTGTAGATTTTGGCCTCTAGCTCAGCCGGCACCTAGGGAAACATACCAAATCTGTGCATTTTTTAAAACTAGAGACCTAGGGAAATCCAAGATGGGGTGACTTGTTGGGCTCTGACCAGGTTCTGTTACCCAGAATCCTTTGCAAACCTCAAAATTTGGCTAAAAAAATAAGTTTTCCTCACATTTCGGTGACAGAAAGTCCTGGAATCTGAGAGGAGCCACAAATTTCCTTCCACCCAGCATTCCCCCAAGTCTCCCGATCAAAATTATACCTCACTTGTGTGGGTAGGCCTAGCGCCCGTGACAGGAAATGCCCCAAAACACAACGTGGACACATCACATTTTTTTTAAGAAAATAGAGGTGTTTTTTGCAAAGTGCCTACCTGTAGATTTTGGCCTCTAGCTCAGCTGGCACCTAGGGAAACCTACCAAACCTGTGCATTTATGAAAACTAAAGACCTAGGGGAATCCAAGATGGGGTGACTTGTGGGGCTCTTACCAGGATCTGTTACACAGAATCCTTTGCAAACCTCAAACTTTGGCTAAAAAAACACATTTTCCTCACATTTCGGTGACAGAAAGTCCTGGAATCTGAGAGGAGCCACAAATTTCCTTCCACCCAGCATTCCCCCAAGTCTCCCGATCAAAATTATACCTCACTTGTGTGGGTAGGCCTAGCGCCCGTGACAGGAAATGCCCCAAAACACAACGTGGACACATCACATTTTTTTAAAGAAAACAGAGGTGTTTTTTGCAAAGTGCCTACCTGTAGATTTTGGCCTCTAGCTCAGCTGGCACATAGGGAAACCTACCAAACCTGTGCATTTTTGGAAACTAGAGACCTAGGGGAATCCAAGATGGGGTGACTTGTGGGGCTCTGGCCAGGTTCTGTTACCCAGAATCCTTTGCAAACCTCAAAATTTGGCTAACAAAATATGTTTTCCTCTAATTTTGGTGACAGAAAGTACTGGAATCTGAGAGGAGCCACAAATTTCCTTCCACCCAGCGTTTCCACAAGTCTCCCGATAAAAATGATACCTCACTTGTGTGGGTAGGCCTAGCGCCCGTGACAGGAAATGCCCCAAAACACAACGTGGACACATCACATTTTTTTTAAAGAAAACAGAGATGTTATTTGCAAAGTGCCTACCTGAAGATTTTGGCCTCTAGCTCAGCTGGCACCTAGGGAAACCTACCAAACCTGTGCATTTTTAAAAACTAGAGACCTTGGGGAATCCAAGATGGGGTAACTTGTGGGGCTCTGACCAGGATCTGTTACCCAGAATCCTTTGCAAACCTCAAAATTTGGCTAAAAAAACACATTTTCCTCACATTTCGGTGACAGAAAGTTCTGGAATCTGAGAGGAGCCACAAATTTCCTTCCCCCCAGCGTTTCCCCAAGTCTCCCGATAAAAATGATACCTCACTTGTGTGGGTAGGCCTAGCGCCCGTGACAGGAAATGCCCCAAAACACAACGTGGACACATCACATTTTTTTTAAGAAAATAGAGGTGTTTTTTGCAAAGTGCCTACCTGTAGATTTTGGCCTCTAGCTCAGCTGGCATCTAGGGAAACCTACCAAACCTGTGCATTTTTTAAAACTAGAGACCTAGGGGAATCCAAGATGGGGTGACTTGTGTGGCTCTGACCAGGTTCTGTTACCCAGAATCCTTTGCAAACCTAAAAATTTGGCTAACAAAATACGTTTTCCTCACATTTCGGTGACAGAAAGTTCTGGAATCTGAGAGGAGCCACAAATTTCCTTCCACCCAGCGTTTCCCCAAGTCTCCCGATAAAAATGATACCTCACTTGTGTGGGTAGGCCTGTCGCCCGTGACAGGAAATGCCCCAAAACACAACGTGGACACATCACATTTTTTTAAAGAAAACAGAGGTGTTTTTTGCAAAGTGCCTACCTGTAGATTTTGGCCTCTAGCTCAGCTGGCACCTAGGGAAACCTACCAAACCTGTGCATTTATGAAAACTAGAGACCTAGGGGAATCCAAGATGGGGTGACTTGTGGGGCTCTGACCAGGATCTGTTACCCAGAATCCTTTGCAAACCTCAAAATTTGGCTAAAAAAACACATTTTCCTCACATTTCGGTGACAGAAAGTTCTGGAATCTGAGAGGAGCCACAAATTTCCTTCCACCCAGCGTTTCACCAAGTCTCCCGATAAAAATGATACCTCACTTGTGTGGGTAGGCCTAGCGCCCGTGACAGGAAATGTCCCAAAATACAAGGTGGACACATCACATTTTTTTAAAGAAAACAGAGGTGTTTTTTGCAAAGTGCCTACCTGTAGATTTTGGCCTCTAGCTCAGCCGGCACCTAGGGAAAACCTACCAAACCTGTGGATTTTTAAAAACTAGAGACCTTGGGGAATCCAAGATGGGGTGACTTGTGGGGCTCTGATCAGGATCTGTTACCCAGAATCCTTTGCAAACCTCAAAATTTGGCTAAAAAAATATGTTTGCCTCAATTTTTGGTGACAGAAAGTACTGGAATCAGAGAGGAGCCACAAATTTCCTTCCAACACGCGTTCCCCCAAGTTTCCTGATAAAAATGATTCCTCACTTGCGTGGGTAGGCCTAGCGCCCGTGACAGGAAATGTCCCAAAATACAAGGTGGATACATCACATTTTTTTAAAGAAAACAGAGGTGTTTTTTGCAAAGTGCCTACCTGTAGATTTTGGCCTCTAGCTCAGCAGGCACCTAGGGAAACCTACCAAACCTGTGCATTTTTTAAAACTAGAGACCTAGGGGAATCCAAGATGGGGTGACTTGTTGGGCTCTGACCAGGTTCTGTTACCCAGAATCCTTTGCAAACCTCAAAATTTGGCTAAAAAAATACGTTTTCCTCACATTTCGGTGACAGAAAGTTCTGGAATCTGAGAGGAGCCACAAATTTCCTTCCACCCAGCATTCCCCCAAGTCTCCTGATAAAAATTATACCTCACTTGTGTGGGTAGGCCTAGCGCCCGTGACAGGAAATGCCCCAAAACACAACGTGGACACATCACATTTTTTTAAAGAAAAACAGAGGTGTTTTTTGCAAAGTGCCTACCTGTAGATTTTGGCCTCTAGCTCAGCTGGCATCTAGGGAAACCTACCAAACCTGTGCATTTATGAAAACTAAAGACGTAGTGGAATCCAAGATGGGGTGACTTGAGGGGCTCTGACCAGGATCTGTTACCCAGAATCCTTTGCAAACCTCAAAATTTGGCTAAAAAAACACATTTTCCTCACATTTTGGTGACAGAAAGTTCTGGAATCTGAGAGGAGCCACGAATTTCCTTCCACCCAGCGTTTCCCCAAGTCTCCCGATAAAAATGATACCTCACTTGTGTGGATAGGCCTAGCGCCCGTGACAGGAAATGCTCCAAAACACAACGTGGACACATCACATTTTTTGAAAGAAAACAGAGGTGTTTTTTGCAAAGTGCCTACTTGTAGATTTTGGCCTCTAGCTCAGCCTGCACATAGGGAAACCTACCAAACCTGTGCATTTTTGAAAACTAGAGACCTAGGGGAATCCAAGATGGGGTGACTTGTAGGGCTCTGACCAGGTTCTGTTACCCAGAATCCTTTGCAAACCTCAAGATTTGGCTAAAAAAATAAGTTTTCCTCATATTTTGGTGACAGAAAGTACTGGAATCAGAGAGGAGCCACAAATGTCCTTCCACCACGCGTTCCCTCAAGTTTCCTGATAAAAATGATACCTCACTTGCGTGGGTAGGCCTAGCGCCCGTGATAGGAAATGTCCCAAAATACAAGGTGGACACATCACATTTTTTTAAAGAAAACAGAGGTGTTTTTTGCAAAGTTCCTACCTGTAGATTTTGGCCTCTAGCTCAGCTGGCACCTAGGGAAACCTACCAAACCTGTGCATTTATGAAAACTAAAGACCTAGGGGAATCCAAGAATGGGTGACTTGTGGGGCTCTGACCAGGATCTGTTACCCAGAATCCTTTGCAAACCTCAAAATTTGGCTAAAAAAACAAATTTTCCTCACATTTCGGTGACAGAAAGTTCTGGAATCTGAGAGGAGCCACAAATTTCCTTCCACCCAGCGTTTCCCAAAGTCTCCCGATAAAAATGATACCTCACTTGTGTGGGTAGGCCTAGCGCCCGTGACAGGAAATGCCCCAAAACACTACGTGGACACATCACATTTTTTGAAAGAAAACAGAGGTGTTTTTTGCAAAGTGCCTACCTGTAGATTTTGGCCTCTAGCTCAGCCTGCACATAGGGAAACCTACCAAACCTGTACATTTTTGAAAACTAGAGACCTTGGGGAATCCAAGATGGGATGACTTGTGGGGCTCTGGCCAGGTTCTGTTACCCAGAATCCTTTGCAAACCTCAAAATTTGGCAAAAAAAATACGTTTTCCTCACATTTCGGTGACAGAAAGTTCTGGTATCTGAGAGGAGCCACAAATTTCCTTCCAACCAGCGTTCCCCCAAGTCTCCCGATAAAAATGATACCTCACTTGTGTGGGTAGGCCTAGCGCCCGTGACAGGAAATGTCCCAAAATACAACGTGGACACATCAAATTTTTTTAAAGAAAACAGAGGTGTTTTTTGCAAAGTGCCTACCTGTAGATTTTGGCCTCTAGCTCAGCCGGCACCTAGGGAAACCTACCAAACCTGTGCATTTTTGAAAACTAAAGACCTAGGGGAATCCAAGATGGGGTGTCTTGTGGGACTCTGACCAGGTTCTGTTACCCAGAATCCTTTGCAAACCTCAAAATTTGGCTAAAAAATATGTTTTCCTCACATTTCAGTGAAAGAAAGTTCTGGAATCTGAGAGGAGCCACAAATTTCCTTCCACCCAGCTTTTCCCCAAGTCTCCCGATAAAAATGATACCACACTTGTGTGGGTAGGCCTAGCGCCCGTGACAGGAAATGCCCCAAAACACAACGTGGACACATCACATTTTTTTAAAGAAAACAGAGGTGTTTTTTGCAAAGTGCCTACCTGAAGATTTTGGCCTCTAGCTCAGCTGGCACCTAGGGAAACCTACCAAACCTGTGCATTTGTAAAAACTAGAGACCTTGGGGAATCCAAGATGGGGTGACTTGTGGGGCTCTGACCAGGATCTGTTACCCAGAATCCTTTGCAAACCTCAAAATTTGGCTAAAAAAACACATTTTTCTCACATTTCGGTGACAGAAAGTTCTGGAATCTGAGAGGAGCCACAAATTTCCTTCCACCCAGCGTTTCCCCAAGTCTCCCGATAAAAATGACGCCTCACTTGTGTAGGTAGGCCTAGCGCCTGTGACAGGAAATGCTCCAAAACACAATGTGGTCACATCACATTTTTTGAAAGAAAACAGAGGTGCTTTATGCAAAGTGCATACCTGTAGATTTTGGCCTCTAGCTCTGCCGGCACCTAGGGAAACCTACCAAACCTGTGCATTTTTGAAAACTAGAGACCTTGGGGAATCCAAGATGGGGTGACTTGTGGGGCTCTGACCAGGTTCTGTTACCCAGTATCCTTTGCAAACCTCAAAATTTGGCTAAAAAAACACATTTTTCTCACATTTCGGTGACAGAAAGTTCTGGAATCTGAGAGGAGCCACAAATTTCCTTCCACCCAGAATTTCCCCAAGTCTCCCGATAAAAATGACGCCTCACTTGTGTAGGTAGGCCTAGCGCCCGTGACAGGAAATGCTCCAAAACACAATGTGGACACATCACATTTTTTGAAAGAAAACAGAGGTGCTTTATGCAAAGTGCATACCTGTAGATTTTGGCCTCTAGCTCTGCCGGCACCTAGGGAAACCTACCAAACCTGTGCATTTTTGAAAACTAGAGACCTTGGGGAATCCAAGATGGGGTGACTTGTGGGGCTCTGACCAGGTTCTGTTACCCAGTATCCTTTGCAAACCTCAAAATTTGGCTTAAAAAAATATGTTTTCCTCAAATTTTGGTGACAGAAAGTACTGGAATCAGAAAGGAGCCACAAATTTCCTTCCACCACGCGTTCCCCCAAGTTTCCTGATAAAAATGATACCTCACTTGCGTGGGTAGGCCTAGTGCCCGTGACAGGAAATGTCCCAAAATACAAGGTGGACACATCACATTTTTTTTAAAGAAAACAGAGGTGTTTTTTGCAAAGTGCCTACCTGTAGATTTTGGCCTCTAGCTCAGCCGGCACCTAGGGAAACCTACCAAACCTGTGCATTTTGTAAAACTAGAGACCTAGGGGAATCCAAGATGGGGTGACTTGTTGGGCTCTGACCAGGTTCTGTTACCCAGAATCCTTTGCAAACCTCAAAATTTGGCTAAAGAAACACGTTTTCCTCACATTTCGGTGACAGAAAGTCCTGGAATCTGAGAGGAGCCACAAATTTCCTTCCACCCAGCGTTTCCCCCAAGTCTCCCGATAAAAATTATACCTCACTTGTGTGGGTAGGCCTAGCGCCCGTGACAGGAAATGCCCCAAAACACAACGTGGACACATCACATTTTTTTAAAGAAAACAGAGGTGTTTTTTGCAAAGTGCCTACCTGTAGATTTTGGCCTCTAGCTCAGCTGGCACCTAGGGAAACCTACCAAACCTGTCCATTTATGAAAACAAAAGACCTAGGGGAATCCAAGATGGGGTGACTTGTGGGGCTCTGACCAGGATCTGTTACCCAGAATCCTTTGCAAACCTCACAATTTGGCTAAAAAAACAAATTTTCCTCACATTTCGGTGAAAGAAAGTACTGGAATCAGAGAGGAGCCACAAATTTCCTTACACCCAGCGTTCCCCCAAGTTTCACGATAAAAATGATACCTCAATTGCGTGGGTAGGCCTAGTGCCCGTGACAGGAAATGTCCCAAAATACAAGGTGGACACATCACATTTTTTTAAAGAAAACAGAGGTGTTTTTTGCAAAGTGCCTACCTGTAGATTTTGGCCTCTAGCTCAGCCGGCACCTAGGGAAACCTACCAAACCTGTGCATTTTTTAAACTAGAGACCTAGGGGAATCCAAGATGGGGTAACTTGTTGGGCTCTGACCAGGTTCTGTTACCCAGAATCCTTTGCGAACCTCAAAATTTGGCTAAAAAAATAAGTTTTCCTCACATTTCGGTGACAGAAAGTTCTGGAATCTGAGAGGAGCCACAAATTTTCTTCCACCCAGCGTTCCACCAAGTCTCCCGATAAAAATTATACCTCACTTGTGTGGGTAGGCCTAGCGCCCGTGACAGGAAATGTCCCAAAATACAACGTGGACACATCACATTTTTTTAAAGAAAACAGAGGTGTTTTTTGCAAAGTGCCTACCTGTAGATTTTGGCCTCAAGCTCAGCTGGCACCTACGGAAACCTACCAAACCTGTGCATTTATGAAAACTAAAGACCTAGGGGAATCCAAGATGGGGTGACTTGTGGGGCTCTGACCAGGATCTATTACCCAGAATCCTTTGCAAACCTCAAAATGTGGCTAAAAAAACACATTTTCCTCACATTTCGGTGACAGAAAGTTCTGGAATCTTGTAGGAGCCACAAACTTCCTTCCACCCAGCGTTTCCCCAAGTCTCCCGATAAAAATTATACCTCACTTGTGTGGGTAGGCCTAGCGCCCGTGACAGGAAATGCTCCAAAACACAACTTGGACTCATCACATTTTTTTAAAGAAAACAGAGGTGTTTTTTGCAAAGTGCCTACCTGTAGATTTTGGCCTCTAGCTCAGCCTGCACATAGGGAAACCTACCAAACCTGTGCATTTTTGAAAACTAGAGATCTAGGGGAATCCAAGATGGGGTGACTTGTGGGGCTCTGGCCAGGTTCTGTTACCCAGAATCCTTTGTAAACCTCAAAATTTGGCTAAAAAAATAAGTTTTCCTCAAATTTTGGTGACAGAAAGTACTGGAATCAGAGAGCAGCCACAAATTTCCTTCCACCACGCGTTCCCTCAAGTTTCCTGATAAAAATGATACCTCACTTGCGTGGGTAGGCCTAGCGCCCGTGACAGGAAATGTCCCAAAATACAAGGTGGACACATCACATTTTTTTAAAGAAAACAGAGGTGTTTTTTGCAAAGTGCATACCTGTAGATTTTGGCCTCTAGCTCTGCCGGCACCTAGGGAAACCTACCAAACCTGTGCATTTTTGAAAACTAGAGACCTAGGGGAATCCAAGATGGGGTGACTTGTGGGGCTCTGGCCAGGTTCTGTTACCCAGAATCCTTTGCAAACCTCAAAATTTGGCTAAAAAAATAAGTTTTCCTCAAATTTTGGTGACAGAAAGTACTGGAATAAGAGAGGAGCCACAAATTTCCTTCCACCACGCGTTCCCTCAAGTTTCCTGATAAAAATGATACCTCACTTGCGTGGGTAGGCCTAGCGCCCGTGACAGGAAATGTCCCAAAATACAAAGTGGACACATCACATTTTTTTAAAGAAAACAGAGGTGTTTTTTGCAAAGTGCATACCTGTAGATTTTGGCCTCTAGCTCTGCCGGCACCTAGGGAAACCTACCAAACCTGTGCATTTGTGAAAACTAGAGACCTAGGGGAATCCAAGATGGGGTGACTTGTGGGGCTCTGACCAGGTTCTGTTACCCAGAATCCTTTGCAAACCTCAAAATTTGGCTAAAAAAATATGTTTGCCTCAAATTTTGGTGACAGAAAGTATTGGAATCAGAGAGGAGCCACAAATTTCCTTACACCACGCGTTCCCCCAAGTTTCCTGATAAAAATGATACCTCACTTGCGTGGGTAGGCCTAGTGCCCGTGACAGGAAATGTCCCAAAATACAAGGTGGACACATCACATTTTTTTAAAGAAAACAGAGGTGTTTTTTGCAAAGTGCCTACCTGTAGATTTTGGCCTCTAGCTCAGCCGGCACCTAGGGAAACCTACCAAACCTGTGCATTTTTTTAAACTAGAGACCTAGGGGAATCCAAGATGGGGTGACTTGTTGGGCTCTGACAAGGTTCTGTTACCCAGAATCCTTTGCAAACCTCAAAATGTGGCTAAAAAAATACGTTTTCCTCACATTTCGGTGACAGAAAGTCCTGGAATCTGAGAGGAGCTTCAAATTTCCTTCCACCCAGCATTCCCCCAAGTCTTCCGATAAAAATTATACCTCACTTGTGTGGGTAGGCCTAGCGCCCGTGACAGGAAATGCCCCAAAACTCAACGTGGACACATCACATTTTTTTAAAGAAAACAGAGGTGTTTTTTGCAAAGTGCCTACCTGTAGATTTTGGCCTCTAGCTCAACTGGCACCTAGGCAAACCTACCAAACCTGTGCATTTTTGAAAACTAGAGACCTAGGCGAATCCAAGATGGGGTGACTTGTGGGGCTCTGGCCAGGTTCTGTTACCCAGAATCCTTTGCAAACCTCAAAATTTGGCTAAAAAAATAAGTTTTCCTCAAATTTTGGTGACAGAAAGTACTGGAATCAGAGAGGAGCCACAAATTTCCTTCCACCACGCGTTCCCTCAAGTTTCCTGATAAAAATGATACCTCACTTGCGTGGGTAGGCCTAGCGCCCGTGACAGGAAATGTCCCAAAATACAAGGTGGACACATCACATTTTTTTATAGAAAACAGAGGTGTTTTTTGCAAAGTGCCTACCTGTAGATTTTGGCCTCTAGCTCAGCCGGCACCTAGGGAAACCTACCAAACCTGTGCATTTTTTAAAACTAGAGACCTAGGGGAATCCAAGATGGGGTGACTTGTGGGGCTCTGACCGGGATCTGTTACCCAGAATCCTTTGCAAACCTCACAATTTGGCTAAAAAAACACATTTTCCTCTCATTTCGGTGACAGAAAGTTCTGGAATATGAGAGGAGCCACAAATTTCCTTCCACCCAGCGTTTCCCCAAGTCTCCCGATAAAAATGATACCTCACTTGTGTGGGTAGGCCTAGCGCCCGTGACAGGAAATACTCCAACCACAACGTGGACACATCACATTTTTTGAAAGAAAACAGAGGTGTTTTTTGCAAAGTGCCTACCTGTAGATTTTGGCCTCTAGTTCAGCCTGCACATAGGGAAACATACCAAACCTGTACATTTTTTAAAACTAGAGACCTTGGGGAATCCAAGATGGGATGACTTGTGGGGCTCTGGCCAGGTTCTGTTACCCAGAATCCTTTGCAAACCTCAAAATTTGGCTAAAAAATATGTTTTCCTCACATTTCGGTGACAGAAAGTTCTGGAATCTGAGAGGAGCCACACATTTCCTTCCAACCAGCGTTCCCCCAAGTCTCCCGATAAAAATGATACCTCACTTGTGTGGGTAGGCCTAGCGCCCGTGACAGGAAATGTTCCAAAATACAACGTGGACACATCACATTTTTTTAAAGAAAACAGAGGTGTTTTTTGCAAAGTGCCTACCTGTAGATTTTGGCCTCTAGCTCATCCGGCACCTAGGGAAACCTACCAAACCTGTGCATTTTGAAAAACTAAAGACCTAGGGGAATCCAAGATGGGGTGTCTTGTGGGGCTCTGACCAGGTTCTGTTACCCAGGATCCTTTGCAAACCTCAAAATTTGGCTACAAAATATGTTTTCCTCACATTTCGGTGAAAGAAAGTTCTGGAATCTGAGAGGAGCCACAAATTTCCTTCCACCCAGCGTTTCCCCAAGTCTCCCGATAAAAATGATACCTCACTTGTGTGGGTAGGCCTAGCGCCCGTGACAGGAAATGCCCCAAAACACAACGTGGACACATCACATTTTTTTAAAGAAAACAGAGGTGTTATTTGCAAAGTGCCTACCTGAAGATTTTGGCCTCTAGCTCAGCTGTCACCTAGGGAAACCTACCGAACCTGTGCATTTTTAAAAACTAGAGACCTTGGGGAATCCAAGATGGGGTGACTTGTGGGGCTCTGACCAGGATCTGTTACCCAGAATCCTTTGCTAACCTGAAAATTTGGCTAAAAAAACACATTTTCCTCACATTTCGGTGACAGAAAGTTCTGGAATCTGAGAGGAGCCACAAATTTCCTTCCACCCAGCGTTTCCCCAAGTCTCCCGATAAAAATGATACCTCACTTGTGTGGGTAGGCCTAGCGCCCGTGACAGGAAATGCCCCAAAACACAACGTGGACACATCACATTTTTTTAAAGAAAACAGAGGTGTTTTTTGCAAAGTGCCTACCTGTAGATTTTGGCCTCTAGCTCAGCTGACACCTAGGGAAACCTACCAAACCTGTGCATTTATGAAAACTAGAGACCTAGGGGAATCCAAGATGGGGTGACTTGTGGGGCTCTGAACAGGATCTGTTACCCAGAATCCTTTGCAAACCTCAAAATTTGGCTAAAAAAACACATTTTCCTCACATTTCGATTACAGAAAGTTCTGGAATCTGAGAGGAGCCACAAATTTCCTTCCACCCAGCGTTTCCCCAAGTCTCCCGATAAAAATGATACCTCACTTGTGTGGGTAGGCCTAGCGCCCGTGACAGGAAATGCTCCAAAACACAGTGTGGACACATCACATTTTTTGAAAGAAAACAGAGGTGCTTTATGCAAAGTGCATACCTGTAGATTTTGGCCTCTAGCTCTGCCGGCACCTAGGGAAACCGACCAAACCTGTGCATTTTTTAAAACTAGAGACCTAGGGGAATCCAAGATGGGGTGACTTGTGGGGCTCTGACCAGTTTCTGTTACCCAGAATCCTTTGCAAACCTCAAAATTTGAATAAAAAAATATGTTTTCCTCAAATTTTGGTGACAGAAAGTACTGGAATCAGAGAGGAGCCACAAATTTCCTTCCACCACGCGTTCCCCCAAGTCTCCCGATAAAAATGATACCTCACCTGTGTGGGTAGGCCTAGCGCCCGTGACAGAAAATGCCCCAAAACACAACGTGGACACATCACATTTTTTTTAAGAAAACAGAGGTGTTTTTTGCAAAGTGCCTACCTGTAGATTTTGGCCTCTAGCTCAGCTGGCACTTAGGGAAACCTACCAAACCTGTGCATTTATGAAAACTAAAGACCTAGGGGAATCCAAGATGGGGTGACTTGTGGGGCTCTGACCAGGATCTGTTACCCAGAATCCTTTGCAAACCTCAAAATTTGGCTAAAAAAACACATTTTCCTCACATTTCGGTGACAGAAAGTTCTGGAATCTGAGAGGAGCCACAAATTTCCTTCCACCCAGCGTTTCCCCAAGTCTCCCGATAAAAATGATACCTCACTTGTGTGGGTAGGCCTAGCGCCCGTGACAGGAAATGCCCCAAAACACAACGTGGACACATCACATTTTTTTAAAGAAAACAGAGGTGTTTTTTGCAAAGTGCCTACCTGTAGATTTTGGCCTCTAGCTCAGCTGGCACCTAGGGAAACCTACCAAACCTGTGCATTTATGAAAACTAGAGACCTAGGGGAATCCAAGATGGGGTGACTTGTGGGGCTCTGACCAGGATCTGTTACCCAGAATCCTTTGCAAACCTCAAAATTTGGCTAAAAAAACACATTTTCCTCACATTTCGATTACAGAAAGTTCTGGAATCTGAGAGGAGCCACAAATGTCCTTCCACCCAGCGTTTCCCCAAGTCTCCCGATAAAAATGATACCTCTCTTGTGTGGGTAGGCCTAGCGCCCGTGACAGGAAATGCTCCAAAACACAACGTGGACACATCACATTTTTTGAAAGAAAACAGAGGTGTTTTTTGCAAAGTGCCTACCTGTAGATTTTCGCCTCTAGCTCAGCCTGCACATAGGGAAACCTACCAAACCTGTGCATTTTTGAAAACTAGAGACCTAGGGGAATCCAAGATGGGGTGACTTGTGGGGCTCTGGCCAGGTTCTGTTACCCAGAATCCTTTGCAAACCTAAAAATTTGGCTAAAAAAATAAGTTTTCCTTAAACTTTGGTGACAGAAAGTACTGGAATCAGAGAGGAGCCACAAATTTCCTTCCACCACGCGTTCCCTCAAGTTTCCTAATAAAAATGATACCTCACTTGCGTGGGTAGGCCTAGCGCCCGTGACAGGAAATGTCCCAAAATACAAGGTGGACAAATCACATTTTTTTAACGAAAACAGAGGTGTTTTTTGCAAAGTGCATACCTGTAGATTTTGGCCTCTAGCTCTGCCGGCACCTAGGGAAACCTACCAAACCTGTGCATTTTTGAAAACTAGAGACCTAGGGGAATCCAAGATGGGGTGACTTGTGGGGCTCTGACCAGGTTCTGTTACCCAGAATATTTTGCAAACCTCAAAATTTGGCTAAAAAAATATGTTTTCCTCAAATTTTGGTGACAGAAAGTACTGGAATCAGAGAGGAGCCACACATTTCCGTCCACCACGCGTTCCCCCAAGTTTCCTGATAAAAATGATACCTCACTTGCGTGGGTAGGCCTAGTGCCCGTGACAGGAAATGTCCCAAAATACAAGGTGGACACAACACATTTTTTTAAAGAAAACAAAGGTGTTTTTTGCAAAGTGCCTACCTGTAGATTTTGGCCTCTAGCTCAGCTGGCACCTAGGGAAACCTACCAAACCTGTGCATTTATGAAAACTAGAGACCTAGGGGAATCCAAGATGGGGTGACTTGTGGGGCTCTGACCAGGATCTGTTACCCAGAATCCTTTGCAAACCTCAAAATTTGGCTAAAAAAACACATTTTCCTCACATTTCGATTACAGAAAGTTCTGGAATCTGAGAGGAGCCACAAATTTCCTTCCACCCAGCGTTTCCCCAAGTCTCCCGATAAAAATTATACCTCACTTGTGTGGGTAGGCCTAGCGCCCGTGACAGGAAATGCTCCAAAACACAACGTAGACACATCACATTTTTTGAAAGAAAACAGAGGTGTTTTTTGCAAAGTGCCTACCTGTAGATTTTGGCCTCTAGCTCAGCCTGCACATAGGGAAACCTACCAAACCTGTGCATTTTTGAAAACTAGAGACCTAGGGGAATCCAAGATGGGGTGACTTGTGGGGCTCTGACCAGGTTCTGTTACCCAGAATCCTTTGCAAACCTCAAAATTTGGCTAAAAAAATATATTTTCCTCAAATTTTGGTGACAGAAAGTACTGGAATCAGAGAGGAGCCACAAATTTCCTTCCACCCAGCGTTTCCCCAAGTCTCCCGATAAAAATGATACCTCACTTGTGTGGGTAGGCCTAGCGCCCGTGACAGGAAATGCTCCAAAACACAATGTAGACACATCACATTTTTTTAAAGAAAACAGAGGTGCTTTATGCAAAGTGCATACCTGTAGATTTTGGCCTCTAGCTCTGCCGGCACCTAGGGAAATCTACCAAACCTGTGCATTTTTTAAAACTAGAGACCTAGGGGAATCCAAGATGGGGTGACTTGTGGGGCTCTGACCAGGTTCTGTTACCCAGAATCCTTTGCAAACCTCAAAATTTGGCTAAAAAAATATGTTTTCCTCAATTTTTGGTGACAGAAAGTACTGGAATCAGAGAGGAGCCACAAATTTCCTTCCACCACGCGTTCCCCCAAGTTTCCTGATAAAAATGATACCTCACTTGCGTCGGTAGGCCTAGTGCCCGTGACAGGAAATGTCCCAAAATACAAGGTGGACACTTCACATTTTTTTAAAGAAAACAGAGGTGTTTTTTGCAAAGTGCCCACCTGTAGATTTTGGCCTCTAGCTCAGCCGGCACCTAGGGAAACCTACCAAACCTGTGCATTTTTTAAAACTAGAGACCTAGGGGAATCCAAGATGGGGTGACTTGTTGGGCTCTGACCAGGTTCTGTTACCCAGAATCCTTTGCAAACCTCAAAATTTGGCTAAAAAAATATGTTTTCCTCACATTTCGGTGACAGAAAGTCCTGGAATCTGAGAGGAGCCACAAATGTCCTTCCACCCAGCATTCCCCCAAGTCTCCCGATAAAAATTATACCTCACTTGCGAGGTAGGCCTAGCGCCCGTGACAGGAAATGCCCCAAAACACAACGTGGACACATCACATTTTTTTTAAGAAAACAGAGGTGTTTTTTGCAAAGTGCCTACCTGTAGATTTTGGCCTCTAGCTCAGCTGGCACCTAGGGAAACCTACCAAACCTGTGCATTTATGAAAACTAAAGACCTAGGGGAATCCAAGATGGGGTGACTTGTGGGGCTCTGGCCAGGTTCTGTTACCCAGAATCCTTTGTAAACCTCAAAATTTGGCTAAAAAAATAAGTTTTCCTCAAATTTTGGTGACAGAAAGTACTGGAATCAGAGAGGAGCCACAAATTTCCTTCCACCACGCGTTCCCTCAAGTTTCCTGATAAAAATGATACCTCACTTGCGTGGGTAGGCCTAGCGCCCGTGACAGGAAATGTCCCAAAATACAAGGTGGACACATCACATTTTTTTAAAGAAAACAGAGGTGTTTTTTGCAAAGTGCCTACCTGTAGATTTTGGCCTCTTGCTCAGCCGGCACCTAGGGAAACCTACCAAATCTGTGCATTTTTTAAAACTAGAGACCTAGGGAAATCCAAGATGGGGTGACTTGTTGGGCTCTGACCAGGTTCTGTTACCCAGAATCCTTTGCAAACCTCAAAATTTGGCTAAAAAAATACGTTTTCCTCACATTTCGGTGACAGAAAGTCCTGGAATCTGAGAGGAGCCACAAATTTCCTTCCACCCAGCATTCCCCCAAGTCTCCCGATAAAAACTATACCTCACTTGTGTGGGTAGGCCTAGTGCCCGTGACAGGAAATGCCCCAAAACACAACGTGGACACATCACATTTTTTTTAAGAAAACAGAGGTGTTTTTTGCAAAGTGCCTACCTGTAGATTTTGGCCTCTAGCTCAGCTGGCACCTAGGGAAACCTACCAAACCTGTGCATTTATGAAAACTAAAGACCTAGGGGAATCCAAGATGGGGTGACTTGTGGGGCTCTGACCAGGATCTGTTACCCAGAATCCTTTGCAAACCTCAAAACTTGGCTAAAAAAACACATTTTCCTCACATTTCGGTGACAGAAAGTTCTGGAATCTGAGAGGAGCCACAAACTTCCTTCCACCCAGCGTTTCCCCAAGTCTCCCGATAAAAATTATACCTCACTTGTGTGGGTAGGCATAGCGCCCGTGACAGGAAATGCTCCAAAACACAACTTGGACACATCACATTTTTTTAAAGAAAACAGAAGTGTTTTTTGCAAAGTGCCTACCTGTAGATTTTGGCCTCTAGCTCAGCCTGCACATAGGGAAACCTACCAAACCTGTGCATTTTTGAAAACTAGAGATCTAGGGGAATCCAAGATGGGGTGACTTGTGGGGCTCTGGCCAGGTTCTGTTACCCAGAATCCTTTGTAAACCTCAAAATTTGGCTAAAAAAATAAGTTTTCCTCAAATTTTGGTGACAGAAAGTACTGGAATCAGAGAGGAGCCACACATTTCCTTCCACCACGCGTTCCCTCAAGTTTCCTGATAAAAATGATACCTCACTTGCGTGGGTAGGCCTAGCGCCCGTGACAGGAAATGTCCCAAAATACAAGGTGGACACATCACATTTTTTTAAAGAAAACAGAGGTGTTTTTTGCAAAGTGCATACCTGTAGATTTTGGCCTCTAGCTCTGCCGGCACCTAGGGAAACCTACCAAACCTGTGCATTTTTGAAAACTAGAGACCTAGGGGAATCCAAGATGGGGTGACTTGTGGGGCTCTGACCAGGTTCTGTTACCCAGAATCGTTTGCAAACCTCAAAATTTGGCTAAAAAATATGTTTTCCTCACATTTTGGTGACAGAAAGTACTGGAATCAGAGAGGAGCCACAAATTTCCTTCCACCACGCGTTCCCCCAGGTTTCCTGATAAAAATGATACCTCACTTGCGTGGGTAGGCCTAGTGCCCGTGACATGAAATGTCCCAAAATACAAGGTGGACACATCACATTTTTTTAAAGAAAACAGAGGTGTTTTTTGCAAAGTGCCTACCTGTAGATTTTGGCCTCTAGCTCAGCCGGCACCTAGGGAAACCTACCAAACCTGTGCATTTTTTAAAACTAGAGACCTAGGGGAATCCAAGATGGGGTGACTTGTTAGGCTCTGACAAGGTTCTGTTACCCAGAATCCTTTGCAAACCTCAAAATTTGGCTAAAAAAATAAGTTTTCCTCACATTTCGGTGACAGAAAGTCCTGGAATCTGAGAGGAGCCACAAATTTCCTTCCACCCAGCATTCCCCCAAGTCTTCCGATAAAAATTATACCTCACTTGTGTGGGTAGGTCTAGCGCCCGTGAAAGGAAATGCCCCAAAACACAACGTGGACACATCACATTTTTTTAAAGAAAACAGAGGTGTTTTTTGCAAAGTGCCTACCTGTAGATTTTGGCCTCTAGTTCAGCTGGCACCTAGGGAAACCTACCAAACCTGTGCATTTTTTAAAACTAGAGACCTAGGGGAATCCAAGATGGGGTGACTTGTGGGGCTCTGACCAGGTTCTGTTACCCAGAATCCTTTGCAAACCTCAAAATTTGGCTAACAAAATATTTTTTTCCTCAAATTTTGGTGACAGAAAGTACTGGAATCAGAGAGGAGCCACAAATGTCCTTCCACCCAGCGTTTCCCTAAGTCTCCCGATAAAAATGATACCTCACTTGTGTGGGTAGGCCTAGCGCCCGTGACAGGAAATGCTCCAAAACACAACGTAGACACATCACATTTTTTGAAAGAAAACAGAGGTGCTTTATGCAAAGTGCATACCTGTAGATTTTGGCCTCTAGCTCTGCCGGCACCTAGGGAAACCTACCAAACCTGTGCATTTTTGAAAACTAGAGACCTAGGGGAATCCAAGATGGGGTGACTTGTGGGGCTCCGACCAGGTTCTGTTACCCAGAATCCTTTGCAAACCTCAAAATGTGGCTAAAAAAAATATGTTTTCCTCAAATTTTGGTGACAGAAAGTACTAGAATCAGAGAGGAGCCACAAAATTTCCTTCCACCATGCGTTCCCCCACGTTTCCTGATAAAAATGATACCTCACTTGCGTGGGTAGGCCTAGTGCCCGTGACAGGAAATGTCCCAAAATACAAGGTGGACACATCACATTTTTTTAAAGAAAACAGAGGTGTTTTTTGCAAAGTGCCTACCTGTAGATTTTGGCCTCTTGCTCAGCCGGCACCTAGGGAAACCTACCAAATCTGTGCATTTTTTAAAACTAGAGACCTAGGGAAATCCAAGATGGGGTGACTTGTTGGGCTCTGACCAGGTTCTGTTACCCAGAATCCTTTGCAAACCTCAAAATTTGGCTAAAAAAATACGTTTTCCTCACATTTCGGTGACAGAAAGTCCTGGAATCTGAGAGGAGCCACAAATTTCCTTCCACCCAGCATTCCCCCAAGTCTCCCGATAAAAACTATACCTCACTTGTGTGGGTAGGCCTAGTGCCCGTGACAGGAAATGCCCCAAAACACAACGTGGACATATCACATTTTTTTTAAGAAAACAGAGGTGTTTTTTGCAAAGTGCCTACCTGTAGATTTTGG
The DNA here is from genome assembly GCF_031143425.1 of Pleurodeles waltl. Classification (NCBI taxonomy): domain Eukaryota; kingdom Metazoa; phylum Chordata; class Amphibia; order Caudata; family Salamandridae; genus Pleurodeles; species Pleurodeles waltl. The sequence goes on from NC_090439.1 coordinate 628,454,793, forward strand.
CCTCTAGCTCAGCTGGCACCTAGGGAAACCTACCAAACCTGTGCATTTATGAAAACTAAAGACCTAGGGGAATCCAAGATGGGGTGACTTGTGGGGCTCTGACCAGGATCTGTTACCCAGAATCCTTTGCAAACCTCAAAATTTGGCTAAAAAAACACATTTTCCTCACATTTCGGTGACAGAAAGTTCTGGAATCTGAGAGGAGCCACAAATTTCCTTCCACCCAGCGTTTCCCCAAGTCTCCCGATAAAAATGATACCTCACTTGTGTGGGTAGGCCTAGCGCCCGTGACAGGAAATGCCCCAAAACACAACGTGGACACATCACATTTTTTTAAAGAAAACAGAGGTGTTTTTTGCAAAGTGCCTACCTGTAGATTTTGGCCTCTAGCTCAGCTGGCACATAGGGAAACCTACCAAACCTGTGCATTTTTTAAATCTAGAGACCTAGGGGAATCCAAGATGGGGTGACTTGTGGGGCTCTGGCCAGGTTCTGTTACCCAGAATCCTTTGCAAACCTCAAAAATTCGCTAACAAAATATGTTTTCCTCAAATTTTGGTGACAGAAAGTACTGGAATCTGAGAGGAGCCACAAATTTCCTTCCACCCAGCGTTTCCCCAAGTCTCCCGATAAAAATGATACCTCACTTGTGTGGGTAGGCCTAGCGCCCGTGACAGGAAATGCCCCAAAACACAACGTGGACACATCACATTTTTTTTAAAGAAAACAGAGGTGTTATTTGCAAAGTGCCTACCTGAAGATTTTGGCCTCTAGCTCAGCTGGCACCTAGGGAAACCTACCAAACCTGTGCATTTCTAAAAACTAGAGACCTTGGGGAATCCAAGATGGGGTAACTTGTGGGGCTCTGACCAGGATCTGTTACCCAGAATCCTTTGCAAACCTCAAAATTTGGCTAAAAAAACAAATTTTCCTCACATTTCGGTGACAGAAAGTTCTGGAATCTGAGAGGAGCCACAAATTTCCTTCCACCCAGCGTTTCCCCAGGTCTCCCGATAAAAATGATACCTCACTTGTGTGGGTAGGCCTAGCGCCCGTGACAGAAAATGCCCCAAAACACAACGTGGACACATCACATTTTTTTAAAGAAAACAGAGGTGTTTTTTGCAAAGTGCCTACCTGTAGATTTTGGCCTCTAGCTCAGCTGGCACCTAGGGAAACCTACCAAACCTGTGCATTTTTGAAAACTAGAGACCTAGGGGAATCCAAGATGGGGTGACTTGTGGGGCTCTGACCAGGTTCTGTTACCCAGAATCCTTTGCAAACCTCAAAATGTGGCTAAAAAAATATGTTTTCCTCAAATTTTGGTGACAGAAAGTACTAGAATCAGAGAGGAGCCACAAATTTCCTTCCACCATGCGTTCCCCCAAGTTTCCTGATAAAAATGATACCTCACTTGCGTGGGTAGGCCTAGTGCCCGTGACAGGAAATGTCCCAAAATACAAGGTGGACAAATCACATTTTTTGAAAGAAAACAGAGGTGCTTTATGCAAAGTGCATACCTGTAGATTTTGGCCTCTAGCTCTGCCGGCACCTAGGGAAACCTACCAAACCTGTGCATTTTTGAAAACTAGAGACCTAGAGGAATCCAAGATGGGGTGACTTGTGGGGCTCTGACCAGGTTCTGTTACCCAGAATCCTTTGCAAACCTCAAAATGTGGCTAAAAAAATATGTTTTCCTCAAATTTTGGTGACAGAAAGTACTAGAATCAGAGAGGAGCCACAAATTTCCTTCCACCACGCGTTCCCCCAAGTTTCCTGATAAAAATGATACCTCACTTGCGTGGGTAGGCCTAGTGCCCGTGACAGGAAATGTCCCAAAATACAAGGTGGACACATCACATTTTTTTAAAGAAAACAGAGGTGTTTTTTGCAAAGTGCCTACCTGTAGATTTTGGCCTCTAGCTCAGCCGGCACCTAGGGAAACCTACCAAACCTGTGCATTTTTTAAAACTAGAGACCTAGGGGAATCCAAGATGGGGTGACTTGTTGGGCTCTGACAAGGTTCTGTTACCCAGAATCCTTTGCAAACCTCAAAATTTGGCTAAAAAAATACGTTTTCCTCACATTTCTGTGACAGAAAGTCCTGGAATCTGAGAGGAGCCACAAATTTCCTTCCACCCAGCATTCCCCCAAGTCTTCCGATAAAAATTATACCTCACTTGTGTGGGTAGGCCTAGCGCCCGTGAAAGGAAATGCCCCAAAACACAACGTGGACACATCAAATTTTTTTAAAGAAAACAGAGGTGTTTTTTGGAAAGTGCCTACCTGTAGATTTTGGCCTCTAGCTCAGCTGGCACCTAGGGAAACCTACCAAACCTGTGCATTTTTTAAAACTAGAGACCTAAGGGAATCCAAGATGGGGTGACTTGTGGGGCTCTGACCAGGTTCTGTTACCCAGAATCCTTTGCAAACCTCAAAATTTGGCTAACAAAATATTTTTTTCCTCAAATTTTGGTGATAGGAAGTACTGGAATCAGAGAGGAGCCACAAATGTCCTTCCACCCAGCGTTTCCCCAAGTCTCCCGATAAAAATGATACCTCACTTGTGTGGGTAGGCCTAGCGCCCGTGACAGGAAATGCTCCAAAACACAATGTGGACACATCACATTTTTTTTAAAGAAAACAGAGGTGTTTTTTGCAAAGTGCCTACCTGTAGATTTTGGCCTCTAGCTCAGCCGGCACCTAGGGAAACCTACCAAATCTGTGCATTTTTTAAAACTAGAGACCTAGGGAAATCCAAGATGGGGTGACTTGTTGGGCTCTGACCAGGTTCTGTTACCCAGAATCCTTTGCAAACCTCAAAATTTGGCTAAAAAAATACGTTTTCCTCACATTTCGGTGACAGAAAGTCCTGGAATCTGAGAGGAGCCACAAATTTCCTTCCACCCAGCATTCCCCCAAGTCTCCCGATCAAAATTATACCTCACTTGTGTGGGTAGGCCTAGCGCCCGTGACAGGAAATGCCCCAAAACACAACGTGGACATATCACATTTTTTTTAAGAAAACAGAGGTGTTTTTTGCAAAGTGCCTACCTGTAGATTTTGGCCTCTAGCTCAGCTGGCACCTAGGGAAACCTACCAAACCTGTGCATTTATGAAAACTAAAGACCTAGGGGAATCCAAGATGGGGTGACTTGTGGGGCTCTGACCAGGATCTGTTACCCAGAATCCTTTGCAAACCTCAAAATTTGGCTAAAAAAACACATTTTCCTCACATTTCGGTGACAGAAAGTCCTGGAATCTGAGAGGAGCCACAAATTTCCTTCCACCCAGCATTCCCCCAAGTCTCCCGATCAAAATTATACCTCACTTGTGTGGGTAGGCCTAGCGCCCGTGACAGGAAATGCCCCAAAACACAACGTGGACACATCACATTTTTTTAAAGAAAACAGAGGTGTTTTTTGCAAAGTGCCTACCTGTAGATTTTGGCCTCTAGCTCAGCTGGCACCTAGGGAAACCTACCAAACCTGTGCATTTTTGGAAACTAGAGACCTAGGGGAATCCAAGATGGGGTGACTTGTGGGGCTCTGGCCAGGTTCTGTTACCCAGAATCCTTTGCAAACCTCAAAATTTGGCTAACAAAATATTTTTTTCCTCAAATTTTGGTGACAGAAAGTACTGGAATCAGAGAGGAGCCACAAATGTCCTTCCACCCAGCGTTTCCCCAAGTCTCCCGATAAAAATGATACCTCACTTGTGTGGGTAGGCCTAGCGCCCGTGACAGGAAATGCTCCAAAACACAATGTGGACACATCACATTTTTTTAAAGAAAACAGAGGTGTTTTTTGCAAAGTGCCTACCTGTAGATTTTGGCCTCTAGCTCAGCCGGCACCTAGGGAAACATACCAAATCTGTGCATTTTTTAAAACTAGAGACCTAGGGAAATCCAAGATGGGGTGACTTGTTGGGCTCTGACCAGGTTCTGTTACCCAGAATCCTTTGCAAACCTCAAAATTTGGCTAAAAAAATAAGTTTTCCTCACATTTCGGTGACAGAAAGTCCTGGAATCTGAGAGGAGCCACAAATTTCCTTCCACCCAGCATTCCCCCAAGTCTCCCGATCAAAATTATACCTCACTTGTGTGGGTAGGCCTAGCGCCCGTGACAGGAAATGCCCCAAAACACAACGTGGACACATCACATTTTTTTTAAGAAAATAGAGGTGTTTTTTGCAAAGTGCCTACCTGTAGATTTTGGCCTCTAGCTCAGCTGGCACCTAGGGAAACCTACCAAACCTGTGCATTTATGAAAACTAAAGACCTAGGGGAATCCAAGATGGGGTGACTTGTGGGGCTCTTACCAGGATCTGTTACACAGAATCCTTTGCAAACCTCAAACTTTGGCTAAAAAAACACATTTTCCTCACATTTCGGTGACAGAAAGTCCTGGAATCTGAGAGGAGCCACAAATTTCCTTCCACCCAGCATTCCCCCAAGTCTCCCGATCAAAATTATACCTCACTTGTGTGGGTAGGCCTAGCGCCCGTGACAGGAAATGCCCCAAAACACAACGTGGACACATCACATTTTTTTAAAGAAAACAGAGGTGTTTTTTGCAAAGTGCCTACCTGTAGATTTTGGCCTCTAGCTCAGCTGGCACATAGGGAAACCTACCAAACCTGTGCATTTTTGGAAACTAGAGACCTAGGGGAATCCAAGATGGGGTGACTTGTGGGGCTCTGGCCAGGTTCTGTTACCCAGAATCCTTTGCAAACCTCAAAATTTGGCTAACAAAATATGTTTTCCTCTAATTTTGGTGACAGAAAGTACTGGAATCTGAGAGGAGCCACAAATTTCCTTCCACCCAGCGTTTCCACAAGTCTCCCGATAAAAATGATACCTCACTTGTGTGGGTAGGCCTAGCGCCCGTGACAGGAAATGCCCCAAAACACAACGTGGACACATCACATTTTTTTTAAAGAAAACAGAGATGTTATTTGCAAAGTGCCTACCTGAAGATTTTGGCCTCTAGCTCAGCTGGCACCTAGGGAAACCTACCAAACCTGTGCATTTTTAAAAACTAGAGACCTTGGGGAATCCAAGATGGGGTAACTTGTGGGGCTCTGACCAGGATCTGTTACCCAGAATCCTTTGCAAACCTCAAAATTTGGCTAAAAAAACACATTTTCCTCACATTTCGGTGACAGAAAGTTCTGGAATCTGAGAGGAGCCACAAATTTCCTTCCACCCAGCGTTTCCCCAAGTCTCCCGATAAAAATGATACCTCACTTGTGTGGGTAGGCCTAGCGCCCGTGACAGGAAATGCCCCAAAACACAACGTGGACACATCACATTTTTTTAAAGAAAACAGAGGTGTTTTTTGCAAAGTGCCTACCTGTAGATTTTGGCCTCTAGCTCAGCTGGCACATAGGGAAACCTACCAAACCTGTGCATTTTTTAAAACTAGAGACCTAGGGGAATCCAAGATGGGGTGACTTGTGGGGCTCTGGCCAGGTTCTGTTACCCAGAATCCTTTGCAAACCTCAAAATTTGGCTAACAAAATATTTTTTTCCTCAAATTTTGGTGACAGAAAGTACTGGAATCAGAGAGGAGCCACAAATGTCCTTCCACCCAGCGTTTCCCCAAGTCTCCCGATAAAAATGATACCTCACTTGTGTGGGTAGGCCTAGCGCCCGTGACAGGAAATGCCCCAAAACACAACGTGGACACATCACATTTTTTTTAAAGAAAACAGAGGTGTTATTTGCAAAGTGCCTACCTGAAGATTTTGGCCTCTAGCTCAGCTGGCACCTAGGGAAACCTACCAAACCTGTGCATTTCTAAAAACTAGAGACCTTGGGGAATCCAAGATGGGGTAACTTGTGGGGCTCTGACCAGGATCTGTTACCCAGAATCCTTTGCAAACCTCAAAATTTGGCTAAAAAAACACATTTTCCTCACATTTCGGTGACAGAAAGTTCTGGAATCTGAGAGGAGCCACAAATTTCCTTCCACCCAGCGTTTCCCCAAGTCTCCCGATAAAAATGATACCTCACTTGCGTGGGTAGGCCTAGCGCCCGTGACAGGAAATGCCCCAAAACACAACGTGGACACATCACATTTTTTTAAAGAAAACAGAGGTGTTTTTTGCAAAGTGCCTACCTGTAGATTTTGGCCTCTAGCTCAGCTGGCACCTAGGGAAACCTACCAAACCTGTGCATTTTTGAAAACTAGAGACCTAGGGGAATCCAAGATGGGGTGACTTGTGGGGCTCTGACCAGGTTCTGTTACCCAGAATCCTTTGCAAACCTCAAAATGTGGCTAAAAAAATATGTTTTCCTCAAATTTTGGTGACAGAAAGTACTAGAATCAGAGAGGAGCCACAAATTTCCTTCCACCACGCGTTCCCTCAAGTTTCCTGATAAAAATGATACCTTACTTGCGTGGGTAGGCCTAGCGCCCGTGACAGGAAATGTCCCAAAATACAAGGTGGACACATCACATTTTTTTAAAGAAAACAGAGGTGTTTTTTGCAAAGTGCATACCTGTAGATTTTGGCCTCTAGCTCTGCCGGCACCTAGGGAAACCTACCAAACCTGTGCATTTTTGAAAACTAGAGACCTAGGGAAATCCAAGATGGGGTGACTTGTGGGCTCTGACCAGGTTCTGTTACCCAGAATCGTTTGCAAACCTCAAACTTTGGCTAAAAAATATGTTTTCCTCACATTTTGGTGACAGAAAGTACTGGAATCAGAGAGGAGCCACAAATTTCCTTCCACCACGCGTTCCCCCAAGTTTCCTGATAAAAATGATACCTCACTTGTGTGGGTAGGCCTAGCGCCCGTGACAGGAAATGCTCCAAAACACAATGTGGACACATCACATTTTTTTTAAAGAAAACAGAGGTGTTTTTTGCAAAGTGCCTACCTGTAGATTTTGGCCTCTAGCTCAGCCGGCACCTAGGGAAACCTACCAAATCTGTGCATTTTTTAAAACTAGAGACCTAGGGAAATCCAAGATGGGGTGACTTGTTGGGCTCTGACCAGGTTCTGTTACCCAGAATCCTTTGCAAACCTCAAAATTTGGCTAAAAAAATACGTTTTCCTCACATTTCGGTGACAGAAAGTCCTGGAATCTGAGAGGAGCCACAAATTTCCTTCCACCCAGCATTCCCCCAAGTCTCCCGATCAAAATTATACCTCACTTGTGTGGGTAGGCCTAGCGCCCGTGACAGGAAATGCCCCAAAACACAACGTGGACATATCACATTTTTTTTAAGAAAACAGAGGTGTTTTTTGCAAAGTGCCTACCTGTAGATTTTGGCCTCTAGCTCAGCTGGCACCTAGGGAAACCTACCAAACCTGTGCATTTATGAAAACTAAAGACCTAGGGGAATCCAAGATGGGGTGACTTGTGGGGCTCTGACCAGGATCTGTTACCCAGAATCCTTTGCAAACCTCAAAATTTGGCTAAAAAAACACATTTTCCTCACATTTCGGTGACAGAAAGTCCTGGAATCTGAGAGGAGCCACAAATTTCCTTCCACCCAGCATTCCCCCAAGTCTCCCGATCAAAATTATACCTCACTTGTGTGGGTAGGCCTAGCGCCCGTGACAGGAAATGCCCCAAAACACAACGTGGACACATCACATTTTTTTAAAGAAAACAGAGGTGTTTTTTGCAAAGTGCCTACCTGTAGATTTTGGCCTCTAGCTCAGCTGGCACATAGGGAAACCTACCAAACCTGTGCATTTTTGGAAACTAGAGACCTAGGGGAATCCAAGATGGGGTGACTTGTGGGGCTCTGGCCAGGTTCTGTTACCCAGAATCCTTTGCAAACCTCAAAATTTGGCTAACAAAATATTTTTTTCCTCAAATTTTGGTGACAGAAAGTACTGGAATCAGAGAGGAGCCACAAATGTCCTTCCACCCAGCGTTTCCCCAAGTCTCCCGATAAAAATGATACCTCACTTGTGTGGGTAGGCATAGCGCCCGTGACAGGAAATGCTCCAAAACACAATGTGGACACATCACATTTTTTTAAAGAAAACAGAGGTGTTTTTTGCAAAGTGCCTACCTGTAGATTTTGGCCTCTAGCTCAGCCGGCACCTAGGGAAACATACCAAATCTGTGCATTTTTTAAAACTAGAGACCTAGGGAAATCCAAGATGGGGTGACTTGTTGGGCTCTGACCAGGTTCTGTTACCCAGAATCCTTTGCAAACCTCAAAATTTGGCTAAAAAAATAAGTTTTCCTCACATTTCGGTGACAGAAAGTCCTGGAATCTGAGAGGAGCCACAAATTTCCTTCCACCCAGCATTCCCCCAAGTCTCCCGATCAAAATTATACCTCACTTGTGTGGGTAGGCCTAGCGCCCGTGACAGGAAATGCCCCAAAACACAACGTGGACACATCACATTTTTTTTAAGAAAATAGAGGTGTTTTTTGCAAAGTGCCTACCTGTAGATTTTGGCCTCTAGCTCAGCTGGCACCTAGGGAAACCTACCAAACCTGTGCATTTATGAAAACTAAAGACCTAGGGGAATCCAAGATGGGGTGACTTGTGGGGCTCTGACCAGGATCTGTTACCCAGAATCCTTTGCAAACCTCAAACTTTGGCTAAAAAAACACATTTTCCTCACATTTCGGTGACAGAAAGTCCTGGAATCTGAGAGGAGCCACAAATTTCCTTCCACCCAGCATTCCCCCAAGTCTCCCGATCAAAATTATACCTCACTTGTGTGGGTAGGCCTAGCGCCCGTGACAGGAAATGCCCCAAAACACAACGTGGACACATCACATTTTTTTAAAGAAAACAGAGGTGTTTTTTGCAAAGTGCCTACCTGTAGATTTTGGCCTCTAGCTCAGCTGGCACATAGGGAAACCTACCAAACCTGTGCATTTTTGGAAACTAGAGACCTAGGGGAATCCAAGATGGGGTGACTTGTGGGGCTCTGGCCAGGTTCTGTTACCCAGAATCCTTTGCAAACCTCAAAATTTGGCTAACAAAATATGTTTTCCTCAAATTTTGGTGACAGAAAGTACTGGAATCTGAGAGGAGCCACAAATTTCCTTCCACCCAGCGTTTCCACAAGTCTCCCGATAAAAATGATACCTCACTTGTGTGGGTAGGCCTAGCGCCCGTGACAGGAAATGCCCCAAAACACAACGTGGACACATCACATTTTTTTTAAAGAAAACAGAGGTGTTATTTGCAAAGTGCCTACCTGAAGATTTTGGCCTCTAGCTCAGCTGGCACCTAGGGAAACCTACCAAACCTGTGCATTTTTAAAAACTAGAGACCTTGGGGAATCCAAGATGGGGTAACTTGTGGGGCTCTGACCAGGATCTGTTACCCAGAATCCTTTGCAAACCTCAAAATTTGGCTAAAAAAACACATTTTCCTCACATTTCGGTGACAGAAAGTTCTGGAATCTGAGAGGAGCCACAAATTTCCTTCCACCCAGCGTTTCCCCAAGTCTCCCGATAAAAATGATACCTCACTTGTGTGGGTAGGCCTAGCGCCCGTGACAGGAAATGCCCCAAAACACAACGTGGACACATCACATTTTTTTAAAGAAAACAGAGGTGTTTTTTGCAAAGTGCCTACCTGTAGATTTTGGCCTCTAGCTCAGCTGGCACATAGGGAAACCTACCAAACCTGTGCATTTTTTAAAACTAGAGACCTAGGGGAATCCAAGATGGGGTGACTTGTGGGGCTCTGGCCAGGTTCTGTTACCCAGAATCCTTTGCAAACCTCAAAATTTGGCTAACAAAATATTTTTTTCCTCAAATTTTGGTGACAGAAAGTACTGGAATCAGAGAGGAGCCACAAATGTCCTTCCACCCAGCGTTTCCCCAAGTCTCCCGATAAAAATGATACCTCACTTGTGTGGGTAGGCCTAGCGCCCGTGACAGGAAATGCCCCAAAACACAACGTGGACACATCACATTTTTTTTAAAGAAAACAGAGGTGTTATTTGCAAAGTGCCTACCTGAAGATTTTGGCCTCTAGCTCAGCTGGCACCTAGGGAAACCTACCAAACCTGTGCATTTCTAAAAACTAGAGACCTTGGGGAATCCAAGATGGGGTAACTTGTGGGGCTCTGACCAGGATCTGTTACCCAGAATCCTTTGCAAACCTCAAAATTTGGCTAAAAAAACACATTTTCCTCACATTTCGGTGACAGAAAGTTCTGGAATCTGAGAGGAGCCACAAATTTCCTTCCACCCAGCGTTTCCCCAAGTCTCCCGATAAAAATGATACCTCACTTGTGTGGGTAGGCCTAGCGCCCGTGACAGGAAATGCCCCAAAACACAACGTGGACACATCACATTTTTTTAAAGAAAACAGAGGTGTTTTTTGCAAAGTGCCTACCTGTAGATTTTGGCCTCTAGCTCAGCTGGCACCTAGGGAAACCTACCAAACCTGTGCATTTTTGAAAACTAGAGACCTAGGGGAATCCAAGATGGGGTGACTTGTGGGGCTCTGACCAGGTTCTGTTACCCAGAATCCTTTGCAAACCTCAAAATGAGGCTAAAAAAATATGTTCTCCTCACATTTTGGTGACAGAAAGTACTGGAATCAGAGAGGAGCCACAAATTTCCTTCCACCACGCGTTCCCCCAAGTTTCCTGATAAAAATGATACCTCACTTGCGTGGGTAGGCCTAGTGCCCGTGACAGGAAATGTCCCAAAATACAAGGTGGACACATCACATTTTTTGAAAGAAAACAGAGGTGCTTTATGCAAAGTGCATACCTGTAGATTTTGGCCTCTAGCTCTGCCGGCACCTAGGGAAACCTACCAAACCTGTGCATTTTTGAAAACTAGAGACCTAGGGGAATCCAAGATGGGGTGACTTGTGGGGCTCTGACCAGGTTCTGTTACCCAGAATCCTTTGCAAACCTCAAAATGTGGCTAAAAAAATATGTTTCCCTCAAATTTTGGTGACAGAAAGTCCTGGAATCTGAGAGGAGCCACAAATTTCCTTCCACCCAGCATTCCCCCAAGTCTCCCGATAAAAATTATACCTCACTTGCGTGGGTAGGCCTAGCGCCCGTGACAGGAAATGCCCCAAAACACAACGTGGACACATCACATTTTTTTTAAGAAAACAGAGGTGTTTTTTGCAAAGTGCCTACCTGTAGATTTTGGCCTCTAGCTCAGCTGGCACCTAGGGAAACCTACCAAACCTGTGCATTTATGAAAACTAAAGACCTAGGGGAATCCAAGATGGGGTGACTTGTGGGGCTCTGACCAGGATCTGTTACCCAGAATCCTTTGCAAACCTCAAAACTTGGCTAAAAAAACACATTTTCCTCACATTTCGGTGACAGAAAGTTCTGGAATCTGAGAGGAGCCACAAACTTCCTTCCACCCAGCGTTTCCCCAAGTCTCCCGATAAAAATTATACCTCACTTGTGTGGGTAGGCCTAGCGCCCGTGACAGGAAATGCTCCAAAACACAACGTGGACACATCACATTTTTTTAAAGAAAACAGAGGTGTTTTTTGCAAAGTGCCTACCTGTAGATTTTGGCCTCTAGCTCAGCCTGCACATAGGGAAACCTACCAAACCTGTGCATTTGTGAAAACTAGAGACCTAGGGGAATCCAAGATGGGGTGACTTGTGGGGCTCTGGCCATGTTCTGTTACCCAGAATCCTTTGCAAACCTCAAAATTTGGCTAAAAAAATAAGTTTTCCTCCAATTTTGGTGACAGAAAGTACTGGAATCTGAGAGGAGCCACAAATTTCCTTCCACCACGCGTTCCCTCAAGTTTCCTGATAAAAATGATACCTCACTTGCGTAGGTAGGCCTAGCGCCCGTGACAGGAAATGTCCCAAAATACAAGGTGGACACATCACATTTTTTTAAAGAAAACAGAGGTGTTTTTTGCAAAGTGCATAGCTGTAGATTTTGGCCTCTAGCTCTGCCGGCACCTAGGGAAACCTACCAAACCTGTGCATTTTTGAAAACTAGAGACCTAGGGGAATCCAAGATGGGGTGACTTGTGGGGCTCTGACCAGGTTCTGTTACCCAGAATCCTTTGCAAACCTCAAAATGTGGCTAAAAAAATATGTTTTCCTCAAATTTTGGTGACAGAAAGTACTAGAATCAGAGAGGAGCCACAAATTTCCTTCCACCATGCGTTCCCCCAAGTTTCCTGATAAAAATGATACCTCACTTGCGTGGGTAGGCCTAGTGCCCGTGACAGGAAATGTCCCAAAATACAAGGTGGACACATCACATTTTTTTAAAGAAAACAGAGGTGTTTTTTGCAAAGTGCCTACCTGTAGATTTTGGCCTCTAGCTCAGCCGGCACCTAGGGAAACCTACCAAATCTGTCCATTTTTGAAAACTAGAGACCTAGGGAAATCCAAGATGGGGTGACTTGTTGGGCTCTGACCAGGTTCTGTTACCCAGAATCCTTTGCAAACCTCAAAATTTGGCTAAAAAAATACGTTTTCCTCACATTTCGGTGACAGAAAGTCCTGGAATCTGAGAGGAGCCACAAATTTCCTTCCACCCAGCATTCCCCCAAGTCTCCCGATCAAAATTATACCTCACTTGTGTGGGTAGGCCTAGCGCCCATGACAGGAAATGCCCAAAACACAACGTGGACACATCACATTTTTTTTAAGAAAACAGAGGTGTTTTTTGCAAAGTGCCTACCTGTAGATTTTGGCCTCTAGCTCAGCTGGCACCTAGGGAAACCTACCAAACCTGTGCATTTATGAAAACTAAAGACCTAGGGGAATCCAAGATGGGGTGACTTGTGGGGCTCTGACCAGGATCTGTTACCCAGAATCCTTTGCAAACCTCAAAATTTGGCTAAAAAAACACATTTTCCTCACATTTCGGTGACAGAAAGTTCTGGAATCTGAGAGGAGCCACAAATTTCCTTCCACCCAGCGTTTCCCCAAGTCTCCCGATAAAAATGATACCTCACTTGTGTGGGTAGGCCTAGCGCCCGTGACAGGAAATGCCCCAAAACACAACGTGGACACATCACATTTTTTTAAAGAAAACAGAGGTGTTTTTTGCAAAGTGCCTACTTGTAGATTTTGGCCTCTAGCTCAGCTGGCACATAGGGAAACCTACCAAACCTGTGCATTTTTGAAAACTAGAGACCTAGGGGAATCCAAGATGGGGTGACTTGTGGGGCTCTGGCCAGGTTCTGTTACCCAGAATCCTTTGCAAACCTCAAAATTTGGCTAACAAAATATGTTTTCCTCAAATTTTGGTGACAGAAAGTACTGGAATCTGAGAGGAGCCACAAATTTCCTTCCACCCAGCGTTTCCCCAAGTCTCCCGATAAAAATGATACCTCACTTGTGTGGGTAGGCCTAGCGCCCGTGACAGGAAATGCCCCAAAACACAACGTGGACACATCACATTTTTTTTAAAGAAAACAGAGGTGTTATTTGCAAAGTGCCTACCTGAAGATTTTGGCCTCTAGCTCAGCTGGCACCTAGGGAAACCTACCAAACCTGTGCATTTCTAAAAACTAGAGACCTTGGGGAATCCAAGATGGGGTAACTTGTGGGGCTCTGACCAGGATCTGTTACCCAGAATCCTTTGCAAACCTCAAAATTTGGCTAAAAAAACACATTTTCCTCACATTTCGGTGACAGAAAGTTCTGGAATCTGAGAGGAGCCACAAATTTCCTTCCACCCAGCGTTTCCCCATGTCTCCCGATAAAAATGATACCTCACTTGTGTGGGTAGGCCTAGCGCCCGTGACAGGAAATGCCCCAAAACACAACGTGGACACATCACATTTTTTTAAAGAAAACAGAGGTGTTTTTTGCAAAGTGCCTACTTGTAGATTTTGGCCTCTAGCTCAGCTGGCACATAGGGAAACCTACCAAACCTGTGCATTTTTGAAAACTAGAGACCTAGGGGAATCCAAGATGGGGTGACTTGTGGGGCTCTGGCCAGGTTCTGTTACCCAGAATCCTTTGCAAACCTCAAAATTTGGCTTAAAAAATAAGTTTTCCTCACATTTCGGTGACAGAAAGTCCTGGAATCTGAGAGGAGCCACAAATTTCCTTCCACCCAGCGTTTCCCCAAGTCTCCCGATAAAAATGATACCTCACTTGTGTGGGTAGGCCTAGCGCCCGTGACAGGAAATGCCCCAAAACACAACGTGTACACATCACATTTTTTTAAAGAAAACAGAGGTGTTTTTTGCAAAGTGCCTACCTGTAGATTTTGGCCTCTAGCTCAGCTGGCACCTAGGGAAACCTACCAAACCTGTGCATTTTTGAAAACTAGAGACCTAGGGGAATCCAAGATGGGGTGACTTGTGGGGCTCTGACCAGGTTCTGTTACCCAGAATCCTTTGCAAACCTCAAAATGTGGCTAAAAAAATATGTTTTCCTCAAATTTTGGTGACAGAAAGTACTAGAATCAGAGAGGAGCCACAAATTTCCTTCCACCATGCGTTCCCCCAAGTTTCCTGATAAAAATGATACCTCACTTGCGTGGGTAGGCCTAGTGCCCGTGACAGGAAATGTCCCAAAATACAAGGTGGACACATCACATTTTTTGAAAGAAAACAGAGGTGCTTTATGCAAAGTGCATACCTGTAGATTTTGGCCTCTACCTCTGCCGGCACCTAGGGAAACCTACCAAACCTGTGCATTTTTGAAAACTAGAGACCTAGGGGAATCCAAGATGGGGTGACTTGTGGGGCTCTGACCAGGTTCTGTTACCCAGAATCCTTTGCAAACCTCAAAATGTGGCTAAAAAAATATGTTTCCCTCAAATTTTGGTGACAGAAAGTACTAGAATCTGAGAGGAGCCACAAATTTCCTTCCACCCAGCATTCCCCCAAGTCTCCCGATAAAAATTATACCTCACTTGCGTGGGTAGGCCTAGCGCCCGTGACAGGAAATGCCCCAAAACACAACGTGGACACATCACATTTTTTTTAAGAAAACAGAGGTGTTTTTTGCAAAGTGCCTACCTGTAGATTTTGGCCTCTAGCTCAGCTGGCACCTAGGGAAACCTACCAAACCTGTGCATTTATGAAAACTAAAGACCTAGGGGAATCCAAGATGGGGTGACTTGTGGGGCTCTGACCAGGATCTGTTACCCAGAATCCTTTGCAAACCTCAAAACTTGGCTAAAAAAACACATTTTCCTCACATTTCGGTGACAGAAAGTTCTGGAATCTGAGAGGAGCCACAAACTTCCTTCCACCCAGCGTTTCCCCAAGTCTCCCGATAAAAATTATACCTCACTTGTGTGGGTAGGCCTAGCGCCCGTGACAGGAAATGCTCCAAAACACAACGTGGACACATCACATTTTTTTAAAGAAAACAGAGGTGTTTTTTGCAAAGTGCCTACCTGTAGATTTTGGCCTCTAGCTCAGCCTGCACATAGGGAAACCTACCAAACCTGTGCATTTGTGAAAACTAGAGACCTAGGGGAATCCAAGATGGGGTGACTTGTGGGGCTCTGGCCATGTTCTGTTACCCAGAATCCTTTGCAAACCTCAAAATTTGGCTAAAAAAATAAGTTTTCCTCCAATTTTGGTGACAGAAAGTACTGGAATCAGAGAGGAGCCACAAATTTCCTTCCACCACGCGTTCCCTCAAGTTTCCTGATAAAAATGATACCTCACTTGCGTGGGTAGGCCTCGCGCCCGTGACAGGAAATGTCCCAAAATACAAGGTGGACACATCACATTTTTTTAAAGAAAACAGAGGTGTTTTTTGCAAAGTGCATAGCTGTAGATTTTGGCCTCTAGCTCTGCCGGCACCTAGGGAAACCTACCAAACCAGTGCATTTTTGAAAACTAGAGACCTAGGGGAATCCAAGATGGGGTGACTTGTGGGGCTCTGACCAGGTTCTGTTACCCAGAATCCTTTGCAAACCTCAAAATGTGGCTAAAAAAATATGTTTTCCTCAAATTTTGGTGACAGAAAGTACTAGAATCAGAGAGGAGCCACAAATTTCCTTCCACCATGCGTTCCCCCAAGTTTCCTGATAAAAATGATACCTCACTTGCGTGGGTAGGCCTAGTGCCCGTGACAGGAAATGTCCCAAAATACAAGGTGGACACATCACATTTTTTGAAAGAAAACAGAGGTGTTTTTTGCAAAGTGCCTACCTGTAGATTTTGGCCTCTAGCTCAGCCGGCACCTAGGGAAACCTACCAAATCTGTGCATTTTTGAAAACTAGAGACCTAGGGGAATCCAAGATGGGGTGACTTGTTGGGCTCTGACCAGGTTCTGTTACCCAGAATCGTTTGCAAACCTCAAAATTTGGCTAAAAAATATGTTTTCCTCACATTTTGGTGACAGAAAGTACTGGAATCAGAGAGGAGCCACAAATTTCCTTCCACCACGTGTTCCCCCAAGTTTCCTGATAAAAATGATACCTCACTTGCGTGGGTAGGCCTAGTGCCCGTGACAGGAAATGTCCCAAAATACAAGGTGGACACATCACATTTTTTTAAAGAAAACAGAGGTGTTTTTTGCAAAGTGCCTACCTGTAGATTTTGGCCTCTAGCTCAGCCGGCACCTAGGGAAACCTACCAAACCTGTGCATTTTTTAAAACTAGAGACCTAGGGGAATCCAAGATGGGGTGACTTGTTGGGCTCTGACAAGGTTCTGTTACCCAGAATCCTTTGCAAACCTCAAAACGTGGCTAAAAAAACACATTTTCCTCACATTTCGGTGACAGAAAGTTCTGGAATCTGAGAGGAGCCACAAACTTCCTTCCACCCAGCGTTTCCCCAAGTCTCCCGATAAAAATTATACCTCACTTGTGTGGGTAGGCCTAGCGCCCGTGACAGGAAATGCTCCAAAACACAACGTGGACACATCACATTTTTTGAAAGAAAACAGAGGTGTTTTTTGCAAAGTGCCTACCTGTAGATTTTGGCCTCTAGCTCAGCCTGCACATACGGAAACCTACCAAACCTGTGCATTTTTGAAAACTAGAGACCTAGGGGAATCCAAGATGGGGTGACTTGTGGGGCTCTGGCCAGGTTCTGCTACCCAGAATCCTTTGCAAACCTCAAAATTTGGCTAAAAAAATAAGTTTTCCTCAAATTTTGGTGACAGAAAGTACTGGAATCAGAGAGGAGCCACAAATTTCCTTCCACCACGCGTTCCCTCAAGTTTCCTGATAAAAATGATACCTCACTTGCGTGGGTAGGCCTAGCGCCCGTGACAGGAAATGTCCCAAAATACAAGGTGGACACATCACATTTTTTTAAAGAAAACAGAGGTGTTTTTTGCAAAGTGCATACCTGTAGATTTTGGCCTCTAGCTCTGCCGGCACCTAGGGAAACCTACCAAACCTGTGCATTTTTGAAAACTAGAGACCTAGGGGAATCCAAGATGGGGTGACTTGTGGGCTCTGACCAGGTTCTGTTACCCAGAATCGTTTGCAAACCTCAAACTTTGGCTAAAAAATATGTTTTCCTCACATTTTGGTGACAGAAAGTACTGGAATCAGAGAGGAGCCACAAATTTCCTTCCACCACGCGTTCCCCCAAGTTTCCTGATAAAAATGATACCTCACTTGCGTGGGTAGGCCTAGTGCCCGTGACAGGAAATGTCCCAAAATACAAGGTGGACACATCTCATTTTTTTAAAGAAAACAGAGGTGTTTTTTGCAAAGTGCCTACCTGTAGATTTTGGCCTCTAGCTCAGCCGGCACCTAGGGAAACCTACCAAACCTGTGCATTTTTTAAAACTAGAGACCTAGGGGAATCCAAGATGGGGTGACTTGTTGGGCTCTGACAAGGTTCTGTTACCCAGAATCCTTTGCAAACCTCAAAATTTGGCTAAAAAAATACGTTTTCCTCACATTTCTGTGACAGAAAGTCCTGGAATCTGAGAGGAGCCACAAATTTCCTTCCACCCAGCATTCCCCCAAGTCTTCCGATAAAAATTATACCTCACTTGTGTGGGTAGGCCTAGCGCCCGTGAAAGGAAATGCCCCAAAACACAACGTGGACACATCAAATTTTTTTAAAGAAAACAGAGGTGTTTTTTGGAAAGTGCCTACCTGTAGATTTTGGCCTCTAGCTCAGCTGGCACCTAGGGAAACCTACCAAACCTGTGCATTTTTTAAAACTAGAGACCTAAGGGAATCCAAGATGGGGTGACTTGTGGGGCTCTGACCAGGTTCTGTTACCCAGAATCCTTTGCAAACCTCAAAATTTGGCTAACAAAATATTTTTTTCCTCAAATTTTGGTGATAGAAAGTACTGGAATCAGAGAGGAGCCACAAATGTCCTTCCACCCAGCGTTTCCCCAAGTCTCCCGATAAAAATGATACCTCACTTGTGTGGGTAGGCCTAGCACCCGTGACAGGAAATGCTCCAAAACACAATGTGGACACATCACATTTTTTTTAAAGAAAACAGAGGTGTTTTTTGCAAAGTGCCTACCTGTAGATTTTGGCCTCTAGCTCAGCCGGCACCTAGGGAAACCTACCAAATCTGTGCATTTTTTAAAACTAGAGACCTAGGGAAATCCAAGATGGGGTGACTTGTTGGGCTCTGACCAGGTTCTGTTACCCAGAATCCTTTGCAAACCTCAAAATTTGGCTAAAAAAATACGTTTTCCTCACATTTCGGTGACAGAAAGTCCTGGAATCTGAGAGGAGCCACAAATTTCCTTCCACCCAGCATTCCCCCAAGTCTCCCGATCAAAATTATACCTCACTTGTGTGGGTAGGCCTAGCGCCCGTGACAGGAAATGCCCCAAAACACAACGTGGACATATCACATTTTTTTTAAGAAAACAGAGGTGTTTTTTGCAAAGTGCCTACCTGTAGATTTTGGCCTCTAGCTCAGCTGGCACCTAGGGAAACCTACCAAACCTGTGCATTTATGAAAACTAAAGACCTAGGGGAATCCAAGATGGGGTGACTTGTGGGGCTCTGACCAGGATCTGTTACCCAGAATCCTTTGCAAACCTCAAAATTTGGCTAAAAAAACACATTTTCCTCACATTTCGGTGACAGAAAGCCCTGGAATCTGAGAGGAGCCACAAATTTCCTTCCACCCAGCATTCCCCCAAGTCTCCCGATCAAAATTATACCTCACTTGTGTGGGTAGGCCTAGCGCCCGTGACAGGAAATGCCCCAAAACACAACGTGGACACATCACATTTTTTTAAAGAAAACAGAGGTGTTTTTTGCAAAGTGCCTACCTGTAGATTTTGGGCTCTAGCTCAGCTGGCACATAGGGAAACCTACCAAACCTGTGCATTTTTGGAAACTAGAGACCTAGGGGAATCCAAGATGGGGTGACTTGTGGGGCTCTGGACAGGTTCTGTTACCCAGAATCCTTTGCAAACCTCAAAATTTGGCTAACAAAATATTTTTTTCCTCAAATTTTGGTGACAGAAAGTACTGGAATCAGAGAGGAGCCACAAATGTCCTTCCACCCAGCGTTTCCCCAAGTCTCCCGATAAAAATGATACCTCACTTGTGTGGGTAGGCCTAGCGCCCGTGACAGGAAATGCTCCAAAACACAATGTGGACACATCACATTTTTTTAAAGAAAACAGAGGTGTTTTTTGCAAAGTGCCTACCTGTAGATTTTGGCCTCTAGCTCAGCCGGCACCTAGGGAAACATACCAAATCTGTGCATTTTTTAAAACTAGAGACCTAGGGAAATCCAAGATGGGGTGACTTGTTGGGCTCTGACCAGGTTCTGTTACCCAGAATCCTTTGCAAACCTCAAAATTTGGCTAAAAAAATAAGTTTTCCTCACATTTCGGTGACAGAAAGTCCTGGAATCTGAGAGGAGCCACAAATTTCCTTCCACCCAGCATTCCCCCAAGTCTCCCGATCAAAATTATACCTCACTTGTGTGGGTAGGCCTAGCGCCCGTGACAGGAAATGCCCCAAAACACAACGTGGACACATCACATTTTTTTTAAGAAAATAGAGGTGTTTTTTGCAAAGTGCCTACCTGTAGATTTTGGCCTCTAGCTCAGCTGGCACCTAGGGAAACCTACCAAACCTGTGCATTTATGAAAACTAAAGACCTAGGGGAATCCAAGATGGGGTGACTTGTGGGGCTCTGACCAGGATCTGTTACCCAGAATCCTTTGCAAACCTCAAACTTTGGCTAAAAAAACACATTTTCCTCACATTTCGGTGACAGAAAGTCCTGGAATCTGAGAGGAGCCACAAATTTCCTTCCACCCAGCATTCCCCCAAGTCTCCCGATCAAAATTATACCTCACTTGTGTGGGTAGGCCTAGCGCCCGTGACAGGAAATGCCCCAAAACACAACGTGGACACATCACATTTTTTTAAAGAAAACAGAGGTGTTTTTTGCAAAGTGCCTACCTGTAGATTTTGGCCTCTAGCTCAGCTGGCACATAGGGAAACCTACCAAACCTGTGCATTTTTGGAAACTAGAGACCTAGGGGAATCCAAGATGGGGTGACTTGTGGGGCTCTGGCCAGGTTCTGTTACCCAGAATCCTTTGCAAACCTCAAAATTTGGCTAACAAAATATGTTTTCCTCAAATTTTGGTGACAGAAAGTACTGGAATCTGAGAGGAGCCACAAATTTCCTTCCACCCAGCGTTTCCACAAGTCTCCCGATAAAAATGATACCTCACTTGTGTGGGTAGGCCTAGCGCCCGTGACAGGAAATGCCCCAAAACACAACGTGGACACATCACATTTTTTTTAAAGAAAACAGAGGTGTTATTTGCAAAGTGCCTACCTGAAGATTTTGGCCTCTAGCTCAGCTGGCACCTAGGGAAACCTACCAAACCTGTGCATTTTTAAAAACTAGAGACCTTGGGGAATCCAAGATGGGGTAACTTGTGGGGCTCTGACCAGGATCTGTTACCCAGAATCCTTTGCAAACCTCAAAATTTGGCTAAAAAACCACATTTTCCTCACATTTCGGTGACAGAAAGTTCTGGAATCTGAGAGGAGCCACAAATTTCCTTCCACCCAGCGTTTCCCCAAGTCTCCCGATAAAAATGATACCTCACTTGTGTGGGTAGGCCTAGCGCCCGTGACAGGAAATGCCCCAAAACACAACGTGGACACATCACATTTTTTTAAAGAAAACAGAGGTGTTTTTTGCAAAGTGCCTACCTGTAGATTTTGGCCTCTAGCTCAGCTGGCACATAGGGAAACCTACCAAACCTGTGCATTTTTTAAAACTAGAGACCTAGGGGAATCCAAGATGGGGTGACTTGTGGGGCTCTGGCCAGGTTCTGTTACCCAGAATCCTTTGCAAACCTCAAAATTTGGCTAACAAAATATTTTTTTCCTCAAATTTTGGTGACAGAAAGTACTGGAATCAGAGAGGAGCCACAAATGTCCTTCCACCCAGCGTTTCCCCAAGTCTCCCGATAAAAATGATACCTCACTTGTGTGGGTAGGCCTAGCGCCCGTGACAGGAAATGCCCCAAAACACAACGTGGACACATCACATTTTTTTTAAAGAAAACAGAGGTGTTATTTGCAAAGTGCCTACCTGAAGATTTTGGCCTCTAGCTCAGCTGGCACCTAGGGAAACCTACCAAACCTGTGCATTTCTAAAAACTAGAGACCTTGGGGAATCCAAGATGGGGTAACTTGTGGGGCTCTGACCAGGATCTGTTACCCAGAATCCTTTGCAAACCTCAAAATTTGGCTAAAAAAACACATTTTCCTCACATTTCGGTGACAGAAAGTTCTGGAATCTGAGAGGAGCCACAAATTTCCTTCCACCCAGCGTTTCCCCAAGTCTCCCGATAAAAATGATACCTCACTTGTGTGGGTAGGCCTAGCGCCCGTGACAGGAAATGCCCCAAAACACAATGTGGACACATCACATTTTTTTAAAGAAAACAGAGGTGTTTTTTGCAAAGTGCCTACCTGTAGATTTTGGCCTCTAGCTCAGCTGGCACCTAGGGAAACCTACCAAACCTGTGCATTTTTGAAAACTAGAGACCTAGGGGAATCCAAGATGGGGTGACTTGTGGGGCTTTGACCAGGTTCTGTTACCCAGAATCCTTTGCAAACCTCAAAATGTGGCTAAAAAAATATGTTTTCCTCAAATTTTGGTGACAGAAAGTACTAGAATCAGAGAGGAGCCACAAATTTCCTTCCACCATGCGTTCCCCCAAGTTTCCTGATAAAAATGATACCTCACTTGCGTGGGTAGGCCTAGTGCCCGTGACAGGAAATGTCCCAAAATACAAGGTGGACACATCACATTTTTTGAAAGAAAACAGAGGTGCTTTATGCAAAGTGCCTACCTGTAGATTTTGGCCTCTAGCTCAGCCGGCACCTAGGGAAACCTACCAAACCTGTGCATTTTTTAAAACTAAAGACCTAGGGGAATCCAAGATGGGGTGACTTGTTGGGCTCTGACAAGGTTCTGTTACCCAGAATCCTTTGCAAACCTCAAAATTTGGCTAAAAAAATACGTTTTCCTCACATTTCGGTGACAGAAAGTCCTGGAATCTGAGAGGAGCCACAAATTTCCTTCCACCCAGCATTCCCCCAAGTCTTCCGATAAAAATTATACCTCACTTGTGTGGGTAGGCCTAGCGCCCGTTACAGGAAATGCCCCAAAACACAACGTGGACACAACACATTTTTTTAAAGAAAACAGAGGTGTTTTTTGCAAAGTGCCTACCTGTAGATTTTGGCCTCTAGCTCAGCTGGCACCTAGGGAAACCTACCAAACCTGTGCATTTTTTAAAACTAGAGACCTAGGGGAATCCAAGATGGGGTGACTTGTGGGGCTCTGACCAGGTTCTGTTACCCAGAATCCTTTGCAAACCTCAAAATTTGGCTAAAAAAATATATTTTCCTCAAATTTTGGTGACAGAAAGTACTGAAATCAGAGAGGAGCCACAAATTTCCTTCCACCCAGCGTTTCCCCAAGTCTCCCGATAAAAATGATACCTCACTTGTGTGGGTAGGCCTAGCGCCCGTGACAGGAAATGCTCCAAAACACAATGTAGACACATCACATTTTTTTAAAGAAAACAGAGGTGCTTTATGCAAAGTGCATACCTGTAGATTTTGGCCTCTAGCTCTGCCGGCACCTAGGGAAATCTACCAAACCTGTGCATTTTTGAAAACTAGAGACCTAGGGGAATCCAAGATGGGGTGACTTGTGGGGCTCTGACCAGGTTCTGTTACCCAGAATCCTTTGCAAACCTCAAAATTTGGCTAAAAAAATATGTTTTCCTCAAATTTTGGTGACAGAAAGTACTGGAATCAGAGAGGAGCCACAAATTTCCTTCCACCACGCGTTCCCCCAAGTTTCCTGATAAAAATGATACCTCACTTGCGTGGGTAGGCCTAGTGCCCGTGACAGGAAATGTCCCAAAATACAAGGTGGACACATCACATTTTTTTAAAGAAAACAGAGGTGTTTTTTGCAAAGTGCCTACCTGTAGATTTTGGCCTCTAGCTCAGCCTGCACATAGGGAAACCTACCAAACCTGTGCATTTGTGAAAACTAGAGACCTAGGGGAATCCAAGATGGGGTGACTTGTGGGGCTCTGGCCATGTTCTGTTACCCAGAATCCTTTGCAAACCTCAAAATTTGGCTAAAAAAATAAGTTTTCCTCAAATTTTGGTGACAGAAAGTACTGGAATCAGAGAGGAGCCACAAATTTCCTTCCACCACGCGTTCCCTCAAGTTTCCTGATAAAAATGATACCTCACTTGCGTGGGTAGGCCTCGCGCCCGTGACAGGAAATGTCCCAAAATACAAGGTGGACACATCACATTTTTTTAAAGAAAACAGAGGTGTTTTTTGCAAAGTGCATAGCTGTAGATTTTGGCCTCTAGCTCTGCCGGCACCTAGGGAAACCTACCAAACCTGTGCATTTTTGAAAACTAGAGACCTAGGGGAATCCAAGATGGGGTGACTTGTGGGGCTCTGACCAGGTTCTGTTACCCAGAATCCTTTGCAAACCTCAAAATGTGGCTAAAAAAATATGTTTTCCTCAAATTTTGGTGACAGAAAGTACTAGAATCAGAGAGGAGCCACAAATTTCCTTCCACCATGCCTTCCCCCAAGTTTCCTGATAAAAATGATACCTCACTTGCGTGGGTAGGCCTAGTGCCCGTGACAGGAAATGTCCCAAAATACAAGGTGGACACATCACATTTTTTTAAAGAAAACAGAGGTGTTTTTTGCAAAGTGCCTACCTGTAGATTTTGGCCTCTAGCTCAGCCGGCACCTAGGGAAACCTACCAAATCTGAGCATTTTTGAAAACTAGAGACCTAGGGAAATCCAAGATGGGGTGACTTGTTGGGCTCTGACCAGGTTCTGTTACCCAGAATCCTTTGCAAACCTCAAAATTTGGCTAAAAAAATACGTTTTCCTCACATTTCGGTGACAGAAAGTCCTGGAATCTGAGAGGAGCCACAAATTTCCTTCCACCCAGCATTCCCCCAAGTCTCCCGATCAAAATTATACCTCACTTGTGTGGGTAGGCCTAGCGCCCATGACAGGAAATGCCCAAAACACAACGTGGACACATCACATTTTTTTTAAGAAAACAGAGGTGTTTTTTGCAAAGTGCCTACCTGTAGATTTTGGCCTCTAGCTCAGCTGGCACCTAGGGAAACCTACCAAACCTGTGCATTTATGAAAACTAAAGACCTAGGGGAATCCAAGATGGGGTGACTTGTGGGGCTCTGACCAGGATCTGTTACCCAGAATCCTTTGCAAACCTCAAAATTTGGCTAAAAAAACACATTTTCCTCACATTTCGGTGACAGAAAGTTCTGGAATTTGAGAGGAGCCACAAATTTCCTTCCACCCAGCGTTTCCCCAAGTCTCCCGATAAAAATGATACCTCACTTGTGTGGGTAGGCCTAGCGCCCGTGACAGGAAATGCCCCAAAACACAACGTGGACACATCACATTTTTTTAAAGAAAACAGAGGTGTTTTTTGCAAAGTGCCTACTTGTAGATTTTGGCCTCTAGCTCAGCTGGCACATAGGGAAACCTACCAAACCTGTGCATTTTTGAAAACTAGAGACCTAGGGGAATCCAAGATGGGGTGACTTGTGGGGCTCTGGCCAGGTTCTGTTACCCAGAATCCTTTGCAAACCTCAAAATTTGGCTAAAAAAATACGTTTTCCTCACATTTCGGTGACAGAAAGTCCTGGAATCTGAGAGGAGCCACAAATTTCCTTCCACCCAGCATTCCCCCAAGTCTCCCGATCAAAATTATACCTCACTTGTGTGGGTAGGCCTAGCGCCCATGACAGGAAATGCCCAAAACACAACGTGGACACATCACATTTTTTTTAAGAAAACAGAGGTGTTTTTTGCAAAGTGCCTACCTGTAGATTTTGGCCTCTAGCTCAGCTGGCACCTAGGGAAACCTACCAAACCTGTGCATTTATGAAAACTAAAGACCTAGGGGAATCCAAGATGGGGTGACTTGTGGGGCTCTGACCAGGATCTGTTACCCAGAATCCTTTGCAAACCTCAAAATTTGGCTAAAAAAACACATTTTCCTCACATTTCGGTGACAGAAAGTTCTGGAATCTGAGAGGAGCCACAAATTTCCTTCCACCCAGCGTTTCCCCAAGTCTCCCGATAAAAATGATACCTCACTTGTGTGGGTAGGCCTAGCGCCCGTGACAGGAAATGCCCCAAAACACAACGTGGACACATCACATTTTTTTAAAGAAAACAGAGGTGTTTTTTGCAAAGTGCCTACTTGTAGATTTTGGCCTCTAGCTCAGCTGGCACATAGGGAAACCTACCAAACCTGTGCATTTTTGAAAACTAGAGACCTAGGGGAATCCAAGATGGGGTGACTTGTGGGGCTCTGGCCAGGTTCTGTTACCCAGAATCCTTTGCAAACCTCAAAATTTGGCTAACAAAATATGTTTTCCTCAAATTTTGGTGACAGAAAGTACTGGAATCTGAGAGGAGCCACAAATTTCCTTCCACCCAGCGTTTCCCCAAGTCTCCCGATAAAAATGATACCTCACTTGTGTGGGTAGGCCTAGCGCCCGTGACAGGAAATGCCCCAAAACACAACGTGGACACATCACATTTTTTTTAAAGAAAACAGAGGTGTTATTTGCAAAGTGCCTACCTGAAGATTTTGGCCTCTAGCTCAGCTGGCACCTAGGGAAACCTACCAAACCTGTGCATTTCTAAAAACTAGAGACCTTGGGGAATCCAAGATGGGGTAACTTGTGGGGCTCTGACCAGGATCTGTTACCCAGAATCCTTTGCAAACCTCAAAATTTGGCTAAAAAAACACATTTTCCTCACATTTCGGTGACAGAAAGTTCTGGAATCTGAGAGGAGCCACAAATTTCCTTCCACCCAGCGTTTCCCCAAGTCTCCCGATAAAAATGATACCTCACTTGTGTGGGTAGGCCTAGCGCCCGTGACAGGAAATGCCCCAAAACACAACGTGGACACATCACATTTTTTTAAAGAAAACAGAGGTGTTTTTTGCAAAGTGCCTACTTGTAGATTTTGGCCTCTAGCTCAGCTGGCACATAGGGAAACCTACCAAACCTGTGCATTTTTGAAAACTAGAGACCTAGGGGAATCCAAGATGGGGTGACTTGTGGGGCTCTGGCCAGGTTCTGTTACCCAGAATCCTTTGCAAACCTCAAAATTTGGCTAACAAAATATGTTTTCCTCAAATTTTGGTGACAGAAAGTACTGGAATCTGAGAGGAGCCACAAATTTCCTTCCACCCAGCGTTTCCCCAAGTCTCCCGATAAAAATGATACCTCACTTGTGTGGGTAGGCCTAGCGCCCGTGACAGGAAATGCCCCAAAACACAACGTGGACACATCACATTTTTTTTAAAGAAAACAGAGGTGTTATTTGCAAAGTGCCTACCTGAAGATTTTGGCCTCTAGCTCAGCTGGCACCTAGGGAAACCTACCAAACCTGTGCATTTCTAAAAACTAGAGACCTTGGGGAATCCAAGATGGGGTAACTTGTGGGGCTCTGACCAGGATCTGTTACCCAGAATCCTTTGCAAACCTCAAAATTTGGCTAAAAAAACACATTTTCCTTACATTTCGGTGACAGAAAGTTCTGGAATCTGAGAGGAGCCACAAATTTCCTTCCACCCAGCGTTTCCCCAAGTCTCCCGATAAAAATGATACCTCACTTGTGTGGGTAGGCCTAGCGCCCGTGACAGGAAATGCCCCAAAACACAACGTGGACACATCACATTTTTTTAAAGAAAACAGAGGTGTTTTTTGCAAAGTGCCTACTTGTAGATTTTGGCCTCTAGCTCAGCTGGCACATAGGGAAACCTACCAAACCTGTGCATTTTTGAAAACTAGAGACCTAGGGGAATCCAAGATGGGGTGACTTGTGGGGCTCTGGCCAGGTTCTGTTACCCAGAATCCTTTGCAAACCTCAAAATTTGGCTAACAAAATATGTTTTCCTCAAATTTTGGTGACAGAAAGTACTGGAATCTGAGAGGAGCCACAAATTTCCTTCCACCCAGCGTTTCCGCAAGTCTCCCGATAAAAATGATACCTCACTTGTGTGGGTAGGCCTAGCGCCCGTGACAGGAAATGCCCCAAAACACAACGTGGACACATCACATTTTTTTTAAAGAAAACAGAGGTGTTATTTGCAAAGTGCCTACCTGAAGATTTTGGCCTCTAGCTCAGCTGGCACCTAGGGAAACCTACCAAACCTGTGCATTTCTAAAAACTAGAGACCTTGGGGAATCCAAGATGGGGTAACTTGTGGGGCTCTGACCAGGATCTGTTACCCAGAATCCTTTGCAAACCTCAAAATTTGGCTAAAAAAACACATTTTCCTCACATTTCGGTGACAGAAAGTTCTGGAATCTGAGAGGAGCCACAAATTTCCTTCCACCCAGCGTTTCCCCAAGTCTCCCGATAAAAATGATACCTCACTTGTGTGGGTAGGCCTAGCGCCCGTGACAGGAAATGCCCCAAAACACAACTCGGACACATCACATTTTTTTAAAGAAAACAGAGGTGTTTTTTGCAAAGTGCCTACCTGTAGATTTTGGCCTCTAGCTCAGCTGGCACCTAGGGAAACCTACCAAACCTGTGCATTTTTGAAAACTAGAGACCTAAGGGAATCCAAGATGGGGTGACTTGTGGGGCTCTGACCAGGTTCTGTTACCCAGAATCCTTTGCAAACCTCAAAATGTGGCTAAAAAAATATGTTTTCCTCAAATTTTGGTGACAGAAAGTACTAGAATCAGAGAGGAGCCACAAATCTCCTTCCACCATGCGTTCCCCCAAGTTTCCTGATAAAAATGATACCTCACTTGCGTGGGTAGGCCTAGTGCCCGTGACAGGAAATGCCCCAAAACACAACGTGGACACATCACATTTTTTTTAAGAAAACAGAGGTGTTATTTGCAAAGTGCCTACCTGAAGATTTTGGCCTCTAGCTCAGCTGGCACCTAGGGAAACCTACCAAACCTGTGCATTTTTAAAAACTAGAGACCTTGGGGAATCCAAGATGGGGTAACTTGTGGGGCTCTGACCAGGATCTGTTACCCAGAATCCTTTGCAAACCTCAAAATTTGGCTAAAAAAACACATTTTCCTCACATTTCGGTGACAGAAAGTTCTGGAATCTGAGTGGAGCCACAAATTTCCTTCCACCCAGCGTTTCCCCAAGTCTCCCGATAAAAATGATACCTCACTTGTGTGGGAAGGCCTAGCGCCCGTGACAGGAAATGCCCCAAAACACAACGTTGACACATCACATTTTTTTAAAGAAAACAGAGGTGTTTTTTGCAAAGTGCCTACCTGTAGATTTTGGCCTCTAGCTCAGCTGGCACGTAGGGAAACCTACCAAACCTGTGCATTTATGAAAACTAGAGACCTAGGGGAATCCAAGATGGGGTGACTTGTGGGGCTCTGACCAGGATCTGTTACCCAGAATCCTTTGCAAACCTCAAAATTTGGCTAAAAAAACACATTTTCCTCACATTTCGATTACAGAAAGTTCTGGAATCTGAGAGGAGCCACAAATTTCCTTCCACCCAGCGTTTCCCCAAGTCTCCCGATAAAAATTATACCTCACTTGTGTGGGTAGGCCTAGCGCCCGTGACAGGAAATGCTCCAAAACACAACGTAGACACATCACATTTTTTGAAAGAAAACAGAGGTGTTTTTTGCAAAGTGCCTACCTGTAGATTTTGGCCTCTAGCTCAGCCTGCACATAGGGAAACCTACCAAACCTGTGCATTTTTGAAAACTAGAGACCTATGGGAATCCAAGATGGGGTGACTTGTGGGGCTCTGGCCAGGTTCTGTTACCCAGAATCCTTTGCAAACCTCAAAATTTGGCTAAAAAAATAAGTTTTCCATAAACTTTGGTGACAGAAAGTACTGGAATCAGAGAGGAGCCACAAATTTCCTTCCACCACGCGTTCCCCCAAGTTTCCTGATAAAAATGATACCTCACTTGCGTGGGTAGGCCTAGTGCCCGTGACAGGAAATGTACCAAAATAAAGGTGGACACATCACATTTTTTTAAAGAAAACAAAGGTGTTTTTTGCAAAGTGCCTACCTGTAGATTTTGGCCTCTAGCTCAGCTGGCACCTAGGGAAACCTACCAAACCTGTGCATTTATGAAAACTAGAGACCTAGGGGAATCCAAGATGGGGTGACTTGTGGGGCTCTGACCAGGATCTGTTACCCAGAATCCTTTGCAAACCTCAAAATTTGGCTAAAAAAACACATTTTCCTCACATTTCGATTACAGAAAGTTCTGGAATCTGAGAGGAGCCACAAATTTCCTTCCACCCAGCGTTTCCCCAAGTCTCCCGATAAAAATTATACCTCACTTGTGTGGGTAGGCCTAGCGCCCGTGACAGGAAATGCTCCAAAACACAACGTAGACACATCACATTTTTTGAAAGAAAACAGAGGTGTTTTTTGCAAAGTGCCTACCTGTAGATTTTGGCCTCTAGCTCAGCCTGCACATAGGGAAACCTACCAAACCTGTGCATTTTTGAAAACTAGAGACCTATGGGAATCCAAGATGGGGTGACGTGTGGGGCTCTGGCCAGGTTCTGTTACCCAGAAACCTTTGCAAACCTCAAAATTTGGCTAAAAAAATAAGTTTTCCTTAAACTTTGGTGACAGAAAGTACTGGAATCAGAGAGGAGCCACAAATTTCCTTCCACCATGCGTTCCCCCAAGTTTCCTGATAAAAATGATACCTCACTTGCGTGGGTAGGCCTAGTGCCCGTGACAGGAAATGTACCAAAATACAAGGTGGACACATAACATTTTTTTAAAGAAAACAAAGGTGTTTTTTGCAAAGTGCCTACCTGTAGATTTTGGCCTCTAGCTCAGCCGGCACCTAGGGAAACCTACCAAACCTGTGCATTTTTTAAAACTAGAGACCTAGGGGAATCCAAGATGGGGTGACTTGTTGGGCTCTGACAAGGTTCTGTTACCCAGAATCCTTTGCAAACCTCAAAATTTGGCTAAAAAAATACGTTTTCCTCACATTTCGGTGACAGAAAGTCCTGGAATCTGAGAGGAGCCACAAATTTCCTTCCACCCAGCATTCCCCCAAGTCTTCCGATAAAAATTATACCTCACTTGTGTGGGTAGGCCTAGCGCCCGTTACAGGAAATGCCCCAAAACACAACGTGGACACAACACATTTTTTTAAAGAAAACAGAGGTGTTTTTTGCAAAGTGCCTACCTGTAGATTTTGGCCTCTAGCTCAGCTGGCACCTAGGGAAACCTACCAAACCTGTGCATTTTTTAAAACTAGAGACCTAGGGGAATCCAAGATGGGGTGACTTGTGGGGCTCTGACCAGGTTCTGTTACCCAGAATCCTTTGCAAACCTCAAAATTTGGCTAAAAAAATATATTTTCCTCAAATTTTGGTGACAGAAAGTACTGAAATCAGAGAGGAGCCACAAATTTCCTTCCACCCAGCGTTTCCCCAAGTCTCCCGATAAAAATGATACCTCACTTGTGTGGGTAGGCCTAGCGCCCGTGACAGGAAATGCTCCAAAACACAATGTAGACACATCACATTTTTTTAAAGAAAACAGAGGTGCTTTATGCAAAGTGCCTACCTGTAGATGTTGGCCTCTAGCTCTGCCGGCACCTAGGGAAATCTACCAAACCTGTGCATTTTTGAAAACTAGAGACCTAGGGGAATCCAAGATGGGGTGACTTGTGGGGCTCTGACCAGGTTCTGTTACCCAGAATCCTTTGCAAACCTCAAAATTTGGCTAAAAAAATATGTTTTCCTCAAATTTTGGTGACAGAATGTACTGGAATCAGAGAGGAGCCACAAATTTCCTTCCACCACGCGTTCCCCCAAGTTTCCTGATAAAAATGATACCTCACTTGCGTGGGTAGGCCTAGTGCCCGTGACAGGAAATGTCCCAAAATACAAGGTGGACACATCACATTTTTTTAAAGAAAACAGAGGTGTTTTTTGCAAAGTGCCCACCTGTAGATTTTGGCCTCTAGCTCAGCCGGCACCTAGGGAAACCTACCAAACCTGTGCATTTTTTAAAACTAGAGACCTAGGGGAATCCAAGATGGGGTGACTTGTGGGGCTCTGACCAGGATCTGTTACCCAGAATCCTTTGCAAACCTCAAAATTTGGCTAAAAAAACACATTTTCCTCACATTTCGATTACAGAAAGTTCTGGAATCTGAGAGGAGCCACAAATTTCCTTCCACCCAGCGTTTCCCCAAGTCTCCCGATAAAAATGATACCTCACTTGTGTGGGTAGGCCTAGCGCCCGTGACAGGAAATGCTCCAAAACACAACGTAGACACATCACATTTTTTGAAAGAAAACAGAGGTGTTTTTTGCAAAGTGCCTACCTGTAGATTTTGGCCTCTAGCTCAGCCTGCACATAGGGAAACCTACCAAACCTGTGCATTTTTGAAAACTAGAGACCTATGGGAATCCAAGATGGGGTGACTTGTGGGGCTCTGGCCAGGTTCTGTTACCCAGAATCCTTTGCAAACCTCAAAATTTGGCTAAAAAAATAAGTTTTCCTTAAACTTTGGTGACAGAAAGTACTGGAATCAGAGAGGAGCCACAAATTTCCTTCCACCACGCGTTCCCCCAAGTTTCCTGATAAAAATGATACCTCACTTGCGTGGGTAGGCCTAGTGCCCGTGACAGGAAATGTACCAAAATACAAGGTGGACACATAACATTTTTTTAAAGAAAACAAAGGTGTTTTTTGCAAAGTGCCTACCTGTAGATTTTGGCCTCTAGCTCAGCCGGCACCTAGGGAAACCTACCAAACCTGTGCATTTTTTAAAACTAGAGACCTAGGGGAATCCAAGATGGGGTGACTTGTTGGGCTCTGACAAGGTTCTGTTACCCAGAATCCTTTGCAAACCTCAAAATTTGGCTAAAAAAATACGTTTTCCTCACATTTCGGTGACAGAAAGTCCTGGAATCTGAGAGGAGCCACAAATTTCCTTCCACCCAGCATTCCCCCAAGTCTTCCGATAAAAATTATACCTCACTTGTGTGGGTAGGCCTAGCGCCCGTTACAGGAAATGCCCCAAAACACAACGTGGACACAACAATTTTTTTTAAAGAAAACAGAGGTGTTTTTTGCAAAGTGCCTACCTGTAGATTTTGGCCTCTAGCTCAGCTGGGACCTAGGGAAACCTACCAAACCTGTGCATTTTTTAAAACTAGAGACCTAGGGGAATCCAAGATGGGGTGACTTGTGGGGCTCTGACCAGGTTCTGTTACCCAGAATCCTTTGCAAACCTCAAAATTTGGCTAAAAAAATATATTTTCCTCAAATTTTGGTGACAGAAAGTACTGGAATCAGAGAGGAGCCACAAATTTCCTTCCACCCAGCGTTTCCCCAAGTCTCCCGATAAAAATGATACCTCACTTGTGTGGGTAGGCCTAGCGCCCGTGACAGGAAATGCTCCAAAACACAATGTAGACACATCACATTTTTTTAAAGAAAACAGAGGTGCTTTATGCAAAGTGCATACCTGTAGATTTTGGCCTCTAGCTCTGCCGGCACCTAGGGAAATCTACCAAACCTGTGCATTTTTGAAAACTAGAGACCTAGGGGAATCCAAGATGGGGTGACTTGTGGGGCTCTGACCAGGTTCTGTTACCCAGAATCCTTTGCAAACCTCAAAATTTGGCTAAAAAAATATGTTTTCCTCAAATTTTGGTGACAGAAAGTACTGGAATCAGAGAGGAGCCACAAATTTCCTTCCACCACGCGTTCCCCCAAGTTTCCTGATAAAAATGATACCTCACTTGCGTGGGTAGGCCTAGTGCCCGTGACAGGAAATGTCCCAAAATACAAGGTGGACACATCACATTTTTTTAAAGAAAACAGAGGTGTTTTTTGCAAAGTGCCCACCTGTAGATTTTGGCCTCTAGCTCAGCCGGCACCTAGGGAAACGTACCAAACCTGTGCATTTTTTAAAACTAGAGACCTAGGGGAATCCAAGATGGGGTGACTTGTTGGGCTCTGACCAGGTTCTGTTTCCCAGAATCCTTTGCAAACCTCAAAATTTGGCTAAAAAAATATGTTTTCCTCACATTTCGGTGACAGAAAGTCCTGGAATCTGAGAGGAGCCACAAATGTCCTTCCACCCAGCATTCCCCCAAGTCTTCCGATAAAAATTATACCTCACTTGCGAGGTAGGCCTAGCGCCCGTGACAGGAAATGCCCCAAAACACAACGTGGACACATCACATTTTTTTTAAGAAAACAGAGGTGTTTTTTGCAAAGTGCCTACCTGTAGATTTTGGCCTCTAGCTCAGCTGGCACCTAGGGAAACCTACCAAACCTATGCATTTATGAAAACTAAAGACCTAGGGGAATCCAAGATGGGGTGACTTGTGGGGCTCTGACCAGGATCTGTTACCCAGAATCCTTTGCAAACCTCAAAACTTGGCTAAAAAAACACATTTTCCTCACATTTCGGTGACAGAAAGTTCTGGAATCTGAGAGGAGCCACAAACTTCCTTCCACCCAGCGTTTCCCCAAGTCTCCCGATAAAAATGATACCTCACTTGTGTGGGTAGGCCTAGCGCCCGTGTCAGGAAATGCTCCAAAACACAACGTGGACACATCACATTTTTTGAAAGAAAACAGAGCTGTTTTTTGCAAAGTGCCTACCTGTAGATTTTGGCCTCTAGCTCAGCCTGCACATAGGGAAACCTACCAAACCTGTGCATTTTTGAAAACTAGACCTAGGGGAATCCAAGATGGGGTGACTTGTGGGGCTCTGGCCAGGTTCTGTTACCCATAATCCTTTGCAAACCTCAAAATTTGGCTAAAAAAATTATTTTTCCTCAAATTTTGGTGACAGAAAGTACTGGAATCAGAGAGGAGCCACACATTTCCTTCCACCACGCGTTCCCTCAAGTTTCCTGATAAAAATGATACCTCACTTGCGTGGGTAGGCCTAGCGCCCGTGACAGGAAATGTCCCAAAATACAAGGTGGACACATCACATTTTTTTAAAGAAAACAGAGGTGTTTTTTGCAAAGTGCATACCTGTAGATTTTGGCCTCTATCTCTGCCGGCACCTAGGGAAACCTACCAAACCTGTGCATTTTTGAAAACTAGAGACCTAGGGGAATCCAATATGGGGGGACTTGTGGGGCTCTGACCAGGTTCTGTTACCCAGAATCGTTTGCAAACCTCAAGATTTGGCTAAAAAATATGTTCTCCTCACATTTTGGTGACAGAAAGTACTGGAATCAGAGAGGAGCCACAAATTTCCTTCCACCACGCGTTCCCACAAGCTTCCTGATAAAAATGATACCTCACTTGCGTGGGTAGGCCTAGTGCCCGTGACAGGAAATGTCCCAAAATACAAGGTGGACACATCACATTTTTTTAAAGAAACCAGAGGTGTTTTTTGCAAAGTGCCTACCTGTAGATTTTGGCCTCTAGCTCAGCTGGCACCTAGGGAAACCTACCAAACCTGTGCATTTATGAAAACTAAAGACCTAGGGGAATCCAAGATGGGGTGACTTGTGGGGCTCTGACCAGGATCTGTTACCCAGAATCCTTTGCAAACCTCAAAACTTGGCTAAAAAAACACATTTTCCTCACATTTCGGTGACAGAAAGTTCTGGAATCTGGGAGGAGCCACAAATTTCCTTCCACCACGCGTTCCCTCAAGTTTCCTGATAAAAATGATACCTCACTTGCGTGGGTAGGCCTAGCGCCCGTGACAGGAAATGTCCCAAAATACAAGGTGGACACATCACATTTTTTAAAAGAAAACAGAGGTGTTTTTTGCAAAGTGCATACCTGTAGATTTTGGCCTCTAGCTCTGCCGGCACCTAGGGAAATCTACCAAACCTGTGCATTTTTGAAAACTAGAGACCTAGGGGAATCCAAGATGGGGTGACTTGTGGGGCTCTGACCAGGTTCTGTTACCCAGAATCCTTTGCAAACCTCAAAATTTGGCTAAAAAAATAATTTTTCCTCAAATTTTGGTGACAGAAAGTACTGGAATCAGAGAGGAGCCACACATTTCCTTCCACCACGCGTTCCCTCAAGTTTCCTGATAAAAATGATACCTCACTTGCGTGGGTAGGCCTAGCGCCCGTGACAGGAAATGCTCCAAAACACAACGTGGACACTTCACATTTTTTTAAAGAAAACAGAGGTGTTTTTTGCAAAGTGCCTACCTGTAGATTTTGGCCTCTAGCTCTGCCGGCACCTAGGGAAACCTACCAAACCTGTGCATTTTTGAAAACTAGAGACCTAGGGGAATCCAATATGGGGTGACTTGTGGGGCTCTGACCAGGTTCTGTTACCCAGAATCGTTTGCAAACCTCAAAATTTGGCTAAAAAATATGTTCTCCTCACATTTTGGTGACAGAAAGTACTGGAATCAGAGAGGAGCCACAAATTTCCTTCCACCACGCGTTCCCCCAAGATTCCTGATAAAAATGATACCTCACTTGCGTGGGTAGGCCTAGTGCCCGTGACAGGAAATGTCCCAAAATACAAGGTGGACACATCACATTTTTTTAAAGAAACCAGAGGTGTTTTTTGCAAAGTGCCTACCTGTAGATTTTGGTCTCTAGCTCAGCTGGCACCTAGGGAAACCTACCAAACCTGTGCATTTATGAAAACTAAAGACCTAGGGGAATCCAAGATGGGGTGACTTGTGGGGCTCTGACCAGGTTCTGTTACTCAGAATCCTTTGCAAACCTCAAAATTTGGCTAACAAAATATGTTTTCCTCAAATTTTGGTGACAGAAAGTACTGGAATCAGAGAGGAGCCACAAATTTCCTTCCACCCAGCGTTTCCCCAAGTCTCCCGATAAAAATGATACCTCACTTGTGTGGGTAGGCCTAGCGCCCGTGACAGGAAATGCTCCAAAACACAATGTAGACACATCACATTTTTTTAAAGAAAACAGAGGTGCTTTATGCAAAGTGCATACCTGTAGATTTTGGCCTCTAGCTCTGCCGGCACCTAGGGAAATCTACCAAACCTGTGCATTTTTGAAAACTAGAGACCTAGGGGAATCCAAGATGGGGTGACTTGTGGGGCTCTGACCAGGTTCTGTTACCCAGAATCCTTTGCAAACCTCAAAATTTGGCTAAAAAAATATGTTTTCCTCAAATTTTGGTGACAGAAAGTACTGGAATCAGAGAGGAGCCACAAATTTCCTTCCACCACGCGTTCCCCCAAGTTTCCTGATAAAAATGATACCTCACTTGCGTGGGTAGGCCTAGTGCCCGTGACAGGAAATGTCCCAAAATACAAGGTGGACACATCACATTTTTTTAAAGAAAACAGAGGTGTTTTTTGCAAAGTGCCCACCTGTAGATTTTGGCCTCTAGCTCAGCCGGCACCTAGGGAAACGTACCAAACCTGTGAATTTTTTAAAACTAGAGACCTAGGGGAATCCAAGATGGGGTGACTTGTTGGGCTCTGACCAGGTTCTGTTACCCAGAATCCTTTGCAAACCTCAAAATTTGGCTAAAAAAATATGTTTTCCTCACATTTCGGTGACAGAAAGTCCTGGAATCTGAGAGGAGCCACAAATGTCCTTCCACCCAGCATTCCCCCAAGTCTTCCGATAAAAATTATACCTCACTTGCGAGGTAGGCCTAGCGCCCGTGACAGGAAATGCCCCAAAACACAACGTGGACACATCACATTTTTTTTAAGAAAACAGAGGTGTTTTTTGCAAAGTGCCTACCTGTAGATTTTGGCCTCTAGCTCAGCTGGCACCTAGGGAAACCTACCAAACCTGTGCATTTATGAAAACTAAAGACCTAGGGGAATCCAAGATGGGGTGACTTGTGGGGCTCTGACCAGGATCTGTTACCCAGAATCCTTTGCAAACCTCAAAACTTGGCTAAAAAAACACATTTTCCTCACATTTCGATTACAGAAAGTTCTGGAATCTGAGAGGAGCCACAAATTTCCTTCCACCCAGCGTTTCCCCAAGTCTCCCGATAAAAATTATACCTCACTTGTGTGGGTAGGCCTAGCGCCCGTGACAAGAAATGCTCCAAAACACAACGTAGACACATCACATTTTTTGAAAGAAAACAGAGGTGTTTTTTGCAAAGTGCCTACCTGTAGATTTTGGCCTCTAGCTCAGCCTGCACATAGGGAAACCTACCAAACCTGTGCATTTTTGAAAACTAGAGACCTATGGGAATCCAAGATGGGGTGACTTGTGGGGCTCTGGCCAGGTTCTGTTACCCGGAATCCTTTGCAAACCTCAAAATTTGGCTAAAAAAATAAGTTTTCCTTAAACTTTGGTGACAGAAAGTACTGGAATCAGAGAGGAGCCACAAATTTCCTTCCACCACGCGTTCCCCCAAGTTTCCTGATAAAAATGATACCTCACTTGCGTGGGTAGGCCTAGTGCCCGTGACAGGAAATGTACCAAAATAAAGGTGGACACATCACATTTTTTTAAAGAAAACAAAGGTGTTTTTTGCAAAGTGCCTACCTGTAGATTTTGGCCTCTAGCTCAGCTGGCACCTAGGGAAACCTACCAAACCTGTGCATTTATGAAAACTAGAGACCTAGGGGAATCCAAGATGGGGTGACTTGTGGGGCTCTGACCAGGATCTGTTACCCAGAATCCTTTGCAAACCTCAAAATTTGGCTAAAAAAACACATTTTCCTCACATTTCGATTACAGAAAGTTCTGGAATCTGAGAGGAGCCACAAATTTCCTTCCATCCAGCGTTTCCCCAAGTCTCCCGATAAAAATTATACCTCACTTGTGTGGGTAGGCCTAGCGCCCGTGACAGGAAATGCTCCAAAACACAACGTAGACACATCACATTTTTTGAAAGAAAACAGAGGTGTTTTTTGCAAAGTGCCTACCTGTAGATTTTGGCCTCTAGCTCAGCCTGCACATAGGGAAACCTACCAAACCTGTGCATTTTTGAAAACTAGAGACCTATGGGAATCCAAGATGGGGTGACGTGTGGGGCTCTGGCCAGGTTCTGTTACCCAGAATCCTTTGCAAACCTCAAAATTTGGCTAAAAAAATAAGTTTTCCTTAAACTTTGGTGACAGAAAGTACTGGAATCAGAGAGGAGCCACAAATTTCCTTCCACCATGCGTTCCCCCAAGTTTCCTGATAAAAATGATACCTCACTTGCGTGGGTAGGCCTAGTGCCCGTGACAGGAAATGTACCAAAATACAAGGTGGACACATAACATTTTTTTAAAGAAAACAAAGGTGTTTTTTGCAAAGTGCCTACCTGTAGATTTTGGCCTCTAGCTCAGCCGGCACCTAGGGAAACCTACCAAACCTGTGCATTTTTTAAAACTAGAGACCTAGGGGAATCCAAGATGGGGTGACTTGTTGGGCTCTGACAAGGTTCTGTTACCCAGAATCCTTTGCAAACCTCAAAATTTGGCTAAAAAAATACGTTTTCCTCACATTTCGGTGACAGAAAGTCCTGGAATCTGAGAGGAGCCACAAATTTCCTTCCACCCAGCATTCCCCCAAGTCTTCCGATAAAAATTATACCTCACTTGTGTGGGTAGGCCTAGCGCCCGTTACAGGAAATGCCCCAAAACACAACGTGGACACAACACATTTTTTTAAAGAAAACAGAGGTGTTTTTTGCAAAGTGCCTACCTGTAGATTTTGGCCTCTAGCTCAGCTGGCACCTAGGGAAACCTACCAAACCTGTGCTTTTTTTAAAACTAGAGACCTAGGGGAATCCAAGATGGGGTGACTTGTGGGGCTCTGACCAGGTTCTGTTACCCAGAATCCTTTGCAAACCTCAAAATTTGGCTAAAAAAATATATTTTCCTCAAATTTTGGTGACAGAAAGTACTGAAATCAGAGAGGAGCCACAAATTTCCTTCCACCCAGCGTTTCCCCAAGTCTCCCGATAAAAATGATACCTCACTTGTGTGGGTAGGCCTAGCGCCCGTGACAGGAAATGCTCCAAAACACAATGAAGACACATCACATTTTTTTAAAGAAAACAGAGGTGCTTTATGCAAAGTGCATACCTGTAGATTTTGGCCTCTAGCTCTGCCGGCACCTAGGGAAATCTACCAAACCTGTGCATTTTTGAAAACTAGAGACCTAGGGGAATCCAAGATGGGGTGACTTGTGGGGCTCTGACCAGGTTCTGTTACCCAGAATCCTTTGCAAACCTCAAAATTTGGCTAAAAAAATATGTTTTCCTCAAATTTTGGTGACAGAAAGTACTGGAATCAGAGAGGAGACACAAATTTCCTTCCACCACGCGTTCCCCCAAGTTTCCTGATAAAAATGATACCTCACTTGCGTGGGTAGGCCTAGTGCCCGTGACAGGAAATGTCCCAAAATACAAGGTGGACACATCACATTTTTTTAAAGAAAACAGAGGTGTTTTTTGCAAAGTGCCCACCTGTAGATTTTGGCCTCTAGCTCAGCCGGCACCTAGGGAAACCTACCAAACCTGTGCATTTTTGAAAACTAGAGACCTTGGGGAATCCAAGATGGGGTGACTTGTGGGGCTCTGACCAGGATCTGTTACCCAGAATCCTTTGCAAACCTCAAAATTTGGCTAAAAAAACACATTTTCCTCACATTTCGATTACAGAAAGTTCTGGAATCTGAGAGGAGCCACAAATTTCCTTCCACCCAGCGTTTCCCCAAGTCTCCCGATAAAAATTATACCTCACTTGTGTGGGTAGGCCTAGCGCCCGTGACAGGAAATGCTCCAAAACACAACGTAGACACATCACATTTTTTGAAAGAAAACAGAGGTGTTTTTTGCAAAGTGCCTACCTGTAGATTTTGGCCTCTAGCTCAGCCTGCACATAGGGAAACCTACCAAACCTGTGCATTTTTGAAAACTAGAGACCTATGGGAATCCAAGATGGGGTGACTTGTGGGGCTCTGGCCAGGTTCTGTTACCCAGAATCCTTTGCAAACCTCAAAATTTGGCTAAAAAAATAAGTTTTCCTTAAACTTTGGGGACAGAAAGTACTGGAATCAGAGAGGAGCCACAAATTTCCTTCCACCACGCGTTCCCCCAAGTTTCCTGATAAAAATGATACCTCACTTGCGTGGGTAGGCCTAGTGCCCGTGACAGGAAATGTACCAAAATACAAGGTGGACACATAACATTTTTTTAAAGAAAACAAAGGTGTTTTTTGCAAAGTGCCTACCTGTAGATTTTGGCCTCTAGCTCAGCCGGCACCTAGGGAAACCTACCAAACCTGTGCATTTTTTAAAACTAGAGACCTAGGGGAATCCAAGATGGGGTGACTTGTTGGGCTCTGACAAGGTTCTGTTACCCAGAATCCTTTGCAAACCTCAAAATTTGGCTAAAAAAATACGTTTTCCTCACATTTCGGTGACAGAAAGTCCTGGAATCTGAGAGGAGCCACAAATTTCCTTCCACCCAGCATTCCCCCAAGTCTTCCGATAAAAATTATACCTCACTTGTGTGGGTAGGCCTAGCGCCCGTTACAGGAAATGCCCCAAAACACAACGTGGACACAACACATTTTTTTAAAGAAAACAGAGGTGTTTTTTGCAAAGTGCCTACCTGTAGATTTTGGCCTCTAGCTCAGCTGGCACCTAGGGAAACCTACCAAACCTGTGCATTTTTTAAAACTAGAGACCTAGGGGAATCCAAGATGGGGTGACTTGTGGGGCTCTGACCAGGTTCTGTTACCCAGAATCCTTTGCAAACCTCAAAATTTGGCTAAAAAAATATATTTTCCTCAAATTTTGGTGACAGAAAGTACTGGAATCAGAGAGGAGCCACACATTTCCTTCCACCACGCGTTCCCTCAAGTTTCCTGATAAAAATGATACCTCACTTGCGTGGGTAGGCCTAGCGCCCGTGACAGGAAATGCTCCAAAACTCAACGTGGACACTTCACATTTTTTTAAAGAAAACAGAGGTGTTTTTTGCAAAGTGCCTACCTGTAGATTTTGGCCTCTAGCTCTGCCGGCACCTAGGGAAACCTACCAAACCTGTGCATTTTTGAAAACTAGAGACCTAGGGGAATCCAATATGGGGTGACTTGTGGGGCTCTGACCAGGTTCTGTTATCCAGAATCGTTTGGAAACCTCAAAATTTGGCTAAAAAATATGTTCTCCTCACATTTTGGTGACAAAAAGTACTGGAATCAGAGAGGAGCCACAAATTTCCTTCCACCACGCGTTCCCCCAAGCTTCCTGATAAAAATGATACCTCACTTGCGTGGGTAGGCCTAGTGCCCGTGACAGGAAATGTCCCAAAATACAAGGTGGACACATCACATTTTTTTAAAGAAACCAGAGGTGTTTTTTGCAAAGTGCCTACCTGTAGATTTTGGCCTCTAGCTCAGCTGGCACCTAGGGAAACCTACCAAACCTGTGCATTTTTGAAAACTAGAGACCTAGGGGAATCCAATATGGGGTGACTTGTGGGGCTCTGACCAGGTTCTGTTACCCAGAATCGTTTGCAAACCTCAAAATTTGGCTAAAAAATATGTTCTCCTCACATTTTGGTGACAGAAAGTACTGGAATCAGAGAGGAGCCACAAATTTCCTTCCACCACGCGTTCCCCCAAGCTTCCTGATAAAAATGATACCTCACTTGCGTGGGTAGGCCTAGTGCCCGTGACAGGAAATGTCCCAAAATACAAGGTGGACACATCACATTTTTTTAAAGAAACCAGAGGTGTTTTTTGCAAAGTGCCTACCTGTAGATTTTGGCCTCTAGCTCAGCTGGCACCTAGGGAAACCTACCAAACCTGTGCATTTATGAAAACTAAAGACCTAGGGGAATCCAAGATGGGGTGACTTGTGGGGCTCTGACCAGGTTCTGTTACTCAGAATCCTTTGCAAACCTCAAAATTTGGCTAACAAAATATGTTTTCCTCAAATTTTGGTGACAGAAAGTACTGGAATCAGAGAGGAGCCACAAATTTCCTTCCACCCAGCGTTTCCCCAAGTCTCCCGATAAAAATGATACCTCACTTGTGTGGGTAGGCCT
Organism: Pleurodeles waltl; assembly: GCF_031143425.1. Lineage (NCBI taxonomy): Eukaryota > Metazoa > Chordata > Amphibia > Caudata > Salamandridae > Pleurodeles > Pleurodeles waltl. The sequence goes on from NC_090439.1 coordinate 628,497,207, forward strand.
AGCGCCCGTGACAGGAAATGCTCCAAAACACAATGTAGACACATCACATTTTTTTAAAGAAAACAGAGGTGCTTTATGCAAAGTGCATACCTGTAGATTTTGGCCTCTAGCTCTGCCGGCACCTAGGGAAATCTACCAAACCTGTGCATTTTTGAAAACTAGAGACCTAGGGGAATCCAAGATGGGGTGACTTGTGGGGCTCTGACCAGGTTCTGTTACCCAGAATCCTTTGCAAACCTCAAAATTTGGCTAAAAAAATATGTTTTCCTCAAATTTTGGTGACAGAAAGTACTGGAATCATAGAGGAGCCACAAATTTCCTTCCACCACGCGTTCCCCCAAGTTTCCTGATAAAAATGATACCTCACTTGCGTGGGTAGGCCTAGTGCCCGTGACAGGAAATGTCCCAAAATACAAGGTGGACACATCACATTTTTTTAAAGAAAACAGAGGTGTTTTTTGCAAAGTGCCCACCTGTAGATTTTGGCCTCTAGCTCAGCCGGCACCTAGGGAAACGTACCAAACCTGTGCATTTTTTAAAACTAGAGACCTAGGGGAATCCAAGATGGGGTGACTTGTTGGGCTCTGACCAGGTTCTGTTACCCAGAATCCTTTGCAAACCTCAAAATTTGGCTAAAAAAATATGTTTTCCTCACATTTCGGTGACAGAAAGTCCTGGAATCTGAGAGGAGCCACAAATGTCCTTCCACCCAGCATTCCCCCAAGTCTTCCGATAAAAATTATACCTCACTTGTGAGGTAGGCCTAGTGCCCGTGACAGGAAATGCCCCAAAACACAACGTGGACACATCACATTTTTTTTAAGAAAACAGAGGTGTTTTTTGCAAAGTGCCTACCTGTAGATTTTGGCCTCTAGCTCAGCTGGCACCTAGGGAAACCTACCAAACCTGTGCATTTATGAAAACTAAAGACCTAGGGGAATCCAAGATGGGGTGACTTGTGGGGCTCTGACCAGGATCTGTTACCCAGAATCCTTTGCAAACCTCAAAACTTGGCTAAAAAAACACATTTTCCTCACATTTCGGTGACAGAAAGTTCTGGAATCTGAGAGGAGCCACAAACTTCCTTCCACCCAGCGTTTCCCCAAGTCTCCCGATAAAAATGATACCTCACTTGTGTGGGTAGGCCTAGCGCCCGTGTCAGGAAATGCTCCAAAACACAACGTGGACACATCACATTTTTTGAAAGAAAACAGAGCTGTTTTTTGCAAAGTGCCTACCTGTAGATTTTGGCCTCTAGCTCAGCCTGCACATAGGGAAACCTACCAAACCTGTGCATTTTTGAAAACTAGAGACCTAGGGGAATCCAAGATGGGGTGACTTGTGGGGCTCTGGCCAGGTTCTGTTACCCAGAATCCTTTGCAAACCTCAAAATTTGGCTAAAAAAAATATTTTTCCTCAAATTTTGGTGACAGAAAGTACTGGAATCAGAGAGGAGCCACACATTTCCTTCCACCACGCGTTCCCTCAAGTTTCCTGCTAAAAATGATACCTCACTTGCGTGGGTAGGCCTAGCGCCCGTGACAGGAAATGTCCCAAAATACAAGGTGGACACATCACATTTTTTTAAAGAAAACAGAGGTGTTTTTTGCAAAGTGCCCACCTGTAGATTTTGGCCTCTAGCTCAGCCGGCACCTAGGGAAACGTACCAAACCTGTGCATTTTTTAAAACTAGAGACCTAGGGGAATCCAAGATGGGGTGACTTGTGGGGCTCTGACCAGGTTCTGTTACCCAGAATCGTTTGCAAACCTCAAAATTTGGCTAAAAAATATGTTCTCCTCACATTTTGGTGACAGAAAGTACTGGAATCAGAGAGGAGCCACAAATTTCCTTCCACCACGCGTTCCCCCAAGCTTCCTGATAAAAATGATACCTCACTTGCGTGGGTAGGCCTAGTGCCCGTGACAGGAAATGTCCCAAAATACAAGGTGGACACATCACATTTTTTTAATGAAACCAGAGGTGTTTTTTGCAAAGTGCCTACCTGTAGATTTTGGCCTCTAGCTCAGCTGGCACCTAGGGAAACCTACCAAACCTGTGCATTTATGAAAACTAAAGACCTAGGGGAATCCAAGATGGGGTGACTTGTGGGGCTCTGACCAGGATCTGTTACCCAGAATCCTTTGCAAACCTCAAAACTTGGCTAAAAAAACACATTTTCCTCACATTTCGGTGACAGAAAGTTCTGGAATCTGGGAGGAGCCACAAATTTCCTTCCACCACGCGTTCCCTCAAGTTTCCTGATAAAAATGATACCTCACTTGCGTGGGTAGGCCTAGCGCCCGTGACAGGAAATGTCCCAAAATACAAGGTGGACACATCACATTTTTTAAAAGAAAACAGAGGTGTTTTTTGCAAAGTGCATACCTGTAGATTTTGGCCTCTAGCTCTGCCGGCCCCTAGGGAAACCTACCAAACCTGTGCATTTCTGAAAACTAGAGACCTAGGGGAATCCAAGATGGGGTGACTTGTGGGGCTCTGACCAGGTTCTGTTACCCAGAATCGTTTGCAAACCTCAAAATTTGGCTAAAAAAATATGTTTTCCTCAAATTTTGGTGACAGAAAGTACTGGAATCAGAGAGGAGCCACAAATTTCCTTCCACCAAGCGTTCCCCCAAGTTTCCTGATAAAAATGATACCTCACTTGCGTGGGTAGGCCTAGTGCCCGTGACAGGAAATGTCCCAAAATACAAGGTGGACACATCACATTTTTTTAAAGAAAACAGAGGTGTTTTTTGCAAAGTGCCTACCTGTAGATTTTGGCCTCTAGCTCAGCCTGCACATAGGGAAACCTACCAAACCTGTGCATTTTTGAAAACTAGAGACCTAGGGGAATCCAAGATGGGGTGACTTGTGGGGCTCTGGCCAGGTTCTGTTACCCAGAATCCTTTGCAAACCTCAAAATTTGGCTAAAAAAATAATTTTTCCTCAAATTTTGGTGACAGAAAGTACTGGAATCAGAGAGGAGCCACACATTTCCTTCCACCACGCGTTCCCTCAAGTTTCCTGATAAAAATGATACCTCACTTGCGTGGGTAGGCCTAGCGCCCGTGACAGGAAATGCTCCAAAACACAACGTGGACACATCACATTTTTTTAAAGAAAACAGAGGTGTTTTTTGCAAAGAGCCTACCTGTAGATTTTGGCCTCTAGCTCTGCCGGCACCTAGGGAAACCTACCAAACCTGTGCATTTTTTAAAAACTAGAGACCTAGGGGAATTCAAGATGGGGTGACTTGTGCGGCTCTGACCAGGATCTGTTACCCAGAATCCTTTGCAAACCTCAAAATTTGGCTAAAAAAAACACATTTTCCTCACATTTCGGTGACAGAAAGTTCTGGAATCTGAGAGGAGCCACAAATGTTCTTCCACCCAGCGTTCCCCCAAGTCTCCTGATAAAAATGATACCTCACTTGTGTGGGTAGGCCTAGCGCCCGCGACAGGAAATGGCCCAAAACACAACGTGGACACATCACATTTTTTCGTGGAAAACAGTGCCTACCTGTGGATTTTGGCCTCTAGCTCAGCCGGCACCTGGGGAAACCTAGCAAACCAGCGCATTTTTGAAAACTAGAAACCCAGGGGAATCCAAGATGGGGTGACTTGTGTGGCTCTGACTAGGTTCTGTTACCCAGAATCCTTTGCAAACCTCAAAATTTGGCCAAAAAAACACCTTTTCCTCTCATTTTGGTGACAGAAAGTTCTGGAATCTGAGAGGACCCACAAATTTCCTTCCACCCAGCATTCCCCCAAGTCTCTTGATAAAAATGGTACCTCACTTGTGTGGGTAGGCCTAGCGCCCACGAAAGGAAATGGCCCAAAACACAACGTGGACACATCACATTTTTTCACAGAAAACAGAGGTGTTTTTTGCAAAGTGCCTACCTGTGGATTTTGGCCTCTAGCTCAGCCGGCCCCAGGGGGGGCAGAAATGGCCTAAAATAAATTTGCCACCCCCCAACCCACCCCCCAGTCCCCAGTGCCTAGTGGTTTCTGCCCCCTTGGGGGCAGATTGACCTAAAATCGGCCAATCTGCCCTCAAGGGGGGCATAAATGGTCTAAATACAATTTGCCCCCCAGGGGAGCGACCCTTGCCCAATGGGTCGCTCCCCTTCTCTAAAAAAACAAACAAACCAAAAAAAAAAAAAAAAAAAAAAATTGTCCTTGCGCCTAGAGGTTTCAGCCCCCCCTGTGCAGAAATGGCCTAAAATAAATTCCCCCCCACCAAACTCCCCCCCCGGGAGCGACCCTTGCCTACGGGGTCGCTCCCCCTGCGTGACATTGGCGCCACAAAAAAAATCCCCAGTGCCTAGTGGTTTCTGTCCCCTTGGGGGCAGATTGACCTAAAATCGGCCAATCTGCCCTCAAGGGGGGCATAAATGGTCTAAATACAATTTGCCCCCCAGGGGAGCGACCCTTGCCTAATGGGTCGCTCCCCTTCTCTAAAAAAACAAACAAACCAAAAAAAAACACAAAAAAAAAATTTGTCCTTGCGCCTAGAGGTTTCTGCCCCCCCTGGGCAGAAATGGCCTAAAATAAATTCCCCCCCACCAAACTCCCCCCCCGGGAGCGACCCTTGCCTACGGGGTCGCTCCCCCTGCGTGACATTGGCGCCCAAAAAAAACAATCGCCGGTGCCTAGTGGTTTCTGCCCCCTTGGGGGCAGATCGACCTAAAATCGGCCAATCTGCCCTCAAGGGGGGCAGAAATGGTCTAAATACAATTTGCCCCCCTGTGGAGCGACCCTTGCCTAATGGGTCGCTCCCCATCTCTAAAAAAACACAAAAAAAATTGCCCTGGTGCCTAGAGGTTTCTGCCCCCAGGGGGGCCAGAAATGGGCTAAAATAAATTTGCCCCCCCCCAAACCCCCCTGGGAGCGACCCTTGCCTACGAGTTTGCTCCCCCTGCGTGATATTGGCACCAAAAAAAAAATCCCCGGTGCCAGTGGTTTCTGCCCTCTTGGGGGCAGATTGACCTAAAATTGGCCAATCTGCCCCCAAGATGGGCAGAAATGGTCTAAATACAATTTGCCCCCCAGGGGAGCGACCCTTGCCTAAGGGGTCGCTCCCCACACCTAAAACAAAAAAGTAAACAAAAAACAAAAATAATTATCCCTGGTGCCTAGAGGTTTCTGCACCCCCTGGGGGCAGAAAGGGCCTTCCAAAAAATCCCCCCCCTGGTAGCGACCCTTGCCCAAGGGGTCGCTCCCTTTATGACAGTTTAAAAAAATAAATAATCCCTGGTGTCTAGTGGGCTTTTCAAAAGCCGGATTGCAAGCAATCCGGCTTTTGAAATGCTTGGAGAGACTTCAAAGGGAAGGAAATATATTTCCTTCTCTTTGAAGCCTCTCCGGGCCTCCCCTACGTGATCGAAAGAGAAATGCAAAGCATTTCGTTTGCATTTCTCTTTTGATCGCGCTGGAAGCTGAGCTTCCAGCCCGATGGAGGAGGCTCTGTGATTTTCAGCGCGCGCTGGCGCGCTGACGTCACAGGGGGGGTGGAGGGGGTCGGGGGTGGAAGGAGAAGGGCTTCCCCTTCCATCCCTGACTTGGGGGGTGGGGGGAACCCGACAGAGGGAGCGCTAGCGCTCCCTCTGCGCTGTGTGCCTAGGACGTAATGGGTACGTCCTGGGCACAGCAGCACTGTGCCTCAGGACGTAACCATTACGTCCTGGGCACAGAACCGGTTAACTTAATGTGTTCACAAACATAGATGACAGACTAACAAACATTAACATACTTTTAAGAAATGTGTTGCCCATTTTGTAACATCTAGTATACTTTTGTAACCTTATCACTTACCTGGGTAGATACCATTTGTCCAGTGTGTATAGTAGAGAGTGTGACCTGACTGCAACTCCCCGGAGGCAATGTTTCTGTAATTCCAATCACCAGCTCAATGTTCAGTTGCCCCAATACATCTGTTATTGAACTCCATGAGAAAGTAGTCACTTGTCCAAATATCCTTATTTGGTCACTCTCAATTAAATTTTACTCACCTGGGAGTGACCAAGATACAGATCATGCTCAGCTCAGAGACATGTCTGTCTACTTAGCTCCATCTTCACCTGCTAACCCAAGATGAAACTACTGAAGAGAGGAATTACACCTTATACAGTGTGCACAAGAAGTATTCCTAAGATCTCAAGCTACATCACAAGATTGATATTGGCAGCAGACGTATTGACACAGCACTGTGCACATAATGACTCCAGTCACATATACAACAAAGCCCTCTGTTTGCCTGCATCCCACTCAACTAGGCCTCCAAATGGTCACAGCTATATGTTGCCTTTCCACTGTGTTGGCTTCACTGATGGTAAGATGTCATTTTCAGGCCATTTTCCAAAGTGCAACTGATCTGCACATCTCATCAGCTGCTTGAGTCAAATAGGTTAGGCATACTTCACACATGTCATGCCAGATAACCCAAAGACATGGTAGATTGGAACAATAGGATTACCTGCAACTTAACTATGGCTTACTGTAACACAAAACCTTTGCTATACGTCCCTAGTATATGGTAGGTCATGTAGGTTTAGGGACCCCAGCATAAGTCGTACCCCCAGAGGGGCACTGTTGTGGTGCCCAGTGTAATTTTAATGCACGCCTGCCTTACTGGCTGCTTTTAAGTAAACTTTAACCCCAAATTCGACTTTGGAATTAAAAGTACTTCCAAAGTCCTAAGCTACCTTATTTTTACATATAAGTCACCACCCCCACCCCAAGGTATGCTCCAAGTGCCCCCCCCCAGGTTAGGGGCAGTGTAAACATAAGCAGGCACTTTATAAAAGATGATTTAGAAGCCCTGGTGAGGGAGAAATAGACACATTCGTTTTTCCCCATTGTAGTGAATGGGCTCCATAGGCTAACATTGAGAGACTTTGTTTTAAAATGATAAAGTCTTATTTTCCATAGGAAGGAGCTACCTATAGCAGGTTTGGTACCAAATTAAAAGTTATAATTAATCCAACAACTTGCAACTTGAATTTAATTTAACTTGGACAGGGAAAGAGTTTTAGAACTCCTGCTAAAAGTTACTAACTTCAGCCTTGCACTGCCTGCCCTTCTATGATTGGTCAGTCTCTCGCAGCCTTAGCAGGCTACCTTAAGGCGGTGTGAAGTGGCCTGGGCTGAAACACAGAAACCATCTGGTGGGAGGGAAACTACCTAAACAGATGGTAGAACAGGATGGGGGAGAGCAGCCAAACTGGACTTCAAAGGTGGGAAGGACATTTAGGACAGCATTTGGACCTCCCCCATTTCCTGCAGCCCCAGACAACCAGGTGTCCTCTGAATGTATTAAGAGAGGGGCTAGAAAGGGGTGTGTTAAGGGAAACTTTGCCACACCAGTGGGTAGACCCAGCCAGATCTAAATTAAAAGATTGATATTTTTTCCATCTTGGAATTTGGAGGAATGTTGCTCCCTGTGAATGATTTTTGCCACACTTCCCAGGAGGTGGTTACTCAAGAGGGTGAAGGCCTGCACATGATTGGGCAGGAGCACCCCCCTGCTTTTCACTGCAGAAGAAAGGGTAAATATGTCAGAACTGCCCAACACTTCAGATCCCTGCTGGAAGAAGAAGACTACCCTGCTGGACCCCTGGCCTGCAAAAGTACCCTGCACTCAGAAGAATTGCACCAGCTGCACATTTTAGGCTTCACCAAGAAATCGACTATGCCTTACTTCTACAACTCCAGGAAGGGACTCCCCCTCAACCTACAGATAGAAAAAGAGCTGACCAGAGTCCCCTGCATCAAGTCTTTCAAAAATAGCCTAGCTGACCGGTTGCCAGTGGTCATTTAAGGATTTGGACCAGGTGCATTCTGGGAGTTAAAGTCCTAACCCCCCCAAGGAGTAACTCAGAGCTTCTGCAATATTGGGGTGAATTGTGGACACTTAAAGGACCATGAACGTACTTCTAGAAGAGGATCTAGAAGCTTGGAGCAACTTTGGAAAAAAGATCAATAAGTGGACTGACCAACAGTGATAGTCAAGCCGGCACGCGTTGTCTGCAACCTGGCCTTACTTGTAGGTTCATCCCCCAGAAAAGCTTCGGAGCCCCAGACTTCCACGATTTGACCGGGGGCTACCAAAGTTGCAACAAAACCAGCTTGCTGAGGAGGGTTGTCTGACGTCGGGTAAGAAAAGCTCCAAAAAACGATTCAAGTCCGAAGGTAAAAGTTTGAACGAGGCCTCCCGCGTAGTGCATCCAAGGAGGGCTCAATCGTAGTCTGCCTCAACTTTCAACTTAGTGACTGATAAAGGATTTTGTCCTGAAGAAGTTTCTAAGTCTGAATGTAGAAAACATTACTGAGGCCTCCTGTGATGTGAATGCAAAGAGTGCTCAGGCGAGGTCAGCCTCAACATGTGACTTCATCTCAGTTGAGTGAGACCAGATGTTCAGAGAGGCTCTTTTGATTTATAGGCGCTAGAAAACAATTAGGCCCTCATTTTAACATTGGCGGAAAATTCTGCCTACCGCCACCAGAACGGCCTCCAAAAGACCATTGCCGTGGCTACCTACCGTCCACCATATAATGACCGTAGCTGGAATTCTGCCAGAAGGCTGGCGGAATTCTGGCTATGGTCATGGTGGCGGTAAGGTGGCGCTGCTGCCAGCAGCAGCACCACACCAGGAGAATGCAGCCGACCGTATCATGACCCATGAAATGGGCTGGCGGTGTTCCACAGGCGGACACTGCTGCTGGCAGCAGCGCTGCGACCCGTCTCCTGTCGGAGGACCGGGGAGCGTGTGGGGGGTGTTGTGTGTGTGTGTGTGGGTGGGTGTGTGTCTGTTTTTGTATGTGTGCATGTGGGTGTGAGTCGTGTGGAATGCGTGTGTGAATGAATGGATGTGACTGTACGTGTATGTTGTGTGCTATGAATGTGTATGTGCTTCAATGTATGTTAGATAGTGTGTGTATGTATGTATGCATGCGTGGGTGGGTGTGGGTATGCGTTTGTGTATGAGTGTGTATGTGTGCGTGTGTATGTCGAAGAGGGGCGGAAGAGGGAAGGAGAGGGTGGAGGAGAACTCGGGGGAGGGGGAGGGAGTGCCGGAGACCCCTATCAGTGTCAGGAAGGAATTTCCTGGCACTGATAGTGCCTACCACCATTGTTTTCGTGGCAGTAAGATTGCCACGAAAACCATGGCAGTAGGCAGGGTCATTCTCTCATGGGTGGGATTGTGACGGCCGTCTGTCTGGAGACTGAAGTCTCCAGCCCGGCAGCTGTTACCGCCCTGGCAGACGAAGTGGTACATTGGTGGTTTGGCTTGAGCCAAACCGCCAATGTCATATTTTGGGGATAGGTACCACCAGCCTGTTGGTAGTACCTTTCCCCAAAATACCCCTGTCTGCCAGGGTCATAATGACCCCCCCATAGTCTTTAAAAATTCATATCTCCGGTTCCCTTTATTGGATTTTTGCAATTTTTATATCATTTTATAGATTCAAATTATATCTATTTTTAGAAATTGATGCTGGAGTTTTATTATGCTTTGTGTTTTACTTATTTACTGTGTGGTTGATATTAAATGCTTTACACACCTGTCCCCTAAATTAAGCCTAACTTCTCGTGACCAAGCTATTAAGGGTTAAGCCAGGATTAATATTAGTGAGACCTTGACTAAACCTAGTGGGGGTTTGTGGCCTATTACTAAGTGTACTTACTTACCTACCTTTACCAATAATCCACTTACAAACAGGTATGACAATTTAACACCCTCAATGTATGGATAAACAAATGTCTAGCTTGAACACATTAAACACATATCCAACCTACATCATGGCAAGAAATGCAATTGAAATGATGTTGACTTTGGCCAAGCCAAGATTAAATGCTTACCATTTGAAATACCACCCAATGCAATGTCAGCCCCAATTGGAATCTATCCCACATATCCATCCATTTAATTTTTTTCCCCTTGTTCTGGGTGACTTCAGCACTGGTTCCAAGATCAAATCACACTAACCACATCAAATGGATCATCAACCAGGATGAAACTGTAGTCACACATCCCAAAGTATCCATGAACATCAAAATGGTATAAAAGTAATGGCAGTACTATTGTGTACTAAAACTAGCATATTTTTAATTTTAAATAATTAACAGATGTAGTAAAGTAAAGGCCAATAACCAGTCAAAGATTACAATGTCTGGTCCAGCATACTGCTGTACCTCGAAACATGCATCTCATGACACTGCCATAAAAACCACCCCAGGAAGGGGACAAAAGAGGACAGTCCAGGTACCTCAATGATGTCATTTGGGAGGGGTGGGATCGATTTTGGGATTGGTGGGTTTGGTTTTTGGAGGGGTGGGCCTGACTTTGTGAGGGGTGTCCCTGGTTTTGGGTGGGATGGTCCGATCTTTGGGAGGGGTTTTGTTTCTGTGTGGTATGGCTGGGATTAGTGGTGGGAGATCAGGTTTCTGAGGGACAGATTTGGATGTGGAAGGGGTGGGATAGATTGTGGAATAAGTCCCTTTGGCTTTGGGAGGGGCATTGGTTTAGTTAAGGGCAAGGGAAAATAACAAACCTTCTCTGGGAAAATGGGCAGAGTATTCTTTGAGGGATTAGTGATTGGGAGGTAAAGAGAGTAGAAGTGTCTGGTGTTGGTGGGTGTGTTTTTGGTGCTGGTGTCTGTGAGTCTGAAGTATCTTGTTTATGTTTTGTAGGTGTCTGTTATTTGATTGAGTGTGGGTATTTGTGTTTTCTTGTGGTATGTGATGTGGACGTGCTGGGTATGCTGGGTGTTTTGGATGGTTCTGGTGGTACGTGTGTGGTGTCTGGGGGAATGCTGGGGTGGTGGATGAGTCTGCAGGTGTGGTGTCAGAGGTAATGTTGGATGTTGGATATTGTGGATGGGTCTGCTGGTGTGAGTGTGGTATCTGGGAGAATGGTGGGATGGGTCTGTGGGTGTGAGCGTGGTGTCTATGTAAATGCTGGGGTGTTGGATGTGTCTGTGGGTCTGGGTGTGGTGTCTCAGGGTATGTTGGGGTGGTAGATGGAGCTGTGGGTATAGGTGTAGTGTCTAGGGATATGTTGGGGTTGTAGATGGGTCTGTGGGTGTGAATATGATGTTGGGGTATGTTGGGATTGGTAGGTGGGTCGTGGGTATGGGTGTGGTGTCTGGAAGTATGTTGGGGAATAGTTGATGGGTCTGTGGGTGTGGGTCTGGTGTCTTGGGATATGTTGGTGTGGTGGTCAGGGGGATTAGTGTCTAGTGAGTGTTTGCATGCTTGTGTGTTGTGTGGTGTTTCTGGGTGCCGAGTGGGGCTGTTGGAGCATGTGCATGCTTATGTGTGAGTGTGCTTGGGAGAGGCATGGGAATAGGTAATTTGGATGGAGAAGAGGCAGGAGATGGGGCAGAAGTTTGGGAACAGTGGAAGGCTTCTGTGAGGGAGGAGGACAGAGCCTGAAAAGATTTTTGTACGGCAGACATAGCACTGATGATGCCTTCTAGGTAGGCCACAATCTTTTGCAGATGGTTGCCCTTCACCTGAATGGCCTTCAGTAGTACCATCTGACTCACATTGATGTTTATCAGGAGGTCATAGCCTCCTCACTCAGGATAGTGTGGTTGCCCTATTGGAGGGGTTGAGTTGCCTGGAGTGAAGGAGACGTCTCCTCTCTTAGATGAGCGGACTCGGCCAAGTAGGTGGGGAGCAACAGGAGGGTGGAGATGGTAGGGAGTGGCGGGCAAGGATGGTGTAGGTTCTTGATCCTGTGTGTTCTGCAACCACTAGTGAGTGTCTACTAGAGCTTGCCTCTGATGATGAAGACATTGAGTCTGTGTCCTCTGTGGCACTCCCCTCACCTCCTAGGCCTCTAGCTCCCTCTGTGTCTGTTGTGTCCCCACCAGAGCTACAATGGCCAGCTGCTTCTCCTTAGATGTCAACCCTCCACCTGCCTGGGTTGATGCTGAAATGACAAATGGTGTATTGCAGGTGCCAGTACACACTTGTCCAACAGCTTTGATCACAGAACATTACTAAATTGTACCGAAGGCTCCAGCTACAAGGTCCACTAAAATGGTTACAACATTATCAAGACAACATGCATGCATGCTATATGACCTGTAAATAGTTGCTCATAGTAAAGCCATAACCACAGACAGCTCCAATTGCATGAGTGAAGTTGTCTTCACTCATTTATCAAGTAGGATACCTCATCGCCTTGTATAGGTAGGCTCCTATACCTTAGTAACCTGATGTTATCAAATAATGTGGCTATGCCCAATTCATCTTTACATATTCCACACAAGGCCCTGCAATTAGCAAATTCCAATAACTAAAAACACACCATGAAGAAATGATGGTCAACTAATACAGCTATATTGCAGCAATTTGTACAGTAGCAGGAACAAAGTGACGTGAAAAAACTCTTGTCACACATTTGAAATTTCCCAGGGCTAATTTCATAATATGTCCATAGTCAGAACAGTCTCATGAAAGTTGTACTTAAGTAGCTTCACTTTGTATCACATGTAGAACAGAAAAGTAGAATGGAGACTATCTGGGCCAAATGTCTGGCAGATCTGTCTATAAATATCCATGGCGTAGGGGCATCCCCAGTCCAGATTGGTACTGGTGAGAACACCATTCTTACATTACATACCTAAAAGCCAATAGTCTATTGGAAGGTTGTTGAAGATGCACGGCATCTCCATTACCTGAAGAGTTTGTTGAACCCGTTCCTAGTGGGAAGGCACATCACTGTACCTTTTTGTCATGCAAACACAAATATCATTGTATTACAGAGTGCAGACACTCACATATGATTCAAACATTTCTGCATGTTACTCCCTTATGCATCCCAACAGTCATTAAATGATCCTTCACAAATAAACATGTGCAAATCATACATCTGAATACTTCCACATCAATGGCATCGAAATTCACATTGTGAGAAATTACCTGCCACGTCCTTTATTGCTTCATCAATTGGACCTGACTGATGACATTGAGTAATGGTTTAGGGTGTGTGTGACCCACCCACCAATGTCTACACACTCCTGTCTATAGTAACACATTAGCTGTATATCCCATACAACTATTTTCTAATACAGTTTGACCTACACACAAATATGTGATGGAATCAAACACCCTATAAAGACATGTAAATCATGTGTGATCATGTGTGAAACAGTAGTGTAGATGATACTAGAAAAGGGAAAGGTACACATGCCAGCATGTAGGCACTAATACTGATGGCACCAGTGATGTTTGCTATCTCATGTTACTGTACATTTCCCACTAACCAAGCGAAAGTATTTCTCAGTGACAGCACCCAAAGTGGACTGTTTCCTATGCCAGATGTAAGAGGGCCACCATCACATGTGACAGAGTATTGAGATAGCATTACTCCTTACACACTAAAGACAAGTGGTCTGCTGGGCACAAATTTCATCCACAACAACAAACAGCATGAACTGATTAATCACTTTATTTAGCCATGTGTCTGCGCAAGACAGTAAATTAGTAGTAGACTGGACTCTGTTGTGTTCCTGGTCATCAGGACACTAGGCAAAACATACAGTTACTACTAGACCTACACAAACAATAGTTCTTCTTGTTAATCACACATGGGCCACCCCCAATGTTGATGGGAAAATGCCTGCCCATAGCACACAAAGTTGGCAATGTAACATGTATGACTGTGGCCAGGACTTACCCCCTTGTAGCAGCTGTGACTCCCTCAACCGCCCTTCAAACTCCAGGTGGGCAACCACCAGTGTGCGGGCCCTAAGGGGGATCAGGGTCCGGCATGCACCCCACCCATGTTGGGAGGACAGCCTCAGCCGGACCTCCATTAGCTTGCGGGTCCAGTGTCTCGTGTCCTCCCACCTTTTCCAGCAATGGATGCTGCACTGGCAATAGACCCCCGAGTCTGCACCTTCCAGATGATGGCTCTCCATCTGTCTTATTTATTATGGGTGTTAGCCTATATGGATGCCTTAGATGAATAAACTGATCATAATTGCTAATTTTAGGATATCTGTTTGGTTAACACACTTTTTGTATACACCTAGCATAAGACTTATTAAATTGTTAACATGGTACATGTGTAATTCTTACATGCTGAAGATTACAGAGGCATGAAGACTGACCTTTGTAGTCATCTGCTGACTCTCCTTAACCATGGTCATGCCCTACACTGACTAAGGCAGCCCACTAACATCATGTGGCCCAGGGCCAATCCACATGTACTGTAATGTGACGTGCTGTGAAACACAACACATCATTGTGACCAACTTGTACATGAATATACAGACACCTTTACAGCCAGGCTTATTGACTTATTATATATATGGTCCATACAGGCTAGTACCATAGTGTAGACTACATCCTAAGTCTTAGGTCACAATGAAAGGGGGGCATGTGTGTCACTGAGAGCTTACTCCCTGAGGATGTGTGAACATGTAGACTCGTTAATGGAATAATATATTATATCTGATTGAGTTTGTGTGGTATGCACTGGCATCACAAGACACACCTTTTACCATATGTGGCACTGTTACAGAGATGACATTCAACATACTATTGCATGTCTTGTTTGCTTGGTTGAATGTAACAAAGCTAGTGATTCACATATAATGATCTCTTCAGAAGGAACCAACTATCTGCACTGTTCATTTGTCACATGTGTAATATGATTGTACATTGCAAACATGACCTATGGAAAGGTGTAAGTAAGTGGCCTATTATTAGTAAATTAGTAAATTAGTAAATGTCACACATTGACAATGTTGGTCAATGGATAGAAGTATCAGGTCAGGGGTTATCTCTGTCACAATTCTAGATGTAGTCCATGTTAAAGCAATCAGGGACACTATTGGTTCAGAAAACTAATTTTGGGAACCACCAAGGAACTGAAGATCTACAGGGAGATTACCCTGTACATCAGTTGTATTGCCACAGTAACTCTGCCCTAGCCTGGGTCACGGCTAATAATGGGCACAACTCATTGTCAGGCCTTGCTCTCTGCAGACTGAGCATACTGAACCCAAATAAACATCACATTTCCATCACCAACACATAAATGTACATCTTGTGGCTATTCAATACATGAGCGCAAGGTTGGGTGGCACTCTGAAGGGGTCACTGAGGTATAGCTAGATCTCAGACAACAGTTTCGACAAGGCCTGATCTGGGCTGAGTGATATGTGGGACTGTTCCCATAGGTACCATCATCCTGAACTGCTTCTACTAGTATACATACACTGCTCATGCTGTAACACATATGCATTTCTTTGTTCATTTACCATCATCTGATTAGCAAATATAACATGGGTACGCTGAAAGGTATACTTGCATAGATGGGTGAATGCAACAGAAGAAGGATTTAGGGCTTATCACACATCGCAATGCTGATGTTAAGTAAACAAAGTGAAGGGCTCCACAATCCATTACATTGTATCCTGTGTAGGGACAACTAAATGTCACTACAGTAATCTGAATTCACTCTGGGACTCAAAGGCACATTGTAGCCTGTGGGAATGGAAAGGAAAGAGTTGCACAGGGTAACATATGCATGTGAGATAGTTACCTGTTCCTCTAGTGAGCCATGAAGCTGGCCATACAGGGTAAGAACCTCTTCAACCAGTTTCTCCAGCTCCTCTGGAGAGAAGTCAGGGGCCCTCTTGCCTGCTTGACTTGGCATGATTGCTCCTAGAGGTTGCAAACAGCAGTTAAAATGGAGGAGATGTGGATAGCAGCAGTGTCAGGAGGCAAGTGAATTATTTTTCAAACCACTGCATATATGTAACCACGTACTCAGTCATTAGCATAGACGCACACAGCCATTGGGCCACAGCTGTCACAGTCAACGTTAGGCTATGGCTGTGTTCACCGTGGATGAAACCGCCCATCGCACAGTCGACTCCTGCCAGCGCCAGCAGCTTCCAAATGTCCAATAAGCAAGGTCAGGCATCTGCCACTTTATCGGTTGAAACTACAGTATTGGTGACTGTTAAACGCATCACCACCACTACAACTGTGTTGTGACATGTTCACATATGTATTAATTAATCCATTGCTCTGTAAAATCCTTTACACAAACATCAGTGTACTGTGCTACTGGGCATAAATGCCGTATAACTATGGTGCACTGTACACCACTGGTGACAGTATTTTGTGAGAAAAAATCAAACTTTACAATATTTAGGTGCTCATGATACATTTTTAGGTGTACATTTCTGTTACAGACATGTGATACCACAATAGGGATTATAGGTGGAATTTGGACAGTATACAGTTGTTATATGAATTATGTGTAATGCTTTTTGAACCAGTTATGTTTTGTCACATGACTTTTAGTTATTCTTCATATATGTTACTCTAGGCACTGTGCCCAAGGCTCCAAATGTTTGTATAAGACACACAGCTATCCTTGGACGACAACATCCTGTGTACTGCCCATTTGCAGACGTTCAGGCCATGGAAGAAAGGGATGTAATCAATAAGCTTTGTTTGAATAGGCAAACGATCCAAAATGTATCCATCAGTTGGAGCCTGATCTCCTGCCTCAAAACACTAATCCTACGTGTATGCCACCAATTTTGAGACTTATGGCAATATTGAATTTTCTGGCAACATGATCCTTTCTATATACAGTGCTATATCTGGTGATATGTCACAAATTATGTTCAGTGGTGTATTACGAGACATGCTTTCAGCAATGATCAAACACATTGACTGCTATAGCAGGGTCGTCAGACATAAAGATTTAGCCAATGTGAAGGTTAACGTCTATGGATTTGGTAGCCTCCCACATGTGATTGGAGCAATTGATGGCACTCATATTGCATTATTACCTCCTGAAGCCAGTAAAAAAGTGTATCAGAACAGGAAGAACTTCGATTCTATCAACATGCAAGTTGTCTGCTGCCAGATATGTATATTTCAAAGTCTCTGCTTTGTTCCCCGGTACAGCCCATGACTCCTTCATACTGTGGAAAAGCACCATACCCCAGCTGATGCCACAACTACTACCGGAGAGGGCTTGGCTTGTTGGTGAGTATGATCTGTCCTAATTTTGTGTGGGTAATGTCAGGAACTATGATAAGAAAGTGTGCGACTTCCTGTACCAATTATGTCTTTATTTAAAACAGGAGACTCAGCATATCCCAACCATTCATGGTTGTTGACACCACTGAGGAATCCAACTATGCCGGGGAAGTCTGCTTCAATGAAGGCCCATATAAGAACACGACAGCCAGTGGAGCATGCTTTTAGGTTAATGCAGGCCGAATTTGGCTGTCTGGACAAGACTGGGGAGCCCTCCCCTAATCACCCGGGAAGGTGTGTGAAATCACTGTGGCCAACTGCATGCTTCATAACATCACCCTGAGCCAGAGCATCCCTTATATCACAGAGGATGAAGATCCTGATGTGCTCCCGAGTGAGGATTCAGAAATGCCAAATTATGATGATAGTGGTGAAGAGGAAGGAGCTAACTTGCATCAACATCTCATTGATAACTTCTTATGAAGGTAAGTAAGTATGTTATGGGATTCATGACTTTGACTATTAAAGCAATTCTTGTTGTGATGTCGTGAGGAGTATGTTTAGAGAAAATGTTAGAAAGCTGAAACTCTGGAAAATCCTGGTGAAAGATGCTTTTGGAGGAAGGTTTTGAGACATGCTCATTTTGATATTGTTGCTTTGCTCAGCTTATATTTTTGTCATAGTCTGTGTTCTCCAGAAGTTTGCTATGTGAATTGTGTCATATGTATGGTTTCATAGTTAATCTCTTTGTTTTGGTGTGTTTAGGTGCCTTCACCATGGCATTTTCATTTGGACATTTCAGAGTTGTGACATTAGCAGGTATATGATGCTTTTAGAACATACAAAGTGGACATGGATTATTCCTGGGAATGTATGTCACAGGCTTTGGGTGTACCAAAATCTATACCAAGATATCTTGCACAGTGATACGATGGAAGTTAAGAAGAATCCATTGGGCTTGTTCCTAGTTGTGTGGTGCCCATACTGCAATATGATTGCCATTTTGTGCTCAAACAATATGTTGTTGTAGACCCAAATCATGTTAGTTTCCCTTCGTATTGGCTAAATACCCCTTCTGTATGAACTGTATGTAGCTGTTGATGTGTCTCATCATTGTATTCCAAAGTGCTTGTGGCACATCACTGATATTTGTTTGTGACATTCCACCAGATGCAAAACACTGGATTGTAATGACCCTGGGATCAGATACTGTTGAACTACCATCGGTATGAATCTTGCTTTAAATGATATAGGCTTACTTTTCTGAGGTAAGCACTATGGCTCCAGCTGATGACATAGACCAAGTTCATTATTGCCTATTGCAACGGGAAAATGGCTGATGTATTCCCTCCTTCCATGTTGTTAAGGTCTGCATCTGTAGATGTGATCACCTACACAGTATAATTGAGTCATGTATGATTTGCTATCTTTCTGACATTGTATACATGTAATATATCTATGCTTACACAAGTAGCTTGTTTTTTCATTGTATAGTTTACATGGTATTACATATCTACATTGCTAGATGTCAGATTTACTACAGTAGACAATGAGTTAGTGACTTGTGAATTTACTAAAGTGTTAACGGTGAAGACATACTTGTGCAAAAACAAACATAAAAGAAAAGTGAAGTTGTCAGTCATGGTGAATGAAACCATACATGTAGATGCCAAATTACCTGAAATCCAAAGTCCAGATTATTCCTTCCATTAGAAATAGAAAAGTGTTCAGAATTAGTCCACAGAGTGAATGTGTGATACAGAATGGAGGGAATTATGGTCAAGGTTTCTTGCTGGCAGTAGTGGGTGTCTTTCCATCTGCACCTCCTTTATTTTTACGCAGATGTCCCTACTTGTGAGGAGGGGGGCTCCACTGCTGCAGAGGCAGGGGTGTCTGTCAGTGTTTCTTTCTTTGGCAGGGCCTCTCTTCCTGTGGCTGCCACAGATGTAGATGGGCTTGTTGCAGTTGTACCACAGGAAGAGTTAGCAAGATCTGCTCAGGGTTGAATGGATGTCCACCAGCACCCCTATTAGGGATCCCATGTTGGAGATAAGGGCCTCCATCTGTTGGGGTATGTCCTGCTGCAGCTGCTTCAGCTCCCGGATTTCTGTCAATACCTGGGCCATCACGCCTAGGGATTCCTGCTAGACACCCAAGACTCGGCTGATGGTATACTGGGTGTGAGTGGCCCCTGCGGCCTCACTCTGGCAGCCCATAGTATATCACCCATGAAACCTACCCCCACAAACCTGTACCCTTGTCCCTGGATGCCCTCTCCCACTGGGTCATGGTTCCTATGTGCCAGGGCTTGTGATTCTCTCCTCAGAATCCAGATCTGGAGGGTCACCAGATGGGCCTAACTGTGCTTGGTATAGAGATTGGGTGGACTAGGGTTGATGGAGGTGTTGTTGCAGCTGGGGTGGGAGGTGTTGTTGTGAGCACAGTGACACTCACTGTTGCCATCTGCCCAGGCAGACCAGATGTGCCAGGTCCATCATTCACGTCCACATGTCCAGGAGTGTTGTTTTCACTGTGGGCTTCATCTGGAGTTGGAGTGGGAGTCTGTTGGGTGGACATTATCTGCCCAGATGCAGTGCCAGATTGACCTTCTGTGAAATAGAGTGCACTGTTATTGGTGGAAGTGTGTAATCTACAGCCAAATGTTTTGTGCCACGGTAAGTAGAGACCTAGGAAAATCAAAATAGGTAGGGATTACTATTGTGATATATTTGCATGTTATTGGACTTGTTAACAAGGCATTTGTAGACGTTAAAAACATGTATTTGAATTGAGCAGCTCATTAGATGTGCTGATATTTTGCATTCTATATTAATGAATGAACATGACATCTCACACACATTGAAGTCAAAGCAGGCGAGAAGTAACGTGTATTTTGACATTTCAAGGCTTAGTTGAGTATGATACTGGCAAAAATACAACTTGGTTGTATTTGTAGCATTAGTCATCATGTGAGCAGTGCACAGTTAATGGGCCACCTGCCACTTGAAATCAGCTGACCTGGCTTAATGCCTTACAAATAATTGATGTATGCACTTGGTATAGTGCCAATCATGCTATCAGTTGTTTCATTTGAGGAGAACAGAACAACATCAATCTAAGTAGGCAGACATTTCTCTGAGTATAACATTATATTTAGATTGCTAAGTCCATGAGAAGTGAACATCAGTTGTAAGACGTCACACAAGTGAATATAGACAAAATTACATTTGCATCTTGTTTTCTGTTCTAGAAACAGGCCCTATTGGTAGGTGCAGTCATTTCACTTTCTACCTCCAAACACTAGACAAACGGTAAACTCCATGATAAGTGAACATCAGTTGTAAGATGTCCGACAAATAAAAATGTGCAAATTGAGCATTGCATCTTGTTTTCTGTTAAAGAAACAAGGTATCATGGTAGTTGTAATCACGTCACTCTCTACTTCCCAACACTTGACAAATGGTTAGTCTTACAAATCTGTTGCCAAAATGCAGGCGGGCTGGACCATACATTTACATATTGACACATATCATGGGTCCTTGGATAATAATTTACCAGTAATCCACCTAAAGACCCCATTCCAACGATTGTAACATAATGGATATTGATACATGTGATCTTATATGCAAGACATATTTACACTGAGAATTAAATATCTCTGAAGCTTTGAGCATTTTAGGAAAGTAGATAGGGAACACAATAAGAAAAGCTGAAATGAGATTAGAGCATACAGGACATTGAAGTGTTGTGACAGTTAGTGAGGTGTAACTTACCAGGCTCTGCACCCCCAGCTATTCCTGACAAGCCCTCAGGATGTAGGATGGCCAAATCCTTCTCCTCCCAAAAGGATTTTAATGGGGTGCAAGGGAACCACCTCCAGGCTATGGGCCTCCAAGTGTTGCTTGGAGGCAAGGGAATGCACACTCCCGGGTTGGTCGCGCCGCCTCCACCTAATTTGCTCCTTTGTGCATAAGGTGATGCATACAGCACTCACTTTGTCAACTATTCTTTGCCACATCTCCATTTTCCTACTGAGAGGAGTATGTTGGAATTGGTATCCAAAAAATTGTGGCTATACTTCTATAATTGCATCCACTATGACTGTCAACGCAGCCTCTGAAAAACTTAGATTTTTTTTGTATGACATAACTCTAATTTATAGTGGATTACAATGACTAAAAAAATGGGGTGATATTCGAAAAAAAGTGTTTGGAAAGTGTTAAATGAAATAGGAAAAAAGGCTACCTTAGCCAACAAAAAAGTTAATTCTGGTCTCTGTCTTGCTGTGCTGCAGTGGAGAGGCAAAGTATTATGGTATGGAATGGGGTGTATTTTATGGTGTGATTTGCCGGTGTGTCCACTTGGCCAATGGATGTCAGATGTGTTGTTTTTGGATCTATTCAATGCCACTGTTCTGGTGCTTTGATGAGAGCTTACCACAACAGTCTACCACTGTCAGGGATTCACCACAGAGGGACCACCAGTACAACTGTGTTTTCATAATCCACATGGCTGTAAGACAGGGCGACGGCAATGGAGTATGTATCGCCAACATTGCAGCCCACCACTATGCTGGCGGGAACCACTCCATCAAAGCGGTCAGCGTCAATGCATACATCACAATACGGTGAGTGGGAGATCGTCGGCTCAGAGATCTTTTTGGGACCGCCACCACAAGATTATAGCGATGTGACCTCCAAAGTCAAAATCAGGCACTAAGCTCCTTAATGGATTATTTTGAAGATATTTGGTTTGCCAGACTACAGCACCCTGCACACACACACCAATCCAAATTCCAAATAATATGGTGGAATGACTATGACAGTACCTTAGCACCGGAAGCCAAAACAGAAAATGCAGTGGAAGGATAACACAATGCCTTCCAATCCACCCGAGACAGAGCTCTACCAACACTATAAATTTATAGAAGCATTACAAAAAGATCAAAGCTACCAACAACTACAAATGGGACAATCTGTAACCCAAGTTGCACCTAAACTTAGCAAACAAATCAAAAAATGTATTACATGCTACAATTCAAAGTAAGTCTCTTCATAAACAAGAAAATAGTAATAATAACAATAATAGTCAAAACCATAGATTAAAATAAATACTAACCTACAAAATTCCCCAAAAATTATAACATTATCTAAAGCAACATGGCTAATATTTTTATATAAACAAGAAATATTATATTTTATTACATCAGACAAAACATTAAATAAAATACCAATCCTAAATAAGATCAATACAATAAAATAACATATAACTTATTTACATTAAAAATTGAAACTCACCTACCAAAAAGCTCAAAGAACAAACTCCATCATTTGTGTAAAATAATTGCAATACATAAAATATACATTTCCAATTAACAATTAGATAATACTTATATGAATATTATAATATAACATCTCCCATCCAGGACAAACAAATTAAATATGATTTATTGTTCTGTAGCTGCAGCTAATCATCAGTGTAGTCAAAAAGTATAATCCACCAAAAACGGGTAAAATACTTCCCAGAAAGCCCCAAAAATGCAAAATTAAAACCAAATCAATAGACATCTATTGTAGCAAGAATGTGTTTGAGAAAAGAAACGCTTCCTGAACCACAAAAAAAGGAAATCAAAGTAAAACATATTAGTCTATTATAAACCAAAAGAGATATCCTTTCAAAAATGGCAAAACCAAACACCCATAGGACAGGTTTGTAGAAAAAAAACTGCAAATTAAAGCAGAAAACTCACCCCACAAAAAGGCTGTTTTGTACATCCTTTAGCTCAGTTCTGGGTAGCCCTGGCTTCCAGCAGCCAGGCTTAACAAAGGTATTTAGTCGCATATTTATACTTTTGATGCAATACTGCACTAACACAGTTTTGCATTAAATAGTTTAGCACCGGCTTGTGCCATTCCACAGTGCTAGCCTAGTGCCATATTTAAGGAAGGGCACAAGCCAGCGCTAAGCTTGGGCTAGTGTAAACAAAAAAGATGCTAGCCGGGTGGGGTGGGGATGTGGGAAAAGGGGTTGTGCAACAGAAAATGAGGCTAGGCTGGTTAGCGACAAAATAAAAATGCCACTAACCAGCCTTGGGTAATTTCCAGATGCACAACCATCCAAAAACATGACTTGTCTTGGAAAAGACAGAAGTTATGGCTACCACCCCAATGGCTAGCACAGGGGACCAGTGTCCCCTGGGCATAGCTATTGCACCCAGTGCCATGCATGGAGCCCCGTGCCAGGGACACAATGGGACTTAGAAAACTTCTAAAGAAATATCTACCTAAACTTTACCTACTTACCTGGGATGGGGTCCTCCATCCTGTTGTGTCCCTCTGGTGTAGATGGGGGTGTTCCTGGGGAATATAGTGGGCACCTGTGGACCCATTCCATGGTGTCCGACCATGGAAATTGGTCCACAGGTCCCCTAATGCCTAGTCTGACTCATGCATTAAGTTAAATAATGGTGCTAAGCAAGCTAAGCACCATTATTTGGGTCCGCCTCCCACCTGTTCAATCTTTTTAGCAGGCGGGGACAAATATGGCAATATCGGGATTGCGCCATTTATTGGATGGAAATGTCTACCTCACATCTCATTGACACATGGTGGGTTCACACATCCAAATTACTTTGGTCTTTCCTCTGGGGCTCCTTCTGGAGGGTACTCTCTGCCTTGGCGTTTTTCTAATCAACAGCACCGTGGCTACTAGAAGGGTTTCCCTTTTCCCTTATCTTGGCCAGTACAGAACCAGTAAGAAACCAGCGCCCTTTTAAGTACTGCAGCTTACAGCGGTAAGAGACGTGCAGACCGTGACAATAAATGGTTTTCCTGCTTTTTCGTTAGGTTGTATCTGCTTCTTTCTAGTCTTTCTTATACGTTGATATTGTCTCTTCATTAGTTTAGCGGGAGGTGATTTTTTAATGGTTAGGTTAGATGCATCCATTTGAATTACTTCAGCTCATTGTTGGCAGGCTAATTCAACCTTGTCAGAGGAATTGGGCGCACCGTCTAGTGGATCCAACAATGACTCTTCACCCCCTGCTAATAATGAGAAATGCCATTTTGACTCCTCGCGATGTTTTCATTTTTGCTGTCAGACGGTAGTATGCATGAAAGAGGTGTGGCACCATTCTTCAGAAGCCAACCTTACTGGTTGCTGAAATGGGGAAGACACTGGATGGGCTTCCTATGGGACTAGGTTCTCCTCAAACCCTGACATGTTCTTGCTTAGGATGTTGGTTGGTTCCATGTTCTCCAGAAAAAAGTCCTGCGCCGAATCAGGTATGCAACTAGATGTTAAGAGAGGTTAATTCAGTCCACCTGATGCCAAACATCCCAAATCTTCTTGGGACTTAGGCGATTGAGATCCCTCAAAGTTTATTGTTTTGAATTCTAAGACCTGCATCAAGTCCATGTTACCTGAGATTGAAAGTGAACAGGGCCTTGATCCATCCATATGGGGTTTGTGTGTTGTACTAGGCGCAGAAAAAGATTGGGTACTCATAGGGTGGGAAGCAGGACCAAGAGTTGGAAGTGAACTGACAATATCTTCACTCTTTCTTAAAGGTAGCCTGTGTACTTAGGCAACAACATCTAAAGCCTACTTAGTAAGATTATTAATGATGGTTTGAGCTGATATATCAGAAAGGGGGTCATCCAGCAAAGTTAGCTGTGGTTTTTCAAGAGAAAGGTTTCTGTTTATTAGTGCTGGCTGGACCAGCTGACTATCGGTCCTCATGGGTACTGCACTGACCATTTTGAAAGGAATAATGTGACAGGGTGGGCCAGAAGCATCAGCTGGTGTAGCATAAATTGCTGCCATTCAATCCTTCAAATAAGAGAGGATTGTTTTTCAAGGGTGCAAATGTAATTTGATTGGCAAAGGGACTTCTGTCAGAGGCTTTTACTTGCCTGCTTAATGTACTTAGGTCCTTAGGGTGTGGCCTCTTTCGTGCTTTGAGGGCTAATGGCTGGCAGGATTTTCCAGGTCTCATTTTAAATTGTTAACCAAGTTCTGCAGTTTTTGCTTATATGCAGCTTATACTGGGCCTTATGGGAGGTCTTCCGCTTATTCCCAGTTATTCTACTTCTTATTTCTAGTTAATAGCGTGCAACCAATTGAGCAGATAGAGAGGAATCTTGTGGCGCCAATGGGTATAGAGAGGGAGAAAGAAAGGAGGAGCTGACCTGACCACAAGCAGCACCTGAATCTAGACAGGCCGCTTCCTCAGTACAGGGCTCAACCTATTTTCAGGTGAACTAATGTCAACTGTGCCCTTTTAACTCTTCCTCATTTTACTCCTGCTGAGTTGGATGGAGGAGAGTGAAGACACATGCTTTTATTAGGTGCCACAAGTTCCTGGTGAAAATTAAGAAGTGCTGCTTATTGGCTAATGAGCCCTTCATCACTAACCAAACTGGTGTTGGCAGTGGCTCTGTCGAATGCTCTGCCCCGCACCACCATTGCTGGGCCTCACAGGATATCAGAGGTTATCGGGGTGATCACACCCCTTTGCTCTTATAGTGGGAGAGTAATGGTGCACACAGACGCACAGCTGGAGACCGTGGAATTTTCTCCAGCCTCGGAGATTTCAGGGGCAGTGTTGGGCGAAGGCACCAATCAGCTGGCTTAGAATGCTGTCACTCAGCGATTGCTTGCCTCTCTTCTCCTTGCTCTTCCTACTCCACGTAGCATCAACACCAAAGCAAATATACAGCTAACAACTTATTAGCCAACTGAAAAACCACAGTACTAATTAAACTAAATAAACTACTTATAGTGCATAGACTTAACTAAGGCAATTCACATTAAAATGATTAAATGAAATATTCACACTCCAACGACAACCATTTTGAAGAAGGTGTTGTACACTAAATGGTGACATTTATGATTTTTACTCCAATGTAAATCAATTTAGGGAAGATGTAGGACATTAAAGGGGTGATAAACCAATTCAGGGAAGGTGTTAGACACTCAAGAGGTGCCATTTACTATTCCCACTCCAATCTAAACCAATTTGGAGAAGGTGTTGGACTATAAAGGGAAGACATTTTCTATTACACCTCCAATCTATATCAATTTGGGGAAGGTGGTGAACACCAATGGGGTGATATCCCACTCCAATTTAAAACAATTTTGGAAAGTTATTGGGCACTAAATGGGTGACATTTAATGTTCCCACTTAAATATAAACCTATTTGTGGAAGGTGTTGGACACTAAAGGAGTGACATCTACTATTGCTGCTCTAATGGAAACCAAATTGGGGAGGGTGTTAGACACTAAATGGTTGACATTTACTACTCCCACTCCATTTGAAATCCATTTGGGGAAGGTATTAGACACTACAGGGATGACATTTACTATTCCCACACTGATCTATACCAATTTATGGAAGGTGTTAGACACTAAAGGCGCAATATTGAATATTCCCACTCCAATGGAAACTAATTTGGTGGGAGGTATTGGACACTAAAGGGGTTTCATTTACTATTTCCACAGCAGTATAAACTGATTCGGGGAAGGTGTTGGACTCCAAAGGGGTGACATTTACTATTCCATTCCAATAAACCAATTTGGGGAAGGTGTTTGACACTCAATGGGTAACGTTTACTATTCCCACTCAAATGAAAACCCCTGTTGGAAAGGGCTTGTACCCTAAGGGCCACATGCATGTATTTTAAAAATTGTGATTTTGTAATTGCAATTCCATGCAAATCGCAATTAGGAAATCACAATTCCAAATGTACGAAACTCCATTGAGTTTGTTTTGCCATCTGAGTAGGATGCAAATAGAACCACTTCATGAATATTAAGGAGGTAGGTGGCAATTTGCGACCTATTGGGAATTACAAAAATCTGAGGAATGGTGGCCTGCTGGGGTCAGCAGACCACCAGGTCTGTGAGGGCTTTTAAATAGAACAATATTAAAAAAATTTAACACAGCCCTTTTTCATTTCAAAAAAGAGAAAAATGAAATTTTTAAATTTAATTTTTTAAGAGTAAGCATTGGTCCGTGGGACCACTGCCTGCTTCTAACAAATATTTTCCCAACATTCTCAGAGGGAAATGGGACCCCTTTCCATTTGTGAATGGGACACCACTTACTTTCATTGCAAATAGATTGCAAATGTTTAGAGACTGCATTTTGATCTCAAAGCATTCGTACATACCTTTCTGATTTGGTATTAGGAAGGGACGTCCTCAACATGCCCCTTCCTAATGCACACTCACATACAGCAATGCAGATACCCACACATACACAGAACACACACTGCAGCCAGCACACACACACCACATGTCAAGAAAACACACAGAGAGCAATACAGCACAGGCCCAGTCTCACACAATCCCACAAAACATACCAACAAGCCACAACAACAACACAACTGCACCATTATAAACACATTGTAAAGCACACACACGGAACACTGGCCAGGGACTCATCACACCTATAACAGAATGTACAACCAACAGGAAACAAACACACAATTACACAATCATACAACTTAGCAATCAACACATCACACAGCACATCATACCTATCATACCATGCTCAATACACGCACACTCACACAGTCAAAGTACACAAAGCCACACACCACAAAAACAAACAAATGTCAACTCAAACACCACACAATACCATCACAACAGCATGTCTGCAACATACAAATGCCCATCACACAACACACATCCTACCCCTGGGGGACAAAAGCACTGGACACACTGTCACATACTGCACAAATGATACAGGAAGCTGCAGCACCACACACACTCAAATAGTCACACACAATCAATATTATGGAGGAACAACTCAAACCTAGGAAACGAAAAGCAGGCCAAAATGTAACAAGAAAACCAACAACTGGTTTGTCTAAATAAATTATTAGTTCAACAAAGATAAATGTCTAAGCCCATTGGCCAGTCCATAACAATAAAATGGTGGTACGTCAAAGGCACTAGATGGTGCCACAACTTCACTCCTGACTGCCATATAACCTCCACAGGTAAAGGCATCAATGGGGCAGGCAGGAACCTCAGGGAAGACCTGGTGGGGAAGGGGGGAGGTGGGTTTGGGCTTAAGCTTCAGAGGTGGGTTTGGGCTTTGGCTTTGGAAGGGGAGTTGGTTTAGGCTTGCTGGAGGGTTGAGTCTTTTTGGGAGGGGTCGACTTCTTGTTGGGGAAGACCAAGGGTACTGGTAGAGAAGGCCTTGGAAGTGGAAGGGATGGCCTTGAGGAGGGAAACAGATTGTTTAGTGGTGTCACGGGGAAGGAGTAGGAAAAAGGACTTTTTGCACTCATAACATAAGGGTTTGTGTGTGGAGAGTGCGGGAGTGATTGTATGAGGTATGTGTGTTAATGTCTTGGTTGCGTGTTTGTGGGAGATATGACTTGTGGGTGGTGGGTATCTGTTGGCTGGGTGAGTCAGGGTGTTTATGTGTTTTTGACTGAGGGGGTGGAGGTGCTGGGGGATACCATGGTGGATAGGTGGCTGTCTGTTGGGGTGGTGACTGCAGGTATGGTAGATGTACTGCATGCAGGTGTGGTATCTACTGGTGTGGTGACAGGGATGGATATCTGAGAGTCTGCTGGGATAATGTCTGTGGGTAGGATTGATGTGGTGGCTGAATCAATGAATGTTGGTGTGGTTCCTTAAGGTGTGTCAGGTGTTGGGCCTGTTATGCTTGGGGTTGTGGGGATATTAGGGCAGGTTGGGAGGGTTGCTGTGTGTACAGGTATATGTTGCTTGTGTGTATGCCAGTAGTGTGTTTTGTGATGCTTTGGTTTGTCTGTGTTAACCTTCGAGGTTGAGGTGGATGTATGCTGATCTGTTTGTGGGCTATGGCTGGGTCAGAGAAAGGGGGATTGGGATTGGGAAGAGGAAGGTGGAGGAGGCCCGGTAGACAAAGGGTAACTGGCTGCCATCAGAGTGGAGGCCAGAGCCTGAAATGATTTCTGAAGGCCAGTCAGTGCACTGTGAATGCCCTCCAGGAACGCATTACTCTGTTGTATCTGAGTTGCCAGTCCCTGGATGGCATTCCCGAAGGTAGACTGACTCACAGAGATCAACCTCAGGAGGTCAATAGCCTCCTCACTGAGAGCAGCATGGCTCACAGGGGATGGGGCAGAGGTGCCTATGACAAAGGAGAAGCCCACCCTCTTGGGTGAGAGGGCATGGCACATTGGGTAGAGAGCTACAGGGAGGACGATGATAGAAAATGAGGTGGTGGACAGAGATGGTGCTGGGGTGGTCCCAGATGGTCCACCACCACCAGGGAGTGTCCACTGGAGGAGGATTACGAAGATGATAAACTGTATCCAGTCTCCCAGTGGCACTCCCCTCGCCCTCCGGGCTACTGGGTCTCTCGGTGTCGATGTTCTCGTGACTGGAGATCCCGTGGCCAGAAGATTCCCCACTCGGCTTTGCAACATCTTCTTCACCTGCCGATGCTGATGCTGGGAAACAGAAAGTGAGGTAACCTCATGTCATTCTTTACATACCACATACATCACATTGCACACATCAGTAACATCACATCTACTTATACAACACCCCCAGGTAGTACCAGTTTAGTGCCAACATGATGACACAACAAGATACAATATACCTTCCTTAGTCACAACATAGTCACACACCAGCTAAACTACCTATGTCACACCTACAATACTATGATATCAGTACCGCTATCACACAAACCATTCCATGACAAGGTGACTTGGCTACATGATACTATGTCCCTATCCACAGCAACATGGTCAACCAACAACCAAGATAGGGGATACAGGTGTAACATAGATTTCCACATCTAACATAACATACACAACCTAAATACATACTAACATATTGGCCTGGTGTCATGTACCAGGCAAGGAAACACATTGAATAGTTGCACTCAAACCATACCCACTTCATGTCACTGAGTTAACAACCTTCACAATGGACATTTACAAACATGCAGCTACTCTAATTGGCATAACCAAATGTTAGAAGATAAAAGAGTCAGAACACATATCACCTACACACGTACCAATAGTTATGTGGGAAAGGATAATACATACTTTGTAGACCAAGTCATCTAAGTCATTGTCCTCCTGAAAAGAAAGTATAACCCTCATATGAGTGCCTATTAAGCTCAGCGCATTTACCCACACACAACCACAGGTAGTATATCTACTCTTTCAAGTTAAAGGACACCTGTCATGTGCATGAAGGTGACATACAGTTCCGCATATCTGGCAATAATTCCATCAATAGGCCAATGACTGAGAGGCGACATCACTATTCACACATCAGACGTGACTAGCCTTGTTGTGTAGCCATTTTAGTTATAGCTCCATGCACGTTATTTTAGCACACTAGGCCTGCCGCTGTGCACTTTAACCTAGATATATTTTAGCAGCTTTGTTTATTATTTTAACAATAGCCACCTTTGCAGTCTTGTTTTTTTTTCTCTCTATCTAGCTGTTCTTTGCCTAGGCCAGCACTGTGTTCTTAAAGAAAACATTTATTTTAATCTATGCTTCTTTCAAGGCTACAGTAAGATAGGTTGCCGTTAAACGTGGTAAACGTTTTGTCTCTGGTATTCATAGAAACATACACATCCTTACTTAGGGACATTTTCTCAGAACATCAGCTGTTTTATTATAAAAACACTTCCCTGTCCCATACATCTTAGAGGGAGATTCCAGCCAGTTGACCATGACTGTATACTGATTGCTGAATGCTTTGCTACAGCTGCTTATGCAGACGTCAGGCCTTTGCTCAGGTATGGGGGATGATGTCTTCACAGGGAAACCTGAAGTGCAGAACTAGAGCTTAACATGCTGTGCTCTAATATAACCTAGGTAGGAATTAGTCTATTGACTCTAGTGACAATATGGTAGCGTTATTTCTATGCTTTACTCTCCTTGTCACAATTTTTATCCTGTCAAGCTTTATAGTCCTGGTTATTTTAGTACATGTTTTATTGTCTAAGATGCAGTTGCTTCAGTAAAACCTTACTGAAACATATACTGCCTCTGCTTGTCATTGTATATGTGAGACTAATGTACCTGAGAGAAACGGATGAGATCTGAGGGACCATGATTTCCTTGAGGAGTGAATTGTGTCATGCGCTCAGCTGCCCAATCATCCCTGCTCTTGGGTAGAGATGAGGCACTGCTAGTTAGCCGGAGCAAAACCCGGACTGGGGCGACACATGTCACCTGTAGTGGGTT
This sequence comes from Pleurodeles waltl, assembly GCF_031143425.1. Lineage (NCBI taxonomy): Eukaryota > Metazoa > Chordata > Amphibia > Caudata > Salamandridae > Pleurodeles > Pleurodeles waltl. The sequence goes on from NC_090439.1 coordinate 628,528,453, forward strand.
AAGACTCAGTCTTCCACATCGCAGGCAATTCTGCCGCTGAAATCCACTAGTCTCATTAGAATAATGAGAGCCTACACGACAGCCTGACATCTGTTTGGGAACAATTCAGAGAGACAAACCACACCTGAGGCTACCATGATAGACACACCCGCCATGATGCAAGCCAAATGCCTGAGTATACATACCATACCGCTCAGATGTATATGTGAACTACCACACCTGAATCACATTGGTGTCAGTGCAAACAATAGTTTTCCATATAACAAGGACTAAAAACAATTCCAAAATAGCAACAGAATGTATGTTTATAACTCATTACAATGTGGATTCATGACATAACCTTTCAATGTACACATGATGTTGACAAAAAACAGTCAGGACTGTAATTGTCAATAATATGTCTTGGCCTTTGTATCATGCCTACAACACTATGGCTAAAGAAATAGCTGTGTAGCTACTTCCCACCTACAGAACATGAATAGGGTACTAACATTCATAGCCCTGACACCAATGTATATGATCCAATAGGAGTCTAGCAATACCTCCATGGTTACCAACATATAGATGTCCACTCAGATGACACATTACAGAGGCCTTTGTACATCCCTCACAGCAAGGGGGTTTACCATGTAACCAGTCTCAATATGTTTTGCAAGTATGGCATGTGAAATGTCAGATGGATATCACAGACCCAACATTAACCTTTTGAAAAATAGGAATGACCTCAAATTGTCAGACTCTAGGTTGCACATGTCCGTGGATCAAGGGACATTGGAATGAACAGGGAGCTAAGACCTGGATAACTTATTGGGAGTATCTACCTGTAGGTGGGAAGGAACAACCACCAGAATATGAAGTGGTACACAAATAACACAGTCATATGCGCTTCATCATATCCCTCTGTACAGAGTGGACAACGAAGTAAAGTATTATGTCCCTATACAAACTAGAATGTGCATGCCTGTGCACCAATGTTGGGGACTGTACATCAATGTGTTCCCTGAAGATCTTTTACCCTTTTCACTTACCACATTGTCACAGTACAGAAACTTTCACATCCTACACTAACCTGGTAAAGGGATGAAAATGTGTCAAGTCTGTACTTACCCCCTTGTGGCTGCTGTGCTGCCCTCAAATGCCCATCCAACTCTGGGTAGGCCACTGCCAATATTCAGGCCATTAGGGGGGTGAAGGTCAGATGGGCACCTTGTCCTCTTTGGGAGCACAACCCCAGCTAGGGGTCTGCAGTCTTCTGGGCTCAGCATCTCAGGTCCTTCCGCTACTTCCTACAGTGGGTGCTCCCCTGGCTGTGGACCCCATGGTCAACACTTTTTTGGCGATGGCACTCCAAATTCCTTTTTTTCTGGTGGCCGTTGACCTGCATGGATGACACAGACAAGAAGAGAATGTCATGCTCAAATACACAATTCCAAAACAAGTGGGGTGAAAATACAAGTTGGTGCAACTAGCCGTACACAGACTGCCTTCAACATCCCCTTCAATGAGGAATGACCATTTGCAGTCAGGCCATGTGCGATGTTGAGACAGGCATACAACAAGCATAACCAGTACCAGGTGTCAGCTTGATACATGTGACCAGATCAGAAGTAAATCTCTGAACATGGTATATCTGTCCACAAATGTTCACACTATCTTCAATGATCATTTATTACTGTCTGCAGTTGGGTCAGGGTACATACATCACACGCTCCCTGTTATGGCCCAGGACTCAAAATCTATCTGCGCACATATGCACATGCCCATCTACCTACACATATCACCACAATTCTTCATTCCAGCACATTTCCTGGACAGCATCATGCATGGAACCCTTAAAACATTGCAATTGCATTGCAATTACCTGTTCCTCTGGTGCACCATTGAGCTGCACCTACAGGGCAAGACCTCCTCCACAAGCTTAACAATCTCTTCTGGTGAGAGGGCAGGGGCCCCATTGCCTGTAGGACATGGAATGATTGCTTCCAGAGGCAGTACACAGCAGTCAGGTCGTGGAGGTCTTGTTGGCAGCAGCGCCAGGAGTCAAATGAGAGATGAAGTATGAGATGGCAGTCGTGTCTGCCACGTCAAAGACCGTCACCGCCGGCAGACATCGCCATTGGCCCAAGACCGCCAAAGCCAGCAATGTGTTCCAATGGCAATGTCCACCGGTGCTCTATCCACCTACCGCCATGACAACTTCCACCAGTGGACCTAGGTCATTTCCTAATGTCCTGTACAGTAGGTCATCAGGCAGCTGCATTTTAAGGCTCATATGTGAACGAATAAAGTTAAATAAAAGTTGCATCACAAGCTGTGAAAGATATCTACAACATTGTGTTCACTGCTGGCTTTGAGCAGACATGTACATGAATTTTGTACAGGATATAAAATGTATGTGTTTAAAGTAATGTAAATGTAGTAGCATAGTCAGCAGAGCAATGACAATCTGGCATATGGTATTTGTATCCCATATATGTACAACATGTTAAGAATGTTAACGTCACATAGACTGTCAGTGACATGCTTTGCCATTTCTGAAAGATGATGGAGGAAAGGGATGTCAATGCAGAAATAAGCCATTATTTGCCCAGGTATGCTCAGTGTACATCGTTTCAACAGTTTCATGTGTCATATTAGAGCATCATATGTTATATAGTTATGATCATACTTATGATGTACAGAATGCACAGAAGGAGTGATACACATACATTCTTATTTTCTCCCACATAGTTACCCTAGCATGAGAAGAGTGAGAGAACCTCCATTGTAGCGTCCACATACAAACCTTCAGACGATGGCAAATCAACATATCATCCAAGTCTACTGCATGGATAAGCATAACATCGTGGATCTCTGCCATCAGTTAGAGCCACATAATTTTCCTGCTATTGGTAATCCCTATAGCATACCACCCATAGTAAAAGTCATGTCAGTGCTGCACTTCCTGGCCACAGGCACCTTTCAAAATGCAATTGCCCTAACTGCAGGGATGTCTCAGCCTATGTTCAGTCTGTTCTTGAAGGCTGTACTGCCCGCATTGCTGAAACACGTGGACAGCTATGTCAGATTTCCACAACATGAAGATTTGGCCAATGTAAAGGCTGATTTTTATACTTTGGAACACATTACGCATTGCACATGTGGCTGGAGCCATTTATGTAGCCTTGGTTCCCGCAAATGTGAATGACCAGTTGTATAGGAACAGGAAAAACTTTCACTCCATTATTGTCCGAGTGGTCTGTTTGACAGACCTCTACATATCACAAGTTTGTGCAGGGCATCCAGGGTCAGTCCATGATTCCTTCATCATGCGGAACAGGACTATCCCTCTGCTGAAGACACGACAATACACAGAGAGAGCCTGGATTATTGGTAAGTCACATATGTCATGTGTCTCTGTAACTTTTATCTGCTAACAAATGTGTGGCTGTCCATTACTTTTGTTTGCCTTTCTAAACTCTTCTTTACAGGGGACTCAGAATACCCAAACCGTCCCTGGTTGTTTACACCAGTGAGGTAACCAACCATGATAGGGATAGTCTGCTTCAATGAGACACATGGAAGGACAAGGCAGGTCCTTTTGAGCTCCTGAAGGGAAGATTCTGTAGCATCGATAAGTTTGGTGGAGCCCTTCTCTACTCACCCACCAAAGTATGTCAACTTATTGTTGCCTGCTGCATGCTCCAAAACCTTGCCCTGAGATGACAAATCACATTTATACCAGATGAAGGGGAGCCAACAGTTCCAGCGGGTGAGAATACAGATTTGCCAAGTGAGGATGAGAATGAGGAGTATGGAGCTGGAGACATTAGGGCAGATCTCATCAATGAATACTTCACCTGACTTTTAGTATGTGGTGTTATGTAATTTAAGTAACTCAGTGGGGAATTGGTTGGGTTAGGGATGCTTGATAAGTTTCTTACTATGACCATCATGCAGCTCATAAGTAGCTTCAAAGTGCAGATCTCCGATGTGCGTGCATAATATTACATGGAGTAGTGTGCAGCTTTTTGATCACCATAGTCTAGTTTTATCACAATGCACATTGGCGGTGATTCTAACCGCGGCGGGCGGCGGTCGCCGCCCGCCATGCGGTTACCGCCAAATGACTGCACCGCGGTCACAAGACCGCGGCGGCCATTCTGGCTTTCCCGCTGTGCTGGCGGGCGACCGCCAAAAGGCCGCCCGCCAGCACAGCGGGAAAGACCCAGCAACGATGAAGCCGGCTCCGAATGGAGCCGGCGGAGTTGCTGGAGTGCGACGGGTGCAGTAGCACCCGTCGCGAATTTCAGTGTCTGCTAGGCAGACACTGAAATTCTTTTTGGGGCCCTCTTACGGGGGCCCCTGCAGTGCCCATGCCCAGGGGCCCCGCGGCACCCCCTACCGCCATCCTGTTCCTGGCGGGAGACCCGCCAGGAACAGGATGGCGGTAGGGGGTGTCAGAATCCCCATGGCGGCGGAGCGCGCTCCGCCGCCATGGAGAATTCTCAAGGGCAGCGGAAAGTCGGCGGTACACCGCCGACTTTCCTTTTCTGGCCGCGGCTGAACCGCCGCGGTCAGAATGCCCAGCGGTGCACCGCCAGCCTGTTTGCGGTGCTACCGCGGTCATTCGCCCTGGCGGTTTTTACCGCCAGGGTTAGAATGACCCCCATTGTGAGTTACCATTGTATATATATAAGAATTGGCTATATAATGTTTTTGTTTCAATGCGGCCTATACCTTATGTTTGGCATTTGTAATTTGCAGATTACTTCGCAAGGTCATCCTCATTTGGCAATATCAGACAGTGCCACAGGCAGGTGGGAGTTGTAGACTGACAAATGAAGTGAACATGGATTGAACCAGGTTCTGTCAGGCATGAGATTTGTGGTATGTGAGGTCTATGTCCAGACAGTCAGTACAGTGGGATGGTAGAGCCATATTCCACGCAAAAGACCTGTTTGTCGATGGTGCCATGTGTGTGTTCATCTGTCTCTCACATGTCATCCTGTGCAATCCATACCCTCAACCATCAGAATGGTTTGTATTGGTAATAACTAACTTGCATGTAGCTGTCACAGTTTTCTCACTGCAGACCACTGTGTATGTGTATTAAGACTGACATAGGAAAGTGGCATGCCTACTGACACCTGACCATGGTAAGTGAAAAGTTCCATGACTGGGGACATTTGTACTGATCTCTGTCTGTATCATGGGGTATGATCATTTGGGAGCTATGGTATGGGTATGTGATACATTGAAACAATGATACATTGAAATAATTGATGTGCCTATTGGGGTAGTGAAATACTGACATGTCCCTAACTTCAGTAGTCTAGTAGTCTAGAAGTCTGTGGGGTGGTAGTGATTGACACCTATGCTGAAACACTGAAGTGAGCAGCAGTACTTCTTTGTGTGATCATTGGCATTCTCCCAACCTATATGTGGGAAAGTTCAATTTAAGTGATTTGAGTTATCTCCATCATTATTATACATTGCAAAATGTACCCTGACCAAACAGTACATGTGAGATGGAACATTTCAAATGTCTTACATTAGAGAGAACCTTTTTGTTGCACAAGAGGAGTTACAGATAACCGTTAGATATGGTTGATAAAAGAGTCTCATGCATGATCTGTGGTTAAATAGTATTTATTGAGAAGTGCACAGCAACATTAGTGAACTGGATCAAATATAACAGAAAGGAAACAGTGTAAGGTTCTGCCATGGTGGATGAAATCATCAGGGTAGGTGCTACAACATTTGGAGACACAAGTCCAGTGTCCCTGTACCATAGGAAAATTGAGATAGGTTTCAGAAAAGTCAACAGGGTGCATTTTGCCACACAAGGGGAACCAGTCAGTAGAGGTTCACTCCCTGGCAGTGGTTTTCATCTTGGCATCTGATACTCCTGGATATTTTGGGTGACATCCATGTTTGCAGGAGGGTTCTTCAGCTATAGAGGCATGGGTGTCTGAGGTATGTCCTTCCGATGGCAGGGACTACATTCCATTAGCAACCACAGATGTAGAAGGGGCTGATGCCTCATTGCTAGTGGAAGGGGCCAGCTAGTCTGTATAAAATCTATTCAGTATGGTATTCATGTCTCTCAGCACCCTTGCAATGGACGCCAAGTGGGCATTTTGGGCCTGCCTCTGTTGCATGACTCCCTGGTGGTTGTCCCTCTGCAGCTGCTTTAACTCCCCCATCATGGTACGTATCTGACGCATCACGACTTGGGATTGATGGTAAGCTTCCAAGACTCGGGATATGGTGTCCTGCCCAGTTGTATCCCTAAGAGCCTCCATCATCTAGCCCACCCCATCCCTCCCACGCACCCTGCCCCAGTGTGCCTGTGCCCCTGGCACAGTTTGCCCATTCCCACTGGTGCCAGGTTCATCATTGTCTGGGTTTACAACAGGAAACTCAGGTACCTGTAGTAAGAGGCACAAGTTGGTAGACACTGTCCTTGGAACGCAGGTTTGGGGCAAATGGCTGCCTTGATTTTGAAGCAACAGGGCTGGGAGGAGTCGATGTGGGCAGGGTAAGGCTCACAGTTGTTGACTGAGCAGGTGTCCCAGATGGGCCAACTTCATCCTCAATGTCCATATATCCAGGGGTGTATTCCTCATTGAGGGCTTCATCCAGAGGGGTAGTGGCAGTTACTGGTGTCCTTTCCATGGTAACAATGGCTAGGTTATCTGTAAGAGAAGTGGCACACGAGGTTGCTGAACGTAACGCAACAAGTGATATCAAAGTCTGACCAAAAGACATGCTATGTGACATGCACAAAAAGCCTTTGCTTGATCCACTGATATGACAATGACACCTGCTTCAAACTGTGGGTTAGGGCTATATGAGACACAGAAATTTTGAATTGCATACACCTTTCTACAAGATGTTGGAGTAGCTTGGTGGTTACATGACTGTTCATTGACTCATCTTGTCTGACTGATGATTTGACATTTTGAAGTTATCTCCAAGTTAGGTGTATAGCATCATTAAGTCAACTAACAGCTGCACAATGTACAATGGTAACAGAGTTGGCCAACAGTATAGGTGTAACCATAATACCTGGACCTCTGTATGGGTGTACTCCAAGTACTTACTGGTGCCAGCAGAACCATCTGCCCGGCACTTGGGGAGAGGCCATCTTCAGCTGCCTTGCCCGCCTTGTCACCTCCAGCCATCTTCCTGTCCCTGGATGCTGGATGATGTAAAAAAAAAAAAAGAAAAGATTAGTGGTACTGTTAATAAATAATCTCTCCAAGAAGATGAATTGTTTTAAAGGAAAAGGCAAACGCAGTATCATTTCTCCATCAGAGGTTCAGAGGGCTGTATAATTAAAGTATACTAGTGTCATGGACCATCCTATTCCAAATTTCATAACCCTATTTCAAATTTCCTAAGATACATTTTTGAATTACTAATAAATTGCAATGAATTATTTCTACAGTTGTCATCTCATTCTCAATCTCTCAGTGCATTGGTTGTATGCCTTTAAAACTACTACACATCACTAGGAAATTGCTTGGCAGTTGGCAATGTACGAGCTACAAAAAATAAAGGCACAGAGAAGTGATAGAACAAACAAACCCACTAATACTAATATATTAACTATGACTATCTTAGACAGTGCACAGGAGGAGTCTCTACATTACTTCTTAATCAGCCCAAGCAAGCGCCCAATACTGGTACAATTAAGTAGCGCTGAGCACCTGTCTAGATGACGATCACATAATATTATATTTGTAACATAAAGTTAACTTACCTGCGTGTGAGCGGCATGCTTGCTCTTTGGGAAGAAACTATTAGCATAGATTTTTACTCACCGAAGCCTGTAACCTTGACGCCGAGCAGATCAAGCCGGTCTGTCTCATGATCTAGGATGCTGGCCCACCGGTGTTTCAGCTGTTGCTGGGTGTGTTGCACCCCATACCTGTGGTGCGCAGCTCGGCGCACTCTCTCCCAGTGTTGCTGGCTCTCCCGGAGGCCGTACACAGTCCCAGGTCTGACACCTGCTGCCAAGATGGAGGGGAGGTGGCGCTTCACAAAGAACACCAAGGCAACCACCTCCACCTTGGAAAATATGGCGCGAGACTGCACCCCTTGACATCGCCGCTGCCTTCCAGGAAGGTAGCTGATTGTTGAGGGCCTGGCGCTGCTGCTCCCCTACAGTGACATGGCGCTGAGGACTTGGGGGGTAGAGATAAGGATGGACTAGGAAAAAGGAAGGGGAGAAAAAGTAAAGCATAGAAATGAAAAAGTAACAAAGTTGAAAAAAACATAAAAAATTAGGAGAAAATTTAGAATATTAAAAGAAAAAGAGAAAAAGTGACATAATAAAAAGAAACTAGGGGAAAATAGGTTTTAAAACAGAGGGATGGAAAACTAGGCCGCAGCACCATAACAAGCTAAATAAACAAGATGGCCATGCCCATGCGAACCACGCAGTGCCGTTCACACGAGAATTCCAGTGTGAGGAAGTACTTCACATTGCCAGTGACATTAAATGTCAGGAGAATGGGTGTGGGCAAGAAACTCCACCAGCCAGCAGACCCCAGGTTAGCACGATAGAGTTTTTGTTTTTTTTACTTCACAGAGTTCCGCATAGCACTTCTACGCAAACTCCGCCCAGGCCTACAACAACAACGACCATCCGTGATACCGTGATACTGCTCCTTGTGGCTTCCTCCACCACAGATGGAACTCTTTGGGTCGTACTCAAAAGGTAACTCTCCAGTGTGATAAACCTGGTCCTTGCAACCGACCCATGCTCCATCGCAGTCAGCCTGAACTTGTGACTTTCCTCCGTCTATGGTGACAATATGACAGCAAGTGGTGCTTTGTGCTTTTACGCACTATTCTCATTTAAAACTTTAAAAACGGAATATCTCCACTTCTACTGATTGAATATTTGTTGTCCTGGTATCATTTTATTTAAGATTTACTCTATTTTTTAAATTGCTTTACGATTTTTCTTGTATTGTGTTTTCAATTTATCGCTGCTTGTGTGCTGCGTAAATATTTTACACTCATGTACCTGTAAAGACAGGACTGCTTTCCTGCCTGGAGCCTGCAATGAACCCTCAGAGGCCAGCTCTGCTGCTGAGCCCTGCATCTTCACCTGAACCCAGGACTACCAAAGTGACTCCGAAGGCTAGTTTGCTAGACTCTTGCTCAGTCAGAGCCACAGCAGCACAAAAGGCTCCCACCATCGTGAACTCACACTTGGAGCTAGCATGAGTGAATCCTGAACCCCCGCCCCAATTGGTGTCCCACCAGTCCTGAGTCCTTGGTTGTGATTCTAAATGTGTCCAGGTAGCCAAATCCCAAAACTGAGGACCAACATTTTTTGGACCAAACACTGCTCTGAGTTCCTGCAGGAGACTGGGACCAACCTGCTTGCCTATTCGTACAAGATGTTTCGCCAGTCGGAATGGCTTTGCAGCTTCTCCTGGTACGTTCCTCTCTGCAACAGCAATTCCTGTTCAATGGTACTTCACCAAAGGTGTATCAGGCCTCGTGGAACTATCTTTGGCTACAGCCTTCTGCCTCGTCTCACTGGAGATGTTTGACTTCCAAAAGGGAGTAAGGGTCTCATTATGAGTTGGGCAGTCAGACTGCCCAAACTCCATTACGGTGGTAGGGAGGCGGTCGTCAAACTGACGGCCTCACCACCGCCTTATTACGATGTTTCCTTTGGGTTGATTGGCGGAAACATTGCAACAGCGTTGGCCTCAGCTTTCAGAGACAGCCAAGACCAATGCCACTGTACACAGCACACATGGAATGCACACTGTCTGCTGTGTGCTGACGACATGGTTGTGGGCAGTCCAGGGGCCCCTCTGTGAACCCAACTCTTCCGTTCCGCCAGCCTTTTCATGGCAGGGACCCCACCAACCGCCAGGGATGCAGTGCTCAGACTGCCACAGCAGGTATGGTAGGCTTATAGATCGCCAAACTAGTTCTCAGGCCCTAAGGGCCTGATTACCAGGTTGGCGGGCTGATCGTCAGTCTGGCAGTCCTTTGGAGGGGATACTGCCTCAGAGCTTGCGATCTCCCTACAGGGCAGAGTACAAGGTTTTTACTCCTCATGGACCTTCGGAATACACACTGTCTGCAGTAGGGTGGTGAGCAGGGAGGCCCCTTCACTGCCCATGACATGGTCGTAGGCAGTGCAGGGGACCCACTGTGGCATCCAGCATTGTCTTTCTGCCAGCCTTTTCATGGCAGGGTTCCCACCATGGAAAGGCTATCAGAAAGAGGACTCATGATCAGCATGGCAGGGCTGAACTTAGCATTGTCGAGGCTGACCACAACTCTGACCACTGTCACCCCACCAGGAACCATGTTCCTGGTGGTGGTGGCGGTCCAACCTCCAGGGTCATAATCTGGCAGTCGGACCACCAGAAGTGGTGCAGTCTGACCGCGAGTCTGGCAGTTTGAATACACCAGACTGGTAATGAGGCACTAAGTCTGAATGTAGAAATCTTCAATGCGGCCTCATTCCAAGGCTTCCTGAGTCAATACTCCCTCCTCTGACACCTCTTGCAGTCTGCCATTTTGAACTTTACCTTGTTAGAACACTTTTCCTCAGAATTCTTCCCAGTCTGAAGGTAAGCTCTGATTGGGCCTAATCGACTTCTTATATACACACCATGCTCCATTGTGGTTGGCCATATTTTTCGACTTGACCAAGTCTCACACAAATAGATGTCTGCAGTTGGTGATTTGCTCTTTTAGGGGCTAGTTTTTACTAAAAACTTTCAAAATTCATAACTTCTGTTCTACTGTTTTGGGTGTTTGTTTTGGTCTGGAATAATTTATTAAAATGTACTATTTTTGAAAAATGTGTGTGGAATTTTTCTCGTGCTTTGAACTCACTTTATTACTGTTTGTGAGTTGTGTAAATACTTTAGACATTGGCTCTCAGTTAAGCCTGACTGATTTGTGAAATCCATCTACCAGAGGGTTAAGTACAGGCTAATTTAGTGACCTTTGTGGTTCACCCTGGCAATTATTGTAGTTATTGCCTGAGTGGGGTTTTATTCTCCCACAACTAATAACCCAATTTATTACATTTGCCATGCCTGTTATGGTCTATTAAGTTGCTCCCTCAATCAATATGAAACACAATCAACTTCAATATCAAGAGAATCTTTTCACTCTGGTCTGCAAAAAGTCCAGATCTGTAAAGGGCACGCATATCCTGATAGCAAAATGTGAGCATTCTGGGTTTTTTCAATAATTAGCAAAGAGTATATCTGCCCTTGGCAAGGAGTTGTGATGGCAAATCTTTTTTAATTGTTATTGCAAGCGTATGCCACCAAAATAAAAAAATAAAAACAAATGAAAATATGCTGTCATCTAAACATGGGCATGTTATACTTGCAATGACAAATTTAAGTAAAAAAAAAAAACTAGAAGTTCAACAGTTTTACCAGTGATAGTTGAATAAGACGTTCACTTGTGTCATGCACTGTATTGTTATTACTCTCATTTCATAGGCAACCACAATGGCACATTGGCTCTTTTATAACATACATTTTATCAAAGAGTGCAGATGCAGTAAACATCTGGTATTTCAAGTTACAATAAAAAAATAAATGCAATAAAACACAGCCTTTGAGCCAGCTTTGCAACTTAAGAGAAAGGAATAACTTTTGGCAAATGTGAACAACGTGCACAGGCTTTGTGCAGTTACTCAAATAAATGGAGTCAATAGGTAAAGTGGCTATCTAATTTCCCAACCTGGATGCTATGGTGTATGTAAGCAAAATCTGAATGGCAGTTAATCCCCATTGTTTATGTATATTATGCATATTATTTTTGGGGAAAATAATCTGGCGAGACAGCTAAGGCTGTTACAAAGGGCAGTCCAAACCCAAAAAAATCCCAGAACACATGCCTGTAACATAATGTATTTTCTTGACTATATCAGTAAGACAGATATGCCTGCAGTTGAGTTATTGGATTCCCTATTAGTATCTCTTGAAGAAAATTCATTTTTTCCCATCAATTTGTAGAAATGGAGTAGATTCTTTGCTGAGTCTTGACGTATTACAACCCTGGTGGGCGGACCCACCAGAAGACCACCGTTCCCATCGGAACATTGTTCCCGATGGGGTGATGGTGGTTTGAGTTGTACTAAGCCAGGGCTGTGCTGGACTCAGCACAGCCTGGCTGATTACAAATCACCTTACCACCAGCCTTTTCATGGCGTTACCCCCATGGAAAGGCTGGCGGTAAGGGTGTGCAGGGGGCCAAAGGGGGACCCCTGCACTGCCCATGCTCAAGGCATGGGCAGTGCAGGGACCCCCCTACCCAGCACCCTCAGAATGAGCACGGTCTGCTTTGCAGACAGTACGCATTCCGGGGGTGCTGTGTGATAATGTATTGGCTTTGGCTCTCTTATTATAGTACTGTTCCAACCAGGTCACCAGGTCAGCCTGGGGGGACATTGTAATACACTCGGGGATGCCACAGCGATGGCGAAGGCATCCTCCCCTCAAGTTTGGCGGTCCCATAGTGGGACTGCTAAACTCGTAATTTGGCTCTAAGACATTTTTCAATGAACTAATATGTGCTGTTTCACGCGTCTAACAAGATTAAGGCCCTCATTACAACATTGGTGGTAAATGCCACTTATGGCCGTGCAGAAGACCGCCAACACACCACTGCTGCGGCGGAATTCCGCTACAGCTATTACGAACAACAGCTAGGAATCCGCCATAATACAGACACCCACACAAGTCCGCCACATCAAAGGTCAGTGATAAACTGGCGAAAACAAAACCTTCACCGTCACGCCAACAGGAATACGCCCACACTATCATGACCCACGAATCCGTGCTCAAAATACACACACATTTACAAAACACAACCACATTGGACATATCGAAATACACACACCAGACACACATACACACACCACTCCCAAACACCCAATCCAATATAAAAAACACACCCACATCACCCACAAACCCTTACTACCAAAAATTCAGAAAGAAGGCCAGAGAGAGACACCACCAGAAACAACATTAGCATCCACAGACACACAACATCATCACTCACACATCATCCACGCACCTCAAACAACACACAACAACACCTCCCCTCACACATCACAACACACACTACCTCACACATCACCCGCACCACATCATGGCACCACAACGACACCCCAGGTTCTCTGAGGAGGAGCTCAGGGTCATGGTGGAGGAAATCGTCCGGGTAGAGCCACAGCTATTCGGATCACAGGTGCAGCACACCTCCATTGCTAGGAAGATGGAGCTATGGCGCAGAATCGTCGACATGGTCAATGCAGTAGGACAGCATCCAAGAACATGGGATGACATCAGGAAGAGGTGGAACGACCTACGGGGAAGGTGCGTTCCGTGGTTTCAAGACACCAGATTGCAATACAGAGGACTGGCGGTGGACCCCCACCTCCTCCCCCACAACTAACAACATGGGAGGAGCAAGTCTTGGCAATACTGCATCATGAGGGCCTCGCAGGAGTGGCAGGAGGAATGGACTCTGGTAAGTCAACTCTTAACTATTATATCCCCCACCCTACCTGCATGCCATCACATACCCCCACCATCACCCCCATCACTCCAACACCTCACTTATGTGCAACTATCACAACCCAACCAACCCAACACCAAGCCCTGCATGCAACACCAAAGCAGGCACACCCATCACCAAAGCATGTCCACTACAGATGCCCACACGGACCCCAAACCAAATATCACACAAGGACCTAGACAAGAATGCAAGCAATGGAGTAGAGGGTCACCCAATGGCACACACAGATGCAATAATCATGCCTTTACACCCCTGCAGGACCCATACCCAACGTCACCGGACAGGAGGGTCCAGACATATCCAGTACCCCCACAGAAGAGGCCCACAGTGAAGACAGCATCTCTGCACAAGTGGATCAAGATGACCAGCCTGGCCCATCTGGGACCTTGGGACAGTCGGTCCCCCTGACACTGGCACAAGACACCACAGAGCCTCCCCCCTCAGGAACCACCAGCACAGCACACACTCAGCGGGCCCATCGCTCTGTCCCCAGGACACATCAAGCAGCAGTGTGTCCACTACAGGGAACCCAGGCAAACCCACCACCCCAAGAAAATCAGGGACCTGGGGGCAGTGGCAGTGGGCACACGGTTCAGGGGACAGAGGAACAGGAAAACAGGGGAACTGGGAGGACAGCTATGCGACAGGGGGAGGACAGGCCCAGGGAACCCAATCTCCACGAGGCCCTCTCCAACATCATGGGAGCGTACCATCATTCCCAGGAGACGATGGCAACCGTACTGGCCAACTTTCATGAGACCCAGCGGCTGCAGGAGGAACACTATCTGGGGATCAGGGAGGAACTGAAGTCCATTAACACTACCCTGGTCACCATTGTAGGGGTGCTGAAGGACCTTGTCAACACCAGGAGGGACACTGTGGCACAACAAGGGGCCCCTGACACTAGCCTGGATGATGAACAGCCCTCCACCTCCGCCGGCGCTAGTGGACAGGAGGCACCGCCACAGGACAACAACACCAGCACCCCACCCCCTGCAGATGGAGAACCACCCCACAAACGGTCCCTGAGATCCAGGACAAAGACAGAGAACATTGCCAAGACCCCCGCCAGGAAATGAGACCCCTTGAATGTCACCCTTCTGTCCCACTTTGTCACCCTGTCCATCTTTCAACTGCCCTTGTTCCACTTTCTAGGCCCCTTTGGACAATGCACCTGTTAAACAAATAGACTCGACTCTGGCATGGACATTCCTCCACCATCACCCCTGCCCATTTTATAACCCCCTCCACTTATTTGCACAGAAATAAACACACATCATTCACAAAACAATCTGGAGTCAGTCTGTGCTTTCACTAATGTGTAATTGCAATAACTATGAAATATAGCAATGTCAATTTAATTGTCCACATACCGATGAAACACAGCTGTAGGTCTGGAGGAAATATTGCAGAGGGCACAAAGTGGGACCCACATCTGTTAAATGGAAAGTCAAAGTGACAAGTCAGGGTCCATACACTGGGTGAAAATGACAGACGTCTGATAGCTCAAACAATAGTATGAGATGTGTGAGGCAGTGACATCTTCTTACCTGTGTCTCACTGGAAGTACTGCTGGATAACGTTGTTTCTGTTGTCGATATCCTCTTCTTCACTGTCCACAGGCTCCACAGCTGCCACAAGACCTCCAGCTGGACCATCCTCCTGCAGAAGAGGCACCTGTCATTGCAAAACCAGGTTGTGCAGCATGCAGCAGGCCATGATGATCTGGCGCACCTTCTTTGGTGAGTAGTAGAGAGAACCACCTGTCATATGGAGGCACCAGAAACTGGCCTTCAGGAGGCCGAAGGTCTGCTCGATCACCCTCCTAGTTCGCCCATGTGCCTCATTGTAGCGTTCCTCTGCCCTTGTCCTGGGATTTCTCAATGAGGTCAGTAGCCATGACAGGTTGGGATACCCAGAGTCACCTGCAAATTTTGAGGGACAACTGTTAGACACACACTAAGCTGTAGGGACAACCCCATACCCAGACACCTTTTCACACTGTATAGGGTCCTTGTCCTCACCTATTAGCCACACACGGTGCCTCTGGAGTTGCCCCATCACATAAGGGATGCTGCTATTCCTCAGAATGTAAGCGTCATGCACTGAGCCAGCAAATTTGGCATTCACATGGGAGATGTACTGGTCGGCCAAACACACCATCTGCACATTCATCGAATGATAGCTTTTCCGGTTTCTGTTCACCTGTTCACTCCTGTGTGGGGGTACCAAGGCCACATGTGTCTCATCAATGGCACCTATGATGTTGGGGATATGTCCCAGGGCATAGAAGTCACCTTTCACTGTAGGCAAATCCTCCACCTGAGGGAAAACGATGTAGCTGCACATGTGTTTCAGCAGGGAAAACAACACTCTGGACAGCACGTTAGAGAACATTGGCTGGGACATCCCTGATGCAATGGCCACTTGCCAGGAAATGGAGTACTGACAGGACCTGCACTAGAGGCGGTATTCGTGTGGGATGGCGGATAGCTGACATCGGGTCTGGCTCCAACTGGGCACACAGTTCATGGATTGTTGCATGATCAAGTCTGTAGGTGACTATTACATGTCTATCTTCCATTGTTGACAGGTCCACCAGCAGTATGTACACAGGAGGATGCCGCCATCTCACCACCTGCCCCAGCAGATGTGCCCTATGGAGAACAGCGAGCAGAGAGTCAGCCTACACTGAGTTATCACGAAATGTCATTTGCACACATTTATTAATCCGCACTGTGTCTGTTACTGTGTGTATGCAAGGCCTAGATAGGTGTGACGCAGTTATTATTAATGCCATGTGGCCCCCTGAAATGGCGGATGCCTGACCTGTAAGGTGGAACAAGGGGATATGAGGTAACTGTGCTGGCGTTCTACACCGTCGCGGTAGGCGGTCGAAGACCGCAGTGCAATCCTGCATTGGTTAACATTGGCTCCTATGGGTCTGAGGAGCCAATGACGATGTACGCCGGCGGTGACGGTACACACCGCCCCGGACGTGACCGACATTTTCTGTCTGTTCACTCACTTGATACCTGACCTTTAACAGGAGACGACCTACACTGCAAGTGCTGCTGTGACCTCGGTCTGGAAGCGTCAATGGCTCATGTGTCTGGGGAAAGTGCCCCTGCCTTCAATTCGGAGGAGTTGGAGAAATTAGTGAATGGGGTCCTCCCCCAGTACACACAACTGTACGGTCCTCCAGACACACAGGTGAGTACACTGTGAGCATGCTGCATGGGCAATGCCTGTTTGGAGTGGTGTGGATGGAAGATATATGGGGGGACTGAGGCCTGCATGAGCGGATGGTGAGTGTATGTGCGTCAGGGCAAGGGTGGGAACGTGGGCCAATGAGTATGACGGTCCTGACGGGTAAAGATCTTCCCTTTCCCCTGTACTATTCCTCTAGGTCAGCGCCCATCAGAAGAAGGATATTTGGTGTGCCATCACCAAGGACATCCGGACCCTGGGGTCCACCACAGAGGGAGCACCCACTACCGTAAAAGATGGGAGGACATTCGCCGCTGGAGCAAGAAGACGGTGGAGGCCAAGCTTCGGTGGCCTCCCAATGCAGGAGGGGTGCCCGCCGCACCATGACCCCCCTGATGTTCTGGATCCTGGCGGTGGCATATCCAGAGTTGGATGGGCGCTTGAGGGCATCACAGCAGCCACAATTGGGTGAGTACAGTCACATTCATCTGACTCTGCGCCCATTACGAGGTGTCTGCATGGGGGAGGTGGGCAGTGGGTTCCCCTAGGCCAGGGCGAGCTTGGTAGGCAAGGTCCCATGAGAGGCAGGTTCAGTGGAACCCCAACCCCACTAGTGGTTAGTGCCATCTATACCTAGTCAGGCTCCTGTGACTTCAATGTGTGCAGCAATTGGGCTTAGGCCTTGTACCCCATGGGCATGTGAATAATCTAGGAACAATAAGTGGGCTGCTGTGTCTGTAGTGTCCGCCAACGGTAGTGGTGTTGCATGCACTGAACATGTCTTTCTTCTGTTTCCCCCCCCTTTTTGTGGTCTCTCTGTTCTTGTGTGCAATAGCATCATCAGACGGAGGAGCAGTGGCACCGGAGCAGGAGGGAGCTGCCTCCCACTTTGCCCTGGAGGGTGAAACAACGGAGTCAGAAGCCACCAGTGGGACGGAGGGCGAGGGGAGCTCCACGGTGGGGACCGCAGTGACAGCGACTCCTCCTCTGATGGGAGCTCCCTTACGGTGGCGGGCCCCTCTGTGCCCCCCGCATCAACAGGTACAGCCGCCACCCCCGTACCAGCACCGCCCTCCCAGCACCCCCTCAGCGTGTGTCCCGTGTCCGCTCACCCAGGAGGGTGGGCATCTCCTTCGCCCCAGTCACCTCAGGCCCTGCCCCAGTCAGCCCTGCTGCCCTCAGTGAGGAGGCTATTGACCTCCTGAGATCCCTCACTGTTGGGCAGTCTACCATTCTGAATGCCATCCAGGGTTTTGAAAGGCATTTGCAACAAACAAATGCATACCTGGATGGCATTCATTCTGGCCAGGCAGCCCAACAGAGTGCATTTCAGGCTCTGGCCTCAGCACTGATGGCAGCCATTGTTCCAAACTCCCCCCTCCAGCTTCCTCCACCCAGACCCAATCCCCTGTACCTCAGCCCATCCCAAGCACACCATCAGTCCAGCATGCACACACCTCAACACACAAAAGTGGCTCAGGCAAACATAAGCACCACACATCCCACAGGCACTCACACAAGCATCATGCCCATGCAGACGTACCAACATCCACTGCCTCCACTGTGTCCCCCTCCTCCACGTCTCCCTCCTCCCTCCCAGTCTCGTCTCCACTCACACCTGCATGCACTACATCTTCAGCCACTACCTCCATCAACAGCACGCCCATCACCACACACCGCTCACATGCACTCACCACCCCACTACCATTCACACATCCCCTGTGTCCTCTCCCAGTGTGTCAGTGAGCCCTCCTCCCAAAGTACACAAATGCAGGCACACACCCAACCAACAGCCATCCACCTCACAACAGCCTCCAGCCCACGCACCTTCACCCAAATTCAGCAGACGTACACCTCCCACAACCACTACCTCTTCCTCCACTCCCAAATCCCCTCCATCTACCCATCCCAGTGTGTCTAAAAACCTTTTCCTGTCTAATATTGACTTCTTCCCTACACCCCCCCGTCCGTCCCCTAGGGCCCGGCTTTCCAGGTCCCAACCCAGCACCTCAGCCACCACATCCCCAGGCACAGTGGTGCCAGCAACTGCGGGCTATTGGAGAGCGCCAACCATCAGGGCTGCCAGTGTGCAACGGAGCGAGGGCAAGGACATTTTGCCACCTGCCAAGTTAAATAAGTTGCCCACATCCCGGAGGGAGAAGCAGAAAACACCTGCCACCAAGGGGTAAGGGAAAACGAAAGGGGATAGTGGCAAGACAGCTGCGCTATCATCAAAGGTGGGGAAGGGCCAGAAACTGAAGGGCAGGTCAGGGTCAGGAGAGGGCATGGTGGCACCGACTGAGGGACCAGTGTCACACCTTCTTTCCACGTTGACGCCAACCTGTACGGCAGAGAAGACCGCCACCTGCACTGCCGCCAGCACTGCAGCCATAGAGCCCGCCGCCAGCACTGCTGCCACAAAGCCCGCCGCCAGCCCCGCTGCCACAGAGCCCACCGCCGGCACTGCTGCCACTGAGCCCGCCGCTAGCACCGCTGCCACAGAGCCCGCCGCCAGCACCGCCGCCACAGAGCCCGCAAACAGCACCGTCGCCACAGAGGCAGCTGCCAGCACTGCTGCCACAGAGCCCGCAACCACCACCGCCGCCACAGAGCCCGCAACCAGCACCGCCGCCACAGAGCCCACCACCAGCACCACTGCCACAGAGCCCACCGCAAGCACCGCTGGCAAAGAGCCCGCCGCAAGCACCACTGCGACTGACACCGCTGCAAGCACCGCCACGACTGACACCGCCGCAAGCACCTCCAGCGGCCTGCGACATCCTGAGCCAGTGGCGCCATCGTAGACATGGCTGCCATCCCCAGTGGTCAGTCGTCTGAGGCCGGTGTTGAGCTCCAGGAGCCTGGGCAGCTTCCATGAAGCATCACTTTCAGTGGAGAAAGGCATCCACTACCTCATTCCTTGGCAGGATGAAGCACTCTGGGCACAAAGCCCCCTTCAGAACCAGTGGATCCTCTACCTCTGTCCTTGGCAGGGTGAAGCACTCTGGGCACAGAGCCCCCTCCAGAACCAGTGGAGAATCACATCCACTACCTCTGTCCTTGGCAGGGTGAAGCACTCTGGGCACAAAGCCCCCTCTAGAACCAGTGGATTACCACATCCACTACCTTAGTCCTTGGCAGGGTGAAGCTTTCTGGGCACAAAGCCCCCTCCAGAACCAGTGGAGTATCACATCCACTACCTCTGTCCTTGGCAAGATGAAGCACTCTGGGCACAAAGCCACCTCCAGAACCAGTGGAGACTGTTATCCACTTGTGAGACTGTGGCTGTGCACTCTCCAGGATAAAGCAGTGGGCAACCCACCCACTGGAAAGAATTGAGAGACTGTGGCTTCGCACTCCCCAGGATGAAGCAGTGGGCAACCCACCAACTGAAAAGACTTGAGAGACTGTGGCTTTGCACTCCCCAGGATAAAGCAGTGGGCAACCCACCCAATGAAAAGACTTGAGAGACTGTGGCTTTGCACTCCCCAGGATAAAGCAGTGGGCAACCCACCCACTGGAGAGACTTGAGAGACTGAGGCTTTGCCTCCCCAGGATAAAGCAGTGGGCAACCCACCCACTTGAGAGACTTGAGAGACTGTGGCTTTGCATTCCCCAGAATACATCACTGGGCACAGAGCCCCCTCCAGAACCAGTGGAGAATCACATCCACTACCTCTGTCCTTGGCAGGGTGAAGCACTCTGGGCACAAAGCCCCCTCTAGAACCAGTGGATTACCACATCCACTACCTTAGTCCTTGGCAGGGTGAAGCTTTCTGGGCACAAAGCCCCCTCCAGAACCAGTGGAGTATCACATCCACTACCTCTGTCCTTGGCAAGATGAAGCACTCTGGGCACAAAGCCACCTCCAGAACCAGTGGAGACTGTTATCCACTTGTGAGACTGTGGCTGTGCACTCTCCAGGATAAAGCAGTGGGCAACCCACCCACTGGAAAGAATTGAGAGACTGTGGCTTCGCACTCCCCAGGATGAAGCAGTGGGCAACCCACCAACTGAAAAGACTTGAGAGACTGTGGCTTTGCACTCCCCAGGATAAAGCAGTGGGCAACCCACCCAATGAAAAGACTTGAGAGACTGTGGCTTTGCACTCCCCAGGATAAAGCAGTGGGCAACCCACCCACTGGAGAGACTTGAGAGACTGAGGCTTTGCCTCCCCAGGATAAAGCAGTGGGCAACCCACCCACTTGAGAGACTTGAGAGACTGTGGCTTTGCATTCCCCAGAATACATCAATGGGCATGGAGCCCCCTCTTGGAGCAGTGGTGTTGTGCGTTCATCAGGCTGAGGTGCCCCCCCTCTCTCTCTGAGGTGTCTGTATATTTTCGGTCTGATGCCCCAACAGTGTTCTCTCCATATGGAATCAGGTGTGGGCCTCGCCCATGCATTTTGGGCCCAGTGGTCCATGGACAATGATTGGTGCACTATCCGGACTTGTGTAGTTGGTGTATATAATTGTATATACTGGATTTTGAGTTTTGACTACTGGATTTTTATTGATTACAATCGTTCAAATCATTTCCTTTTGTCCTTGCGCTATTCAAGGGTGGGGGGGGTCTAAATGTAATGTTGCAGCATGTATTTGTGTGTATGGTGTTGGGGGTGAGGTTTGGGGTGGGTGTGTTGCGTGTTGCTTGTGGGTGTCACTCTCTTTTCCCCCCCCCTCCCCTGTGTTGTAGGTGCAGTACTCACCGTGGTCGTTGCCACCGTCGTTGGAGCTCCTGATAGAGGAGCAGGAAGATCATCGCCAGCAGGATCTGCAGTTCTGGCTCCATGGCGTCCTGGTTCCTCGTGGGGTGTGGAGCGGTGAGTGATTTTCCCTTCTATGTACTGTTTCTGCCGTGTTTTTATTCGTGCTGGTTCTGCCCCGGAAAAGGTGGGGTTGTGATAGGGTGGGCGGTACATTGTCTTCCACCTGTCCATTGGCGGTTACCGCTGCACTGTTTGTTTGTACCGCCGTGGCAGTCGGAGTGTTAAAGTGGCTGTCTATGTTGGCGGTTTCCTCCATGGTCGTGATTCCATTTTTTTTCCGACGGCCTGTTGGCGGTCTTACCACCGCTTTAACACCGACCGCCAGGGTTGTAATGAGGGCCTAAAACTGGTACAATATCTAGAATGAATGTTGATTCCTTCAAACTCAAGATTTTCTTTATTCAAGTATCTTAAATCCTTCCTTGATGGAAAAGTGGAACATCATTGTTCCTAACATCTACCATGCTTTCCAACAATCCATATACTCATGCCTTGGACTATTCCCACCCAGCAGTTGGCCACCTTCTTAAGGCTTGGGGTTGCACTGTTTGTTGGGGGGCAATTGTGAGAGTGGGCCTTACACAAGTCACCAAGTGGATCTGCTTGTGATCTACAATCTAATGAGAACTCCTGCATGAGTTCTCTTAGAATAGATGGAAAAGCCCAATATGATGGTTGAAATATGCAAATCATGTGACTTTACTGTTCTCTGAGGAACAATGGTTTGCCATGGAAATCTATAGGTGAAATGCATGTTCTGTTCACTTTTGCCCCAACAATAGCAACCTCTGCGACTGCATTTTGAGGGACACATTTTGAAGACAGCAGAAATGGGGCATTTTTTCGCAGACATTGACACATGTTCCATGCCCTGTCTTACCAGTTCCTCTGTCTTATTTGGAGGTCAGTGATTTGTTCTCCTTGACAGGGGATTGTCATCTCTCTCTTCAGCCATGAAAACCTTAACCAACCGTACCAAGTGCATGCCCTCCAATGCTATTTCCTTGGGTGTCCGTCCTGTATGAGTCCATTATGAACCATGGTGGTCCCAAGAAATATCCTCTATTTGCTGGGCAAAAATCCAGCACATGGGGATATTGGTTGTATTTTTTTTTCAAATATAGACTCCTAACTTGGGTTTCTGTCTTCAGGGGAAAAGATCTTCTGTAATGGCCAAGAATTTTAAATTCATTGCAGCTTCAATTGCAGAGGTGGGCTATCAATTTCTAAATGAGGCTCTGAGTTTTCCAAGCCTGGGAGAGCCCTGTACACTTGATCAGAGTGTAATTGTTTAAATACATTTCCCAAAACCTATCAATGACATAATAGGTTAGCCAATAATATTTAAATCAAAACATGCTTAGAAGGGCATACTATGCTAAAAATCACAATTAAGTGAAGCATCAGCTTGAAAGGTGCCATGGAATTTCAGGTGGGTGTAGCTATCGCAAGATGCAATTTATATTGTATCCGAGGCTATGTGGTCCTACCCTCATGCATTATATATAACTTTGGTGGGTGGGTGAGAACCCAGAGAATTTACAATTACACTTGGGTTGATCTCAGCATTGAAAGAAAATATAGGACAGACTTGTGTTTCAAAATGTCTAAGAACCTGCAACTCGCTGACTATTTAACCTTAAAAATGATATGATTTTCAGACTGCGTATTTATTTAACCGAAGATATTTCTGAATACTAGTGTTGTGATAATTGGCATTGCAGGGTTATTACACTCCAATCCAAAATTAGACATATAGGAAATAGATGTAGATAAAAGACATATTAGTGTACAGATCAACAAAAGTGCCATGGCCATGCTCTCCCTAAAAAGGTAAAAGGCTAGTTTCAGAGTCAAAATGTAATAGAACATGCTCCTGGTCCCCATAAGTTTCTCAACAAAGAAACAGCAGGGATGTAAATCAAATGTGGAATGCACATCACTAGTCAGTGACCTCAGCTGACCTTGTTGGGAGCTATCCGTAAAGTGTCCACATCCAATTGAACCATGATGCCTTAATTCTTTCATTCAGGGGTGTCCCTAATCTGCATCGGGAACTAGTACAAACCAGTACAACCAAACAGTGAATCAAAGGAATAATTTCCCAGAAAGCCACACAAGAGTAACAGCAGCTTCAGGTCACATGAAGTAAATTTATCTTTGTAAGGTATAGACAAGAATCTTCAATATAATTTACCAGTTGTGGGTATCTCTGTGCATTAGTAGTTTAGCAAGTTACAAACTAAGTACAGGTTAACACAGATGAGGTTAATATTAATCTATACTGTGCTCAGAAACCTTTCACCCAACTGTTTTAAGATGAGAAGGGAAGGTTATTACTGTAGTCAGTCCATTCTGATTGTGTTCAAATGCAGGCTCTAGTCACTTTCTTTCTCCCTAAGTATTAGTTCTCTGTTTCCTCCTCTTGTTGCTTGATTTGTATGGCCATGAATATGAAAGTATGGTTGCATTTACAGTGTTTTACATAGAGGTCTGAGAGTGGTTTCTCATTAGGTTATTATTTGTCCTATTATCATTCTAGGATACTGATTTTGAGCAGAAATATGGAGCTTCCTATGTAGTTTTGTTTGCAAGGACATATGATTTGGTATACTAGGTGAAATATGGCCATGTAAGGTGTCTAAGATCATGGAATGGTCCTCCATTACAAATCTAGTATTGGGGAGCCAATTCCATGCGTCCTGGAGGCTCTACCGTTGACCCCCAGTACTGCCAAACCAGCTCTTTGAGGCTTGTACTGCAGCTACAGCTGCTGCCACCTCACAGACAGGGTTCCTCCCTCCTGTGGTCTGAGCAGCTCAGTCCCAGGAAGGCAAAACAAAGCATTTCCTTTGGGAGGAGGGTGTTCCACCCTCTCCCTTTGGAAATAGGTTTTACAGGCTTGGATGGGGAAGGCTCCCTCAGACTCTGGAAATGCTATGAAGGGCACAGATGGTGACCTCCTTGCAAAAGCCAGTCTACAACGGTTCAGGGACCCCCAGTCCCTGCTCTGGCGCGAGACTGGACAAAGGAAAGGGGAGTAACCACCCCCTGTCCATCACCACCCCAGGGGTGGTGCCCAGAGCTCCTCCAGTGTGGACCAGACTTCAGCCATCTTGTTTTCCAAGGTGTGGGAACACTCTGGAGATCTCTGAGTGGCCAGTGCCAGCAGGTGAGGTCAGAGACCCCTCCTGATAGGTCCATCCATGATAGGGTAGCCAGTCCCCCTCTCAGGACTATTTAGGGTCTCTCCTGTGGGATTCTCTTCAGATGCTGCGTGCAAGTTTCCATCAGGAATCCTCTTTCACTACTACTGCATCCTCTGACCTCTGATCGACCACAGACTGCTCCAGGAACCACTGTAACTGCAACAAAGTATCCAGAAGGCCTACTCATCCACTGCAACTTCAGCTCCAGCCAGCAACTGCAACAGTTTCCACAGTGTGCACGCTCTGGGGACTCCCTGTCTTCACCCTGTACTAGAAAGACCAAAGAAATCTCCCGTGGAGTGACCGAGTCACTTCCCTACTCCTGCAGGCACCATCTAATATGCTGACCAGTTCTCTTGTACTCCTCTCCTGGTGACGAGCATGCTCCTTGGAACACAGGTGGTGGACCCCTTTGACACAGACTGTCCTAAGGTCCTGCTGTCCAAATTTGGAGGAGGTAAGAGCTTGCCTTCCCTGTTTGAGACAGTACCCTTGTGCACCGTGTCATCTTCACCTCCCGAGGCCTCTGTGCACTATTTGCAACAATCCTTCATGCACATCCAAGCCTAGGTCCCCAGCACTCTATCCTGTGGTTCTCTGGCAGCATGGGACCTTCTTTTGTAGTGCTGTAACAGCCACAATTTGCACCTTCTTTGTCCCCATGTCCTGGGACCTACGTTGGTGCTGACTGGTCATCTGTAGGTTTCCTCCAGTGTTGGGAGGCATCTTTGCCTCCTCAGTCTGAGTTGAGTCCCCCAGTTCCCTCCTGGGTCCAGGCTGCGCCATTTTGATGCAATCAGTGTCATTGCTTGAACCAAGGATTGTTGGACGATTCCAGCGTGGCAACTCGCCTGCATCCAACATCTCCACGTGGGTAATCCTCTGCATCATGCAAGAACCCGCAGCCATCTTCCTTGGTGCTCTTCTGTAGTCTTCTTCCAGCCGGAGATACCTCTTTTTCACCTTCTTCTAGGTTGACAGGGGCTCCTGTCCTTCTTGGAATTTTCTGCGACTTCTGGACCAGGGGCCAGATGTAGCAAACTTTTGCAAGTCGCAAATGGCCCGAATCGCTATTTGCGACCTCGCAAAATCCGAAATGGGATGCAAAAATCCCATTTCCGAAATGCAAATAGCGATGCGAGCCATTACCGACTCGCAAAATTTGTGACCTGATTTTGCAACCCGCAAATAGGAAGTCGCAAATTGCGAATCGCATATCATATGCAAAAGCCAGTTGCAAATTGAGACTAGTCGCAAAAAGCCCATTTTGCACATCCAGATTACCACTGATTCAGAGCAGGTGGTAACCAGAACCAAAGTATAAAAGGAGATCCAGAAGGCATCTGGGTTACTCAAAATGGCTGAACTGTATGTGATAGCGTGGAGGAGGAGAGTCCAGGCCACCCAGCAGAGGAGGAGGAGGCAGAGACAGGAGAGGATATACCGAACCAGGCAGACACTATTTCAACAAACTGAGGAGGAGATATATGACAAATATATACTGAGTAGTGCTGCAATCTTAGAATTAATTGAACTACTGACTCCACAGCTTGAACGACAGACAATGCTCGGCAGCGCCATCCCTACACATGTGCAAGTGCTATGCTCACTGCACCTCTTGGCCTCGGGTAGCTATCAGGGGTGATTGCTGTGGCAGGTGGGGTATCCCAAAGTGCACTCTCACGATTCTTCAGATCATTCCTAGATGCCATTCTCACACACATGTCCAGATATATATACCTACCCAGGAATGAGGCAGAAACTAACAGCACCAAGTTGGAGTTCTACAGAATTGCCCACATCCCCCATGTTATAGGGTGTGTGGAAGGGACACATATACAAATCTGCCCTCCTGCAAATCTGGAATATGTGTTCCGCAATAGGAAATGTACCCACTCACTAAACATCCAGGTGGTATGTGACGCCCATAATGTCATTACTGACATTGTAGCTAAATATCCAGGGAGTACACATGACTCATACATATTCAGCCACAGTGGGATACACCAACGCCTAGAACGTGGGGAGTTTGGAGACGGATATCTATTAGGTATTGCTGACTACACCCTGAAGCCATACATACAGGTCACTCTGTAAACCATTGATGCCCTGCTAAATTTGCTTATTTTTGTCAAACAGGTGACAGTGCATATGCCCTGAGACCATGGATACTCACCCCGTATCTAACACCTGGCAATCAGAATGAGAGGCTATATAACAGTGCACATCGGCAGACCAGAACTGTCATTGAGAGGACCTTTGGCTTGTTAAAGGCAAGATTCAGATGCCTCCACAAAAGTTGAGGTGCACTCCAGTGTGGCCCAGAAACAGCATGCATGATTGTGGCCGCCTGTGCAATCCTACACAACATTGGCACCAGACGTGGGCTACATTTCACCCCTGAAGACACATACACGGAGGATGAGGAGCAAGAGCTACCACACCGACAGCCTGGGGATAGAAGCATCGCAAATGAAAGCAGACAGAGACGGAACCACATTGCAACCCAATACTTTGGCAGGTACGTGGCAACTGTCACCACACTCACTAATGTCAGACACAAATAGCCCAGTTATGAAACAAACAAAACCTTTTTATTTCTAAACTATGTGGAAAAAGAATATTGCTGTATGTCTCAGTCTCTAATTGTCCATTTGCATGTAAGACACATTATAATATGTACAGTACAGTCTGGTGGCTCACACCCTCCTCCTAGAGCGGTCACCATGGCTCATCCCTGGTGGGTCCCCTGACCCCTGCCGTGCACTACTACTCCGTAGCACACTACTACTGATTGACCTCTCCTCGCTGTCCTGACGGGTCTCCCCTGTGCCCCTTGCAGCCTGCCTGCTCTCCATAAGGTCCACCGCATGGCTGATGCGGCCAAGTCCTCGCGCCACATCCCCTGCGAAGTGCCCAAGTTTCACCTGGAGGCTGACTGTACGCCTTTACAGGCCTGTTGTATTTGTGGCAAGACACCCAATATACGCTGCCAGGCGGTCAAAGCGTGCAGCAGTGTGGTGCTCCCTGCGCCTTGCATGTCTTTGGTTTGCCACTAGTTCAGTCACCAAATGTTGGATGGCCTGTGTTAACTCCCCCAGATGTTCATTCATGCGGTTGAACTGACTGTTCACATTCGCCATCCCATGTGTCATTGTGCTCTGCATTCTATTGAGAGTTCTGGTGATGGACCTTAACTGTCTGTTTTGCAGGCGCTGACCATGAATAAGCGATGCCTCCAAGCCCGCAAAGTATGCTTCCCCTACCTCATCCTGGGGCACCAACTGAACTCTGCGCTGGCGTCTGCGCATTCGTCCAGCTACTGGCTCTGTGCGCCTCTCTGTGGGGCTGGGCCATGGTGTTGTTTCTGCTGCCCCCATGTCCTGCGCTTGTTCTTCAATGGACCCTGGTGGTGGCCTGCTGGGCCCTGCAATTTCACCGGCAGCCTCCTGCAGTGGCTCTGGCCCATGTTCTTCACCCTGCCTGATGTCGCTGCTGGGGGTGTCTTATGGGAGACCTGTGGGACATGGGGGATTCACTGTCAGTCTCGCACATCTGTTTTATGCCTCACAATAAACATTTGCCTATATTCTGACTACTGTACTACATTGCCCATAATGCACTATTCTAGAGGTTGCTAGACTGGAATGGAGCTAGTCTGGTCGTGCCTGCTGCTGTGCACTGGGATAGTGTGTATACTGCATTTGTGGGTGTCAAAGCATATCTCATGGTACTCACTTTTTGATGTCCCTGGCGCTGAACTGTCCAGTTCTCCCATGCCCTGTACGGCCTCTGGCTCCAGTGTCTGCTCCACCATGCTTTCCAGGGCTGTGGGTGGTGGGATGGTGGATGGGCCTCCTCTGGTGCCCCTCATCTCCCTCATGCGTTCCGCAACCCTCTCCTTGGTCCTGGAGCACAGGTCATACCACCGTTTGCGAATTTCCTCGAGGGTGCGGTGGCTCACCCCTATGGCATTGATCTTCTCCTGTATCTGCTGCCATGTCCTTTTCTTTTGAGTGTCTGGGACACTCATTGCTGCCTTCCCAAAAAGTTCATCATGATGCAGGCAGCATTCTTCTGTCAGCAACTCCAACTCCTTGTCAGAAAATGTCACTTTCCTTCTTCTGCCAGCACTGCCTGTCTCCTCCATTGTTGCTGCAGCTCCTCTCCCCTGGGTGTGGCACAGCAGTTTGAAATGGGTGTGGTCCTCCCTCCTCCCAGGTGTATTTGATGACTTCCTGGTTCTGTCATCACCAAGAGCCAGGAAGTGGGTTTCCAAACTGTTGTGGTGCACCTGCAGGCAATTTGCGAGTCAGTCGCAATTTGCGACACCCTTCTCGCAAATTGTGATTTCGCTTTTAGTGAGGTCGCAAATTGCGACCTCGCTAAAAGCGAAGAACGCAAATTGCGGTGCAACACCTCTGCAACTCGCAAATTGGTATCGCAAATACTTCTTGCATTTGATTTTGCGAGTCGGAAATAGCGATTCGCATGGAGTGGCTATTTCCGAATCACAAAATTTTTCCTACCTATATCTGGCCCTTGGTCTCCTCTCTTTACAGGTCTTCAGTTCCAGGACTCCACCATTTGTTGTTTGCAGTCTTGCCTGGTTCTTGCAATAACTCTAATCATGACTTGTAGTTTATCCTAAGGAAACTTGCAGTACTTTACTCCTACTTTCCTGGACTCAGTGTTGGGGTATTTTACTCACCTTTGTGGTTTTCTTACACTCCCAGCGCCCCTCTACACACTACACTTGCCTATGGGGGAATTTGTGATTCACATTCCACTTTCTTAGTATATGGTTTGTGTTGCCCCAGGCCTATTTCCTACTATTGCATTCTATTATATATTCTGTGACTATTTACTTACCTGATTTTGGTCTCTAGTGTATATATTGTGTATAATACTTACCTCCAGAAGGAGTATTGCCTCTAAGATATTTTTGGCCTTGTGTTACTAAAATAAATACCTTTATTTTTGATAATATTGAGTATTGCCTTTTATTGTGTATAAGTACTGCATAACTATAATGGTATTGCAGGGCCTTTGCATGTCTCCTAGTTCAGCCTAAGCTGTTCTGCTACAGTTACCTCTATCAGCTTAAGCTGCTTGAACACTACTACCTTTCCCTAATAAGGGATAACTGGACCTGGTGTAAGGTGCAAGTACCTAAGGTGCCCACTAGAAGCTAGGCCAGCCTCCTAAAGCAACATTCCTCAAAACTCCATCATGGCTGAAACTGATTCTTGGAGGTTACATCTGACTGAGCCCACCAACTGGTGTGGCTAAAAACCTTAAACACACCCTTCTCTTGCCCTCTCCTAATCTAATCAGGGGGGCACCTAATTGTCTGGACTTGCAGGATGTATTGGAGGTGCTGGGTTGCTCCAAATATCCTTCCCTTCCTTTGAAGACCAGTTTGGCAGCCCTCCCCTCTTCCTGCTTCCCCATCTGCTGATGGAAGATCTTCTCCCCCAGGCACATCTCTTTGTGTTGAGCCAGGACACTTCACACCTCATCAAGGCAGCCTAGCCAGACTGCCAGATGCTGGCCAATCAGAGCAAAGCAGCAAAAACACTGCATGGCTGAAGTTTAAAACTCTTTACCTGATCAAGTTATATTAAATCCCACAACTGGAAGTTGTGGGATTTATTTGAAGAATTAATTTCATAGTGAACTTGAGGCATCTGTTACGTAAGGGTACTTTTAAAATTAAAATAAAGTCTCTCTATTCTAGCCTATGGGCAATTCACTACAATGAGGGAAAAATAATTTGCCTGTTTTACCTCACCAGAGATTATAAAACCATTTGTCTAAGGTCCCTGCTTGTAAGTACATGGCACTCAGTCCTTGGGGCACATAGGGCACAGCTTAGGGGTGACTTCTATGTAGAAATAAGATAGTTTAAGACTTTGGAACTACTTTTAATTCCAAAGTCGAATTTGCATGTAACTTTAAATTAAAAGCAGCCAGCAAGGCAGGCCTGCCTTTAAAATGACACTAGGCACTTCAGCAGTGCACCGCCTATGCTGGGGTCCCTAAACCTACATGCCCCACCATTTACTAGGGACTTATAGGTAGGTTGACTTAGCCAATTGTAAATAGCGTAATCTGCATACTCCTTTTATACAGAGCACAGGTCCTGGGACTGTTTAGCAGCACTCAGGGCACCAACAGAGTCAAGAAAACACCAGCAAACAGTAATAAATGGGGGCAACAAGACAGAGGGCCTCTGCAATCAGCCCTGTTTTCCCACAGGGGTGTTCTTCTCACCTACTTTACTTGCTTGGAATGTTTTTTATCAAAGGTTTGATGCAAAGGTTTGGATGATGTTTCAGAACATTCCCTTGACTCACAGTATTTTTTAAGCGAGGCAGGAAATAGGTATCCTTTCACCAGTGCCACCCATGATGGTCAAACAGCTGCAAGGTTCAATTCGGCAGAATCGTCACCACAAAGTTGGCTGTGCAATGTGCCTCTGTCAGCTTAAGTTAAGGTAATATGTCAAACACTTTTCAATGAGTGA
Organism: Pleurodeles waltl; assembly: GCF_031143425.1. Lineage (NCBI taxonomy): Eukaryota > Metazoa > Chordata > Amphibia > Caudata > Salamandridae > Pleurodeles > Pleurodeles waltl. Next base: position 628,559,742 of record NC_090439.1, read on the forward strand.
CAATGCAAAAGCAAGGTGTGCTTCCCTTTTTTCCCAGTGCCCACTATGTCAGTCACTTCCTAGTACTTCACTCCTTTAATCTTTCTTAAGTTCTGTCTTAGACTTCTGAATAATTTGAAAAACTAATATTTGCTTGTGCTACATTTTTTCAAGCCGAGTGATAAATAAAATGAATTATGTCTTCCTTAATGGATTTACTCGTGTTCTACTTTTTCCCTTTCAACATTTGCCAACCACATTAAGTCACACTCCTAGCCAAACCTTAGGCACATGATGATGATGACGAATTGATTGATCTGTAAAGTGTGTACTCTACCTATCCATCCTAATCCCCTTTAACTTACCCTGCACTTGAATATGTGAAGAAGACTCATTTCCTTACTGCTAGGAAATTGTATTATTTTGGAAAAATAGTTATTAAAAAGTGTGGTGGAGGAGGGGCATAAGGACAGTGAGTAAAGTGGTACATAAGTGATTTTCCTGAATGGGATAGTCTGCGGCAATACAACTGCACCAAATACAATATACATCACATTCCTTAATCCTTTTCTCTGTATTGCAATGTATCGCTTTTCCCACTGCCTGCTTATGGCAGACAGGATGTCTACATGATTTATTATATTATACTATGTGTTTCCATCTTAGTATTCATTTACCTTGTAGAACGGATACAAAGAGGAACAGGGCCATTGGAATAAAATAATGTTCTAGTACAGCTACCCGAGCTGCAGACTGTAACAAGTAGGAATTGGGCTCCATCTGAGCTAGCAATGCCACCATTAATTTGGCATAACAGGCTAAGGAGAAATACTTGTACTCCATAGTGCATATTATGGCTGTGACAGTTATCACATTTAAAGTGAATGTCCTGAGGTTGCTACCAAATCTACTGCTACAATGCTACTACACTACATGATTTTAACCCCTTCGCTGCCAGGCCTTTTCCCCCTCCTGTGCGAGGCCTTTTTTTTTGCCTATTTGGAATAGTTCTCGTTTAGGCCCTCATAACTTTTTGTCCACATAAGCTACCCACGCCAAATTTACGTTGTTTTTTTCCAACATCCTAGTGATTCTAGAGGTACCCAGACTTTGTAGGTTCCCGTGAAGGAGGCCAATAAATTAGCCAAAATACAGTGAAAATTTAGTTTTTTTAAAAAAAAATTGGAAAAAGGGGCTGCAGACAAAGGCTTGTGGTTTTTTCCCTGAAATTGGCATCAACAAAGGGTTTGCGGTGCTAAAATCACCAGCTTCCCACCTTACAGAAAAAGGCAGACTTGAGTGAGAAAACCCAATTTTTCAACACAATTTTGGCATTTTACTGGGACATAGCCCATTTTTATGATTTTTTGTGCTTTCAGCCTCCTTCCAGTCAGTGACAGAAATAGGCATGAAACCAATGCTGGATCCCAGAAACCTAAACATTTCTGAAAAGTAGACAAACTTCTGCATACAGCAAGGGGTAATTTGTGTAGATCCTACAAGGGTTTTCTACAGAAAATAACAACTGAAAAAAAAAACATTGAAATTGAGGTTAAAAAACAGCAATTTTTCTCTACGTTTTACTCTGTGACTTTTTCCTGCAATGTGAGATTTTTTAGAGCAATATACTGTTACGTCTGCTGGACTCTTCTGGTTGCGGGGATATATAGGGCTTGTAGGTTCATCAAGAACCCTAGGTACCCAGAGCCAATAAATGAGCTGCACCCTGAAGTGGGTTTTCATTCTATAGCGGGTATACAGCAATTCATTTGCTGAAATATAAAGAGTGAAAAATAGCTATCAAGAAAACCTTTCTATTTCCAAAATGGGCACAAGATAAGGTGTTGAGGAGCAGTGGTTATTTGCACATCTCTGAATTCCGGGGGACCCATACTATGCATGTGAATTACAGGGCATTTCTCAAATAGACGTCTTTTTTACACACTCTCTTATATTTGGAAGGAAAAAATGTAGAGAAAGACAAGGGGCAATAACAATTGTTTTGCTAATCTATGTTTCCCAACATCTCCCGATAAAAATGTTACCACACTTGTGTGGGTATGCCTAGCGCCCACGACGGGAAATGCCATAAAAAACAACGTGGCCACATTCCATTTTTCTACAGAAAACAGAGGTGTTTTTTGCAAAGTGCCTATCTGTAGATTTTGGCCTCTACCTCAGCCGGCACCTAGGGAAACCTACCAAACCTGTGCATTTTCGAAAACTAGAGACCTATGGGAATCAAGGATGGGATGACTTGTGTGGGCTTTGACTAGGTTCTGTTACCCAGAATCCTTTGCAAACCTCAAAATTTGGCTAAAAAACAAGTTTTCCTCACATTTCGGTGACAGAAAGTTCTGGAATCTGAGAGGAGCCACAAATTTCCTTCCACCCAGCGTTCCTCCAAGTCACCCAATAAAAATGACACCTCACTTGTGTGGGTAGTCCTAGCGCCCGCGACAGGAAATGCCCCAAAACACAACGTGGACACATCCCATTTTTCTACAGAAAACAGAGGTGTTTTTTGAAAAGTGCCTACCTGTAGATTTTGACCTCTAGCTCAGCCAGCATCTAGGGAAACCTACCAAACCTGTGCATTTTTTAAAAGTAGAGACCTAGGGGAATCCAAGATGGGGTGACTTGTGGGGCTCTGACTAGCTTCTGTTACCCAGAATCCTTTGCAAACCTCAAAATTTGGCAAAAAAAAACAAGTTTTCCTCACATTTCGGTGACAGAAAGTTCTGGAATCTGAGAGAAGCCACAAATTTCCTTCCATCCAGCGTTCACCCAAGTCTCCCAATAAAAATGATACCTCACTTGTGTGGGTAGGCCTAGCGCCCGGGACAGGAAACGCCCCAAAACACACCATGGACACATCCCATTTTTCTACAGAAAACAGAGGTGTTTTTTGCAAAGTGCCTACCTGTAGATGTTGGCCTATAGCTCAGCCGCACCTATGGAAACCTACCAAACCTGTGCATTTTTAAAAACTAGAGACGTAGGGGAATCCAAGATGGGGTGACTTGTGGGGCTCTGACCAGGTTCTGTTACCCAAAATCCTTTGCAAACCTCAAAATTTGGCTACAAAAACATGTTTTCCTCACATTTCGGTGACAGAAAGTTCTGGAATCTGAGAGGAGCCACAAATTTCATTCCACCCAGCGTTCCCCCAAGTCTCTCGATAAAAATGATACCTCACTTGTGTGGGTGGGCCAGGTGCCTGCAACAGAAAAAGGCCACAAAATTGTAGAGATTTTGGGGATAGCACAGTGAGTTGATAAGCACATATTCTTCTTTTACACATCTTTAGGATGACTCTACTTTGGGAACCCACACAAGTGAGGTGTCATTTTACTTGGGAGACTGAGGGGAACACTGGGGAGTAGGAATTTTGTGCTGGAGCAGTGATCGTACAAAAGAAAGTCAGGAAAATATGCTTTTTTAAGCAAATTTTGAAGTTTGCAGAGGAGTCTGGGTAAGAAAATGTAGGGGGATCCACGCAAGCCATGCCTCCCTGGACTCCTTGGGGTGTCTAGTTTAAAAATTGTCTGGGTTTGGTAGGTTTCCCTAGATGAAGGCCGCACCCAGGGCCAAAAACCCCAAACACAGGTAATTTTGTAATATATCATTTTGATGTGTCCACATATGTCTGTGATGTGCCAAACCCTAAAATTGTGAAAAGAAACGCACTTAGGTTATGTGAAAAAGACCCCTCACGCACCAACCAAGTTGGTGGCATGCTTCATCATCGGGGTCCCACCTGAGACACCTAGCGTGTCACAAGTGTGCTGCGACGCCTGATTACAGCGGAGCAGGTTTTTTAATTTTTACCACACATACTGGTTGGATTTGGCACGAGGGTGTATGATGGTTCAGTAGATCAAATTTTATTAACAAGAGATTTCACAAAAGTGAAATGCACTGGTAATAACTGAAAGGCCAAAAAACTGAACCAATGACGCACAGCTCGTGAGCTGTATGGCCACGGCAAGGCACCAACTGCTTTACATTCCATTCACACACCTTTCATACATGACATGCACAAGACCATTCACGCCGCCAGCCATGGGCCCAGCATATTACAACACTCGCATCGACAGACAGCGCCAGTCAAGGGCCCATAACTTTCATACGCCCACATGCCTGATACAGCAATCACACCAGCTGATGAGCGTGTGGATTGGTGTTTGGCTGGCACCGCTAGCCAAGCGCCACCCCACCCATACCGCCAGCCAAGTGCCACCCCACACACACCGCCAGCCAAGCGCCACCCCAAGCACACCGCCAGCCAAGTGCCACACCACCCATACCGCCAGCCAAGCGCCACCCCAAGCACACCGCCAGCCAAGCGCCACCCCACCCATACCTCCAGCCAAGCGCCACCCCAAGCACACCACCAGCCAAGCGCCACACCACCCATACCGCCAGCCAAGCACCACCCCAAGCACACCGCCAGCAAAGCGCCACCCCACCCATACCGCCAGCCAAGCGCCACCCCACGGACACCGCCAGCCAAGCGCCACCCCAAGCACACCGCCAGCCAATCGCCACCCCACGCACACTGCCAGCCAAGCGCCACCCCACGCACACCGCCATCACTTTTTTTTTTGTTTATAAACAACAAAGAAACCACTAACTAATTATAAAATAAGTACAAAACTACAAACACAAAAGCTCTAACTAAATACATGACAGTAATGCCAACCGTGAAACTGAACATATGAAAATATAAAATAGGCAGTTTACGCTCACGGTATTTCCCAAAACATTTTCCTGGTGTGGTAACTTCTAAAACAGCCGGGCACACACAGCCCAGGCTTTGAAGGGCAATCGGGGCAATACATCCGGCTCTCCCTCCAGATTGCTCTCCAGGCACATACTCTACATTTCTTTGTGGGCAAGTCTTTTTTGGGAGTGGGAGGAATGTGATCTGGAAAGTGGCGATCTTTCAATCTAGCCACTTCCTCCACCACTTCTACTCTAGGAACTCTTGCCCGTTCCACCACAATAAGGCTCTCTATCACTGACTCCTGAAATTTAACAAATGTCATCCTTGACTCAGGTGAACAATTCTTGAACACAATAAAAGCATTAAAAGTTGTCAAATGAAATAAATGTAGGGCCAACTTTTTATACCACATGTAAGACTTACGAAGAGCAGTGTAAGGTTCCAACTCTGATCTACTCTATCAACACCACCCATGTGCCTATTGTAGTCCAAAATGCACGCAGGTTTGCGCACTTCCACAGCCTGACCCCAAACACTCACAGGGGAAGTACTCTCATCATGGATGGTAGATAGCATGTACACATCTCTCCTGTCTGAAAATTTCAGAGCTAGCAGCTCATTATTCCGCAAGGCACTGCACTGTCCCCTCTCAAGTTTTTTACAGACAAGCTCCCTTGGATAGCCTTTCCGGTTAGAATGGATTGTGCCACAAGCAATAGTGTCCACTCTAAACAACTTCTTGAACAACTGCACTGCAGTGTAGAAATGATCTACGTATAAATGGTGACCTTTGTTAAACAGTCGTCTACCAAGTTCCCACACAATTTTTTCGCTAACTCCAAAAGTGGCCGGACAACCAGGAGGGTCAATACTGGAATCCCCACCAGTGTAGACCCAGAAATTATACACATATCCTGTACTGCTTTCTGACAGCATATACAATTTAATCCGGTACCGTGCCCTCTTACTAGGAATGTACTGCTTAAAAACTAAACGCCCCTTGAAAAGGACCAAAGACTCGTCCACACTTATCTCTTTGCCTGGAACATGTACCTCTGAAAACCGATCTACAAAATGATCAAGGACAGGCCTAATCTTAAAAAGACGGTCACAATCAGGGCGATCTCGTGGCAAGGCTAAAGCGTTGTCTACAAAATGCAGCATACGAAGAAGAAGCAAATAGCGATTACGTGTCATAGTTGCAGGAAATATAGCCGTTGCCATCAAGGGACTAGTAGACCAATAAGAAGCCAGAGACGGCTTCCTAATGAACCCCATCAAAAAAGTCAAACCTAAAAACTTTTTCATCTCTTCCAGATATTTGGGAACCCACTGAGTAGCTCTAGACTGAGGCCTAAGTCTGGCAGCATTGTCCCTCAAATATTGCTCTGCATACAAATTAGTCTGCTCCACAATCTCTTACAAAAATACATCGTCCATAAACAAGTGAAAGAAATGGACAGGCAAAAAGTAACTGTAGCTACTCCATGTTTGGGGCAATCCAGGAGTCAGGTCTTCTAATGGGAAACCCTTCAGCCCCAGGCTGCTGCACTCTTGGCACATCAATGTCCTCCTCTAAAACAGGCCCTTCATCTGCACTGAGAGTAGCTTCCTCATCAGAAGAATACTCTCGGACAGAAAACTCACTGCCAGAATCTCTCACTTCCTCCTCTGCCTCAGATGCAGAGTCAGTCTCGTAATCATGGTCTGAAGACGACTCAAAGAGCAGGCCAACAACCTGCTGAGGGGTCAGTCTGCGGCTATCCATGATCCTCACTAACAACACATGGATTGGCAACAACAACTAACACTAACATAAGCAATAAACAAAGTGTAGCTTTATCACAAAGAGTTATGTACTAAAAAACTATACCACTCACTTGCCTGAAAAAGCTACTCACCAGCAACTATCACCAATGATATCCCACTAAAAAGAAAAAAAGAAAAAAAGAAAAAAGCAAATTAGACATATGGCAACACAAATATCATTGTGCTCAAATCTAAGGACAATTTCACACAAATACTGCATTTAGTACACTACCTACAAACATGTCATTCATGCATGTCAACAATACTCCTTTGGAGTAAATTGCCTTCACTTACCAAAAACATGCAACTATGCAAACCGCAGGACAACTACTGCCAAAACCGCAAGGATCCACAGCAAAGGAAGCAAAAGCTTTGAACTAGAGCAAAAAGAAGAAATAAACTTTTATAATCACAAATACAAATACTTTGCCAGTTGACAAACACCCGCCACCAAGAACTTAGAAATTGTCCCTGGTGCCTAAGTGGCTTCTGCCCCACTAGGAGGCAGATGGGCCTAAAAAATATAGGTTGATCTGCCCCCAAGTGGGGCAGAAAAGGCCAACAGCTCTGTACCCTGTTTGGGGGGGGGCGGCGCTTGCCAAAGGGGGCAAATGGGGGTGCCCCCAGCACACAAAAAAACCAAAGGGAACCAAAAAAAAAAATCTCTGACATCTTGGGGGCAGATGGGCCTAAAAAGAAATAGGCTGATCTGCCTCAAAGGTGGGCAGAAATGGCCATCACTAACGTGCCCCCTTTGGGGGGTGACCCTTGCCAAAGGTGCCGCCCCCCCACACAAAACACACACACAGAGGATCCCTGGTTCCTAAGTGGATTCTAACCCCCTTAGGGGCAGATGGGCGTAAAGAAATTGGCCGATCTGCCCCCAAGGGGGGCAGCAATGGCCAACAGCTCTGTGCCCCCTTTAGGGGGTGACCCTTGCCAAAGGGGGCAAAAGGGGGCACCCCCAGCACTAAACCAAAAAAGGGGGAAAAATACGAAATTTCCCCCCTTTGGTGGGGTGATCCTTGCCCAAGGGGTGCTGCCAAACACACAAAACACACACACACACCACACCCGCACCACACCCCTGGGGGCCAGATCGGCCAAAAACATGGCCGATCTAGCCCGGGGGGGGCGAAACATATAAAAAAATTATTGCCCCCGGGGCAGCGACCCTTGCCTAAGGGGTCGCTTCCCAAAAACAAAGAAAAGACATTCCCTGGTGTCTAGTGGTTTTCGGACCCCCCTGGGGACAGATCGGCTGAAAAATCAACCGATCTGCCCCCAGGGGGGGCCGAAATAGGAAAAAAAAATTGCCCCCAATGGGAGCGACCCTTGCCCAAGGGGTCGCTCCCAAAAAACATGCCCAAAATAATTTCCCTGGTGTCTAGTGGGGATACCTGCTCCACGATCGCGGGCCCCGCCCGCAATCGTGGAGCAGGAATCCACTGAAAACAGGCACAGGGGGAAAGGAAAAACCCTTTCCTTTCCCCTGTGCCTGTTTTCCCCCCCACATCCCCAAAAAGGGAAGGGCTAACCTGTTGAGTCTTCTCTTGCCGACGCGCTGGAAGCAAATGGCTTCCAGCGCGTCCTCAGCAATATTTAATGACGTCGGTGCACTGTGAGCGCTGATGTCATCAGATTGCCGAGTGGGTGGTCGGGGGTGGAAGGGGAAGGGATTCCCCTTCCATCCATGACCGGGGTTGTGGGTGGGGGGCCCATGGGGGAGCGCTAGCGCTCCCCCCAGTGGGCCAGGTGCAGGATGAGGTGATCTCGTCCAAGGCACCCGGGAACCATTGCCTTGGACGAGATCACCTCGTCCAAGGCACCGTACGGTTAAAGAAGTGGTTTGATCAGAGCATTGTTTACAATGTCTATTTTTTCTTTCTCAATATAGTTATTCTTGCTGTTCCACCATCACAGCAGGAAATATCAGCCTGGCTGTGGTGGAGGAAGCTAGAGGCCATTCCAACCAAGTACCAGCAGCTGGTGATCCTTGAGGAAGAGGAAGAGAGGCATGGGATTTGCTGCCAGTACTCAGGGTCCCAGTCAAGTCCCAGCACCTCCAGCCCAGCAACACCTCTGCTGCAGTACGAAGGCAGCCGGCTGCCGTTGTATCATCCCTAGTGCTCCCCCTCTGGAGACCCTGTTCCAACGCTGCATCCTTTGGAGGCAGGTGAAGTTAGAGGCCTGTCAGGCACGTGTGGAAGGGCTCCTCAGGAGAATCCTGGCCCACCTTTAGCACCCTTCTCTGCCCCTTTTTTAGCCAGTTATTTCAGTGGGTGGGACTTGTTGTGGGTGGAGAGGATGGGAATGTGTTTTTGTGGGACTTTTATTTATTTATCTTTTTAATTCTCCTAATCAAAATGGACAAAGGGCATTTTTTGCTTGGAACATTTGTTGGGGCAAGGGATATTTGTTTGGTCATGTAGGTCTGCCACTTGTGGGTTGAAGTGGTAGGTATTTATTCTTTCTGTTAGAGACAGGGTAAAATAAATAGTTATTTACAATTCTTTATGCCAAAAATCTTTTTTTGGGGTGTTTTACTTTGCACTGCTGCCTTTATGCAGCATATTTTCAAAATCTGCTGTTAGTGTATTCCTTTTAGCACAGCATGTTTTAATAATCTGATGATAGTGTTTAACAATTATGTTTGTAGTTAGGTAACCTTGTTCTAATATTCTTCTAGTTTCTGCAGTGCATTCTGAAAACTTTCACCCATGTGAGTGTGGCGGAAAAGATTTGCCATTGCTAATTATATTGCCTAAACTAAGGGTACAACAATATTCCATAATTCTCTTAGCTGAATGGTTGAAGTGAGGGCTGAATGGTTTGTCAAGGTACCATGGTGGTGTAGTAGTAGCATGCTAGCACATTAACGGTGAAGGCATAGGAAGCGAGCCTCCACCCTACCTAGGTTAACTCAAATGAAGACCCTGCATTGTGATTTGAGGTTGCTTCTACAATATGTGCCTCACCAAGTATGTGATTAATCAATGGTGTAAATTATTCAGTAACACCTCAATCAATCACACAGCCCAGGGGAAGAGGGTTAGGGATTTAATGAATGAATGAGAAAGGGATTTTGGTAAAGGTGTGACAAAAAGACAAACATAACACAAACACAATATTCATCTGGGAAATGATCAGCAGCCTGTTGTGGGAAGAATAGAAAAACACGAACATGGATGACACAGAAAACGTTACATTCTGTCAGCCCCAGTGTGACCCAATTTGTATGTATCTAAAAATGTTTGGACAGCTATGTTTGCAGTTCTAAAAAAAAAGAATATTAAAAGAAAAATCATACTAGTCTGTATTGCCTAATTAGGTGGTGCATCTGCAATCTTCTTGGATTGCCCCATCAATCTTTTTGTGTGCCTGCCTGAAGAAGTCCAATAAAGTAAGCATGAGTGTTATGGTGTAGGAGAAGAGAAGGCCTGTAGAATGTAAAACAGAAATGATTATCATCATGATATTGTAGAATCGAGAAGGATAAAATGGAAGGTAAGCTTCATGAGGAGTAGTGTACCATGAAGACTCAGAGGTGGCAGAGCAAGAGCAAAGATCTTTGCGATCATCCATCAACAATCACAGACTAGTGTCAGCATGTATTGGGATGAACAAACTCGCAACTGTAATGCTCATCACAACAGTTAGCCTAGAACACTGCATAATGTGACATTATCATCCATCAAATGTCTGCCTCCTCCAGTTTCCTACAACAGGCCAGCACCCAACCACATAGTTTCAAGTTTGAGCCAGCCAGCAGACACAGACAGCAGCATTGCATTTCCTAAACCAAGTAATTGATTCTCTCACCACCAGTCAACAGATTAGAGTAGGCCTCTTAAACTCATCCTTACATCGCCCATGTTGATTTCTATGAAGTTGATAACTTCCTTCTTCTGGCAGTTGTTTATGTTGTCAAATCACACTCTGATTCCTTCCATCATCCGCTAGACTCTGATTAAAGATTATTATGTACAACTCCATGCCAACTGCCCCCGAGAGTCACAATCTCACGACCCAATTGAGATAGAGTAACCTGTAACTGTTTAACAACAAGTGAAACATTGTAAAAAAACAATCTGGACCAGAATTTTGTTTGATAGCTAAATGGACTGGTTGGGTCTTCTTTGACCAATGTGAACCAGAAAGCAGAGCATCAGAAAACAAAGCAATGTGAAAAGACTGGCAAACAATTTTCGGTCAGTGTCAAAGGGGAAGGGAAAAAAATCACCTTCAGGAAAAAAAAATTTAACACCCATTGCTATTTTTATGCCACCAGCACTGTAAATTGATCATGACAGAAACACAAGCAAACACCCACTCTCACTATCTGCCACCACTGGACAGGATGAGTCACACAAACCATCTCAATTCTCAACATTGAAACAAGTATCCCCCATATCAATCATTGATGCATATATTTATAGCATTAATTACCTGTTCCAATCAAGCTTAGTGGCTCATCGATGATCCTCTTCGATTCAGGAAATGAAACACACATTGGCCTCTATGTTGTAAATGAAATATCTGGGGCAGTACTATAGGGGACAAAAGAAAGGATAGGAACAGAATAGAGACAGCCATTGTCTCTCAAATCTCCTTGAAGTGATTTTGAGGCTTTGGGGGCTTCTTCAGTGCACACTGGTCCAACTGCAAATCAGCCATACATGTGCCTAAAACAGTTGCAGTTCATTAGTCATTTGGACAGAAACAAACAATATACAAAAATAAGGTTCCCACAGCTAGCTACCTTTTTTCTCAAATCAGTTCATAGTAGAAAGCAGAATGTTCTATGGAGCCCCAGGTCTAGTAAGAGAAGTAGAGTTTGTCCTCAAACTCAGGTGGTTCACCCAGAACTTGGTCAGCTAACACACTACCATGGCCTGAGTGACCTGCTGTATGAGGGCTTTAACTGCTATTATATTATTGAGCTGGATAATCTTCAACAGCTTGGGTGCCTTAAGAGAATAGCTCAAATGAGTGCAGATTCTTCTGCATGTGGACAGTAAGTTACTGACTTTGGGTTATTTTTTGCCAAAGTCCTGTACAATGATGTTTATGCAGTGCGCCAAACTCAGGACCTTGAAATAGCCACCATCTGACATGGCCTTAACTATATTACTGCCAATGTATGCGGCAACAAATCCAATGTTAAGCCCTCTGGGGCAAAAGCCATTACAAAAACCTTGTTGTTAAAGTCATCCAAGATATTTGCAGCTGTATGGGGTTTCTCCATGATGAACATGGCTATTGTTGCATGCTTCTGAGCACCATTAAACATTTCAGCTGTGTCTTTACCTGCAGATGTCATTTCTCTAACCCCAACAAAAGAGATCCAATGTGCAGTGATGCACAAGTAATCAGTAGCTTGGCAACTGTTCCACATGTCTGACGTCAGGTGGATTGGGTGGATAGCACTCTGCTGCAAAGCTTGTCCACCCAATTCCAGCACATCGAAATGTAGTACTCGAACTGCAATTATGGCGAAATAGGTCTGGTTGGGAATCTTCTATTTTGGGCAGATAGCTGCCAAAATTTCTAGACAACCCTCTCCTTTCACAAAAGAAAACGGGAGGTGGTCCAACGCTAATATTTTAGCCAGCTTCTTGTTGTACAAAGGTGCGGTTGGGCGCCTGCGTTCTTACTGCCCCTCCTGCCTAAACATGGCAGTAATAGTAGCCTGGATCTTTTTCTTTGATTGTGCCACTGGTGCAAGTGAAATAGAAGGAGGTGGTAGGCTTAATGTGCATTTCAGGGGGGCAGCTACTGTAAGTTCTTGTCCTGGTGTTACCACCTGACTATCTTCCTGTGCCATTGCGATTGTGCTGATGTGGGCGGCGATACTATGGCACTGCTAGGGACAGGGCTGATTTGTGTAACAAAAATGTCACCCTCTTCTTCACCTTCACCTTTCACCATGATCGGATCAGATTCCCTGCTTTCAACACCTTCACTAACATCACTTGCAGGCCTTTCCTTCTGGCCGCTGACGTTTGCCTCCCAGCGGATTGAGTGGTGCTTTCTCAAATGGGTTGTTTGATCTCCGGTTCCATAGTTTATACCAAACTTACCCCAACTGATATTTGCTCGGCAAATGGAGCATATGACATTGTTTGGCTTTTTTCACTAACCATAAAGAAGTCTCAAACAGGGGGGGTCAACTTTCTGACACTGGTGCCATTTTCAATTTCTGAAGAAGTGGCGGTAGGTGGAAGTTGTTTCGATGACGTTTGTCTCTCTGCAGTGGCTTCTTCTACTGAGGGGGGTGTGGATGTAGGTCGCACTCGTGGCCTTGTAAATATGGAAGATGGTGGAGGTGGTGGTATCAGTGCCACATCTCTCAGAGCAGGTTGAGAAGATCCAGTAATCTTTGACTCCACTGGGGCTGGGCTAACATCCATGATGACTGCGTCACCAGACTCGTCATCCTTCTCCTCTTCATCCATAACTATGAGGCTTTCCGGAACCTTCCTTTTCACTCCCTGCCTCGCCTGGTGTGTCTCAGACTGAGGTGGCATCCAAGTGAAGTTTTGATCATCAGAAGGGGGGCTTGAGAAATAAGATGGCAGAGATCTGGAAGACAGAGGATCTTTTGAAAGAGGGGATTCTTTGGTTTCCTCTGCATAAAACTCAACATCCTGATGTGCTTCTACTTCAGGAGAATCTGTTATTGCTGGCTGCAGCTGTTGTTGTTCACTGGCCTGAGTTTTCGGCAACAAATGGGTACTACTTTGAGAAAGAGATGCATCCAATTCAACGTCACTCCTTGTTGGTATTCCTGTGATTAGAGAGGTTGCCTCTGTACAAGACATGGGATTGGGCTCACTTTGGAATTGGGCCACTGATGCGGAACTGGTTCTCCCTGCTTACTCTCCAGAGGCTGGTGAGGCTGGCACAGTCTTTGCCCAAAATAGGTCTGGGGCAACATACCAGTGGTTCTTATCACTGGCTGCTTTCTTGGTAGCAGCTTTTTTTGGGGCCATCTTAAAGCTGTCAGTTGGCAGTAGCACTTAGCTTCACAAGCTGAAGAGATGTCCATGTGATTGTGAGTTTGGTCACAAATCAAGTCGAGCACAGGCCTTCTGTCTGGCAGTACTGTGGGTGATGCCTCTTTCTCTTCGTGCACCTAAAAGCAAACATGCAAAAAGGATCAGTGAAACGTTCCATTGTTGTTGCAGTTGCATTGGTAGTAGAAATCAACAATATCATAGAATGGGTACTTAAATAAACTTAGAAATAATTATGAAATACAGTGTATCAATTCGTAAAAACAAAACACCAACATTAACTTTCATTATCATGTACAGTCATGAAGGACAAGAAAAAGCAACAACTACAACATACAGATTGTAACTGTTAGCTTTATCTATCTGCATCAAGTTTGAATGTGGCACTCATGGATGTGGTGGTGACAAATGGAATAATAAACATCCTTGAATAATTAAATGCAATATTATGTAATGTAGTGCAACTGTCCTCCTATGGCAGACATGGGGCTAATGAGGCTAATAGGAAAAAAAAAATTCATTTTTTTGTTGTGTTAATCACAAGATCAAAGTAAACAAAATATTTAAATAGTATTATTATTATTAGGCTGATATTATACATTTAAATAAAATAAAGTTTGTTAAAAAATTAGAAGAAAACGATAAAAATGTTTTAAATTGATTTCAATTGCTGACGTGCTAGGGTAAGGAGACTAGCATGAAAAACAACTGGCATTTGGGAGGTGAGGAGTGGTGGAGGTGAAAAATGCAAACAAAGTATGTAATAAAATATAAAAAAACTTTTCATACATTACATTTAGTAATAAGCATTGGCCTACTAGACCAGAATAAATACACACAATAGCCACCAACCACACGGTCACTGAACAACCAGCAAGGAGGCATGGCCACCACAACAAAGAAGAACATATGCAGCCCTAAAGCACACTGGCTGCATACACAAAATGGCCACCAGCTACATGGTCAAACTACAACCAGCAAGGAGGCATGGCCACCAAAATAAAGAACACGTGCAGGACTACTGGCGGTCTAAACAAAATGGCCGCCAGCCACATTAAACAACAACCAGGATTAATAGAAAACAAAAAAACACATATAGGTATGGGACTATAATTTTGACTATACAAAAAGGGCTCCTGACCACATGGTATGGGGAACAAAGACTAATGGTTGCCTATGACAAACACTCTCATGCACTGGCCAGACAAAGAAGGCATTGGTACAGGAGGAAAAAACAGCATTAAGTCAGTATTAGTAATTCCAAAAACTAAAATTAAAGGAGTTAAACATTTGACAACAATAACACACATCATACAAAGGTATCAAGTTCTATAACCCCAACATACACCGTTTGCATTTTGTTACTTTAATCCAATGCCATCCATGGTGTTTCAGTTCCACAGACACCACAGATAGTTGTTTTTTCATCATGCACCCATGACTAGTACTGCGCCTACAGCTGGAAGGCCTATCACATTAGCAGGCTATGCCACTTAACATTAACATTCAATTTAATGAATACTGCAAATTTACAAAACAAAATATGGAGAAAATGTAGTCAACTGTTAAACATTTTTCCTTTATAGAACAGAAATTACAAGTAAAACTATAACTGGGCCCCAAATGCTGACCACCCACCACAATAATTTAACAAAAATGTAATAAAAGTACAGATACATTCTGGTGCATGCCCCCATCAAACAACACCCTTAAACAACTTTTTTAAACTATTATATGAAATCTCAAATGCAACAGTCCTTAAATCCAATGATATATCCAGGAGACAAAAAAAGTGATCCTTCCAGCTCCAAATCCAAGTGAAAAGTGACCAAGAAATGGACAAAGCAGTGGGAGGAGCCTGCTGGACAGGAACAGGAAGTTGGAGTCTCTGTGGCACTTCCAGTTGTTGGAGAAAAAATAAAAATAAAAAGTACTCCTCACACAACAATATCAATGTGAATGGTCAATTAGAGAAGATTTTTTACTCAGTTGTAAATTTTAGCTGCTTCATCTTCACCAGGTTGTAGCAGCAGTTGATCTCACTCACTCGTCTACGTCAAAAAAGATGCACCGGAAGTCTCTGGTGCAGCACTAACCCTCACAAGCAGGTAAAAAATCTTGTTTGTGCTCGCTAGACAGTGGAACTCTTCTGTCTCACATCTCGTGCAAGCAAAATGACAGAAAGTGCTCATCAACGGGGGAATAACTGAAACAACTCTGCTACATTGCGGGGTGCAAAGTCTATCAGTAACTCCGTGTTCTCTGCAGAATGGTAGGTTGCCGAATTACACAAACTCCATCAGCAGAGCGGAGTTTTTCACCCAGGCCTATTTTGTAGGGAAAAGCACTGGCCGGTCATCGAGGGCTGTCATTGCTGTAGCATAAAGAGCCAGACTGGCATCAAGGATGGTTGTTGCTGTAGCATCAAATTGGCAATCTCAGAAGACTGTAGTTGTTGTTGTGTGAAGTGTAGCTTTTGCATTGCTGCTGGTTGCTAAAGCACGAGGAGCAGTTCTCACCAGAGATTTGCATTGGCTGGTGTTGTGGGTAGCAATCTTAATGCAAACAGGCTCGTTCATGCTCATGAGGGCCCAAACTTCAGGATTTTCACCTTTTCCGATGCCAGCCAAGGGTCTAGGACCTGGGGAGTCACCTCTTACGGATTAGGGGCTCGTTCTGGTGGAGGTCAGCAACACTCAGGCAGGTCCAGTGGCAGTCCTTTGCACCTCCAGTTGCAGCAGGTCAGTTCGGTAGTTGCATGGAGGCCTCTGGAGCATGTTGTTTCCCTGTAGCTCAAACAGGTCAGCTAACTGACCGTTAGAGTGACTTAGGTTAGTCTGGGATGAAGGTAAGCAAGTCCAGTCTTCCTTCTCAGACAGCAAGGTAGTCTCGTCCTCCTCAGAAAGCAGCAGCCTCGTCCTCTGGCAGCAGGACTGTACTTCTTCGTTAATGTCCTCAGGCCCAGGAGTGTTCTAATAAATGGCTCTAGAGGCCCATTATTTGCCCAGCCTTAGTGTGTGGGGGACATCTCCACATCTGGTTCTGGAAAGTCCTCCCCTTAATCTGTCAAGGCTCAAAACTGACTGATGGTGACAAAAGGCAGGCCTGCTGTCACATTTATTTGTAATTTAAGAAGGCAAAGTTCCTTGAAGTGTAACTGAAGCATGGTACAGCCCCTTCCCCAGCCATCCTACCCACACCTATGCCCATGTTGTGTCAATTGTGTCACTGTCTGGAAGGAGTACATGAACCCTAACAGCAAAACCATTCACATGCATTGGACCCAGGACACTGGCAGAAGTTACAAATGGTTCAGCATTTTCAGAACTGTAACTTAAAATCCAACTTCACCATTAAATATGGGTTTAAATAATAATTAATTTGCAGATAAACAGAATATCTCGATCTGCTCCCAATCTAAAAGTCATCATTTATCACATGTAATAAGGCAACCCAGTGTTAGTCAATTTGAGAGACAGACCGTTCAGCAGTGTAAAACAACTTTAGGAGTTTTCTTTACTGATAGGACATGTACAACTTAAATAAAATGTGTATTTTTTTAACACAATGCACCCTTAACTATGAGCATCAAGAGTCTACCTTGGGGGTGGCTTATATGTATTAAAAAGGAAGATGTATGCCTTGCAAAATATATATTTGCCCATGTCTAAATTACAGTTTACCACTGCACTACAGGCTGCAGTGGCAGACCTGAGGCATGGTTTAAAATGCTACTGTAGCAGATGGCACAATGAGTGCTGCTGGTCTACTGGTAGCATTCAATTTGCAGGCCCACTTTACAAGGGACCCACAAATAAACTTAAGGTATCAATTGTGTGTAGTTCAATTTTACTACGTTTGAAGGAGAGAGCACAGGTACTTTAGCCCTTGTTAGCATGTGTGAAGTGCACAGAGTCCTAATGCCAACAAAAACAGATTCAGCAACACAGGAGTGGTGAAGGCAAATGTTTGGGGGAATAACACGACAAGGATGTCAAGTCTAACAGCTAGACTTGTCATATATATTGTTAATAATGAGTTATATTGACTAGAATCTAAATAGATCTTGTTAGGAACCTTATGAATTACTATGCTCACTCTAAACCACTTTAGTGTCTGATTAGTGCAGCTGGAGTGCACAGTTGTGCTTTGCTGTGCTTGAGGTGCCTGAATATTTTTAGTGACTTCTTGTAATTTATGTGATTTTTATGCAGTGTTTAACATGTGGTAAATTCAACTTCTGAATAAGAAGGTTAAGCGGACCTCATTCTGAAGAATTTATGAAATGCAATAACTTTGAAACCTGTTTGGAACTTTTCTAGTATGTCCTGATTAAAGAAGCACTGCTCCCACTCCAGTGAACAACCCCAGTGCATGGTTTTGCTGGACACTTATTATATATTTTTAATTGCTTTCTGATTTCCACCCTCAGGTTTGCCTTCTTGATACAGTTTTAGCTATATGTCAGGAGACAGAATTGTAAAGTATTCTCCATAGATCCTTTCTTTACTCATGAGTAAATGGTGTTCATGTCAGTCTATGTCAGTCTCGATTTACTCCTCTTTGTTGCTTTCCACCCTTTTTTTGCTTGGCCATCCACGGAAGGTTTTCTGTTTTACCGTAATTAGATTCACCATTCTTCGTGCTCTGAATGCAGTATTACACACAGCATCACATTTGAACAACACCAGTTTACTGCCTTTTAGTGCTGCATAGGGGTCAATAGAAAAACTGCAACACAAACATGAAAATACAATATTGATCTTCACAGACTACTATATAAACTAGGAGTGGGCGGTGAACTCCATTCCCCTCGTGGAGTTTGCAGAGTTTTTCTCACTTGGCGCCCTGCTTGGAACACGGATTTCTGAAAAATTCTGCGTAGTAGAGCGGAGTTTTTTCCTTGTTTGTGCTCGCCAACATTAAGTTGGTGAGTGCGGAATATCACCACCTCCCAACGAGATTTCCCTATACAGGCAGTGGCGAATGGTTGCTACTGCACGCTTTGAGAAATCTTCCGTTCGTGTTCAGGAAGTTGCCATTCGAGTAGAAAATCTACTTGAGCGGCAAAAAAGAAGCAGCGCATTCTTGCGCTGCACCTGGTGCTAATTTTTCAGTGCGGGCAAAACACCAGGCGCTAAAAATCAGTCCGGGACAAACACAGAGCACTAAAATTCAGTGTGAACGGGTGACCTAACGCACTCTGGCGCTTGTGAAACTCCACAAAGCGCTGCTGAGTTTTTTAGTCACTGAACTCCACCCAGACCTAATATAAACAAGTTTTGGCAATGCCAAACAGTCTCACTTGCATAAAGGTAAGCAAGACTGATTGGCATTGCTAATGCCTGGTATTATTTGTATTTGTGCTATAATGGTCGATCCCTTCTGTTAGCATTTTTACCTAATTTTAAAGTAATGTATTTTTTTGTTAAAACTTTGTTTTGAAAAGGGTTATGTGACATTTGCATAATTTCCTTTTGGGTGATTAGACACAATTGTGGAACAATTAAATAAAATTATGTGAAGCTGGCAATTGGCATTTAGTGCTATGTTTTAGCATGACATGTGTCCCTGCATACTTTTTGGATGTAAGGATATATTTTGCACTAAAACATAGTGCAAAAAACACAAGTGACATGAACAATAGCCACTTTTGGTCTTCTTGTTCGAGTTGTTCCTTTCTCCTGTGATATGATTTTTACCTGAAAAGACATGAAATTATGTAGTGTGGTGTGGTGTAATTTGTAACTTTGGAAATTTCACATAAAAAACATTACTTGAAATGCTGGAAATTACAAAAGAATATGCCAACGTTATGAACATTTCACCCAGGTCTAGATTTGACCTTTGTTTCCCTTTTACCTATATTGATGTTTGGTGTGCTGTTACACATAAGAACTCACACTATTTTTAAGGCTTTTTATGTAACTCTCACCTTGCTGTCGAAAGTTAAGAAATTCTATAAGTGACGTGTTTTCCGAAGGAAGGCACATCAGGCCGATTTCTCCTAGAAGGGTATTATTCCTGGCTGTACACTGGATTCAATTAAGTCTCATATTTTCCTTTTGGAAATTACAGTTATGTCACAGTTCTCATGCAGATTTAGCAAAAAGGGAAAATTCTTGCCATTTAAGTAATGCATATTATTTATTACATGTTTGGATTTTGTCAACGATAAGAGGTTTGGTTCTTTTGGCTATGCCTTTAACAAATAACTAGTGATATTGAATTGTGGTATTAAAAACACAGATGACATTGTGAGCTGAGAATGACTTTTTGCTTGAGAGAAAAGCAAAAATGTGCTCTCTTCCTGGGTTACTAGCGTCTTGATCATAAAGTTCATGCCATTGTTTTGAAGGTTGTATTGTTTGGAATGTATTGTCCTACCTCTTTACCATGCAGAAACTGGTACTTATATGACTTAATCATGTTGTTATACTAACCTTGTGTTATATTTTCTAGGTGTATTTATTTGCACTAGTTTCTGGCACGTTGTCAGGCCTTGAAGGAAAAATAAACACCATGAGGTTTAGGATGTCAAGGTATTTTGGAATTCAGGTCTGTGCTCATCTATCCTATGTTTGAAAGAACTGGAAGCATTTTGAACTGAGGCTAATGTAGATGTGAGATGGGTGAGTCACCACACAATGGTTTCATATTACACTGGCTCCAAGTAGCTCATGTCTCTGATGAAAATTCTGTAATTATGTCCACAAATGGGTTCCGCTTAAAAACAATATGCCTTCGTCCAGCTGTTTTCTTTGGAGGCGTGGTCATTTCGCCCCATTGTGGCGTTTCCTAGTCCCAGGACAGAATGTGAATTTGAAGGTTCTTTGTTTCCAGGTGCATGGATGAAAATGCTGCATTCTCTGGGCAACTCTTTCATCCCCATCATTAGTGTCTTTGTTCTTTTGGTTTGTTCCAAACGTTCCCTTTGTGGCACAGTTTGTTTGCCCCCTGAGCTTAAGGAACATCTCATACTGCATATATGAAGTTGTGCATGGACACTCCCCGTGACACCTTGGACTGTCGAGGTGCTGTATAAAGCCAGAGCCAGGAGATAAATAGGTATTTCTGATTGCTTTAACAGGTATTTCGGATTGTTTTACTCTCCTACAAAACTTTGAGAAATCTTGGCAACTTTGTTAGAGTTAAAGCATCATTATTTAACAACCAGCCTTTTCTTGTTTTACCAGTTTTTGTGTTCACTAGGGTTGCAAACATTAAGTATTTGTAAACCTGTCAAAACAATCCAGATTGTGGTATGGATATTGCAGTCAACCATTCTTCACTACACGCTTCACTTTTGGAAATTGATTTTATTACAAGGCAGGAGGAAGAGGCTCCTATTATGCCTTCTTTTTTGCTTTTATTTGATTAGAAACCAAGAAAAAATACAGTTCCTAAGATGCTTATGGAAAACAATTAAATAATGTAATCATAATGGCAGTGAACAATTATGAAAAAGGAAGACATAAACCTCATAACTCAATCAATCAATCAATCAATCAAACATTTGTAAAGCGCGCTACTCACCCGTTAGGGTCTCAAGGTGCTGATGGGGTGGGGGGGAGACAGATTAATTGCTACTGCTCGATTAGCCAGATCTTGAGGTGTTTCCTGAAGGTCAGGAGGTCCTGGGTCTGACGTAGGTGGACGGGGAGGGAGTTCCAGGCCTTGGCGGTGAGGTGGGAGAAGGATCTGCCACAGGCTGTGGTTCGGTGGATGCGAGGGACGGTGGCGAGGGAGAGGTTGGTAGAGTGGAGTTTGCAGTTGGGAGTGTGGAAGGTGAGTTGTTCATTGAGGTAGGCTGGGCCAGCGTTGTGGAGAGCTTTGTGGGCGTGGATGCGGAGTTTGAAGGTGATCCTCTGTTGACCGGGAGCCATTGCAGATCTCTGAGGTGGGCTGAGATGTGGTTGCGGCGTGGGATGTTGAGGATGAGGCGTGCAGAGGCGTTCTGTATTCATTGCAGTCTCTTCTGGAGCTTGGAAGTGGTTCCAACATAGAGAGCATTGCCGTAGTCCAGCCTGCTGCTGACAAGGGCCTGGGTAACCATCCTTCTGGGGGGATCCATCTGAAGATCTTGCGTAGCATGCAGAGGGTGTTGAAGCAGGAAGATAAGATGACTTTGACTTGCTGGGACATGGTGAGCGATGAGTGTAAGATGAAACCAAGGTTGCGTGTGTGGTTGGTGGGTTTCGGTGCAGTTCCTAGGGTAGCCGGCCACCAGAACCCGTCCCATGCGGAGCGGTTGGAGCTAAGGATGAGAGGCTCTGTCTTATCTGAGTTTAGTTTAAGGAAGCTCTTCTCCATCCAGTTGGCGATGGCATGTAGTCCATCGTGGAGGTTGGTCTTGGTGGTGGCAGTGTCCTTGGTGAGTCAGAGGATCAGTTGGGTGTCGTCGGCGTAGAAAATGATGTTGAGGTTTTGGGATCGAACGAAGTTAGTGAGCGGTGCCATGTAGATGTTTAAAAGGGTTGGGCTAAGAGAGGATCCTTGGGGAATGCCGCAGATGGCCTTGATGGCTTCAAAAAGGAAGGGTGGGAAGCGGACTCTCTGAGTTCTGCAGGAGAGGAAAGATGTGATCCAGTCCAGGGCCTTGTGGCAGATCCCTGCGTCGTGGAAGCGGGTGCGGAGGGTGTGTGTGACAGACGGTGTTGAAGGCAGCAGAGAGGTCCAGGAGGATGGTCCTGATGTCGTCGGTTGCGGCGATGATGGCGGTCTCGGCGCTGTTGTTCCTACAGAATCCAGGTTGGGAGGTGTCCAGAACATTGTTGTTCTCCAGGAAGCGGGTCAGTTGTCCATTGACGATCTTCTCGATGACCTTCGCCGGGAAAGGGAGGAGGGAGATGGGCTGGTAGTTCTTGAGATCTTCGGGGTCTGCTTTGGATTTCTTTAGCATGGCGTTAACTTTGGCGTGCTTCCAACTCTCTGGGAAGGGGCGGTCTTGAAGGAACTGTTGATGATTGTTCAGAGTTGGGGGGCGATGATGGGGCTTGCTTTGTTGAAGACGTGGTGGGAGCAGGGGTCAGAGGGTGATCCAGAATGGATGGTGCTCATGGTTTTGATGGTATCCTCGTCATTGGTGTGGGTCCAGGAGAGCAGGAGGTTGGTGTGGTTGGGTGTGTCGGGGTTAATGGTGACTTTGGTAGTCGTGGGGGTCGAGGAGTTGAAGCTTTCGTGGAAGTCTGTGATCTTGCGGTGGAAAAAGGTGGCAAGGGAGTCGCAGAGGTTTTGCGAGGGAGGTGGGGCGATAGAGCTAGGCCTGGAGTTGGCGAGTTCCTTGACGATGCTAAAGAGGTCTTTGCTGTTGTGTGCATTGTTGTCGATGTGATCCTCGTAGGAGGATCTCTTGGTGGTTCGGACAAGCTGGTGGTGCTTGCAGATGGCTGTCTTGAGGATGGCGTGATTGTTCGTGGCGCCACTTCTCAATTTTTCTGCACTCCTGTTTGGAGGCCTGAAGGTCGGCGGTGAACCAGATGGCCATAGTGTTGTGTGGTTGTTGGAGGGTTCCCTGAGCAGAGCGAGGGTGTTGGCGCCGTCGTCTATCCATTGTCTGAGGTTGAGGGTGGCTGTGTTGGGGTAGGTGGTGCTGGGTGGCGGGGCCTAGGCGAGGGTGGAGAGCAGCTGGTCCTTAGTGATCTTGTTCCAACTGCGGTGGGGGATCTGTTGTGGGTGGTGATGAGTCGCAGGTTTCTGGAAGGTGAAATGAATGCAGCGGTGGTCGGTCCAGTGGAGTTCGGTGGTATGGCTGAAGGTGATGTGGCTGCTGGCGGAGAAGACGGGGTCGAGCGTTTGGCCCGCGGATTGGGAGGGCATTGTGATGATTTGTTTGAGACTGAGGTTGGAGAGGTTGTCGATCAGAGGATGGAGTCGCTGTTGTTGGTGTTCTCGACGTGGAAATTCAGGTCTCCGAGGAGGATGTAGTCTGTCGAGGCGAGGGCCTGGGTGCTGATTATGTCGGCGATGGAGTCACTGAACTGTGGCTGGGGGCCGGGGGGCCTGTAGACAAGGGTTCCTCTGAGGGTGGTGTTGGCGTTGACTTGAATCTGGAAATGTAAGTGTTCGGCTGCATCACAGGCATCATCGGTGTTGGTCGAGATTCTGACGGAGTTCTTGTGGACTATGGCGATCCCTCCTCTCGGTCTGTTGATGCAGTCTCTGCAGATGATCTTATAGCCTTCTGGGATGGCTATGGCGATGTTGGGTTCCGAGGAGGGGTTCATCCAAGTTTCGGTGAGGATGGCGACATCTGGGGGAGATGAGTTGAGTAGGTCCCAGAGTTCGACGGCATCCTTGTGGACAGAGCAGGAGTTGAGGAGGATGCAGCTGAGGTGGTTGTGTGGTTATAACTTTTATCACACTGCTTTTCCCTCAATTCTTGCTTACTTACCAAGTGATATTATACGTTATATAATGCAGTCATACAATGAGAATGAGGAAGCTCAGCTGTTCAGGGATCATTTGAAACCTGTTAGTAGGGATTCTGTTGAACACTCACTGAGTCTATGTTTAATATTGCAAGAATGTTTGATGCTTTAGTGAATAAAATATTAGCTCATGGGTCAAATATCAATTTTACTTTAAGTCTGTGAAAGGAAACAAATGTGTTTCTAAGCAACTGATGAATTCTAATGACTCTTCAGGTTTGAAACCTCCTTGTGAGGCTAATAATAGTAAGTCTGAGAAGTAACAGTTACCTGTACAAGTATTTCAATTATATGATACTGATTAAAGATGATCTAGACCTTATAATCTTGCTAGAGCCTCCAAAGAAGAGGTATAAAACTTCTCTAGATGAATTTGGAGAGTCTTTTAGATCTATATGTAACACAATTCTTGATTGTTCAGGTCAACCAATGATGGACCTGCCTTCCATTCATCACCCAAAATTTACAGACTGGATGCGCTATGAGATTGTGGCACTAAGGGCCTCATTACGAGTTTGGAGGTTGGGCTGCCAGACTGCCATGGTGGTGGCTACCAAAAGACCGCCATGTTGGAGGGTGGGAAATAGGCAGACCGACCACCAGCACCGTCAGTCCGTAACCAACTATCAAACCTATTACAAGTCCAAAATTGTAGTTGCGGTCATGCCGTAGTCGTCCTCCAATGGCGGTATGAACCTCAGCGGTTCACAGCCACCAAAGTAATACACAACACCACATTGGATGACGTTTATAAAAAAAAAAACACAGCTCACAATCAGTCACACACCCGACACACCTACAAACCACACTACAAAACACACCTCTTCACACACCACAGCTCTTCGCAACTCCCACACAAAGTACACCATCCAGGGCGCCCAAAAAATGTAAACTTCATATTTAACTGGCAAATCATATTTAACTGGCACCCCTCCATCTCTCATGGAGCAAATATCTCACACCCCCAACACAACCACATCACACCTATTTGCACCCCTCCAGTCCATTTACTCCCCATCACCTTCTAATTTCCCTGCACCTATCTTTATTATTGATTATTACATTTTACCTCCATGTCACCCATGAAAAAAACATGTTTCACGACGATTAGTTTCGAGTCATGGTGGATACAATCATTATAGTAGAACCACATCAGTTTGGAGTCCAAGCCCAGCACACTACTATGTCCTGGAAAAGGGAAATGTGTCAAAGGATAGTTGAAAAAGTGAATTTTGTAGGGCACACCCCATGCACAAGGGACGACATCAGGAAGAGATGGAACGACCTCAGGGGGAAGGTCCATTTCATGGCATCCAGGCACCAGCTGCAGCTCCAAAAGACTGATGGTGGTCCCCCACTTCCTACTTTACAGGTTACATAATGAGAGGATAAAGTGTTGGCCATCCTGCATCCTGAGGGATTGACAGGAATACCTGGGAGAGTGGAGTTGGGTAAGTCACAACAATAAAAATGGCACCAAGATGTATTGGCAAACATGCTCACTGCTCACCTTTTGCCACCTTCTTGTCACCCCACTCAACAGTCCAGTGCCCTCCTGTCCATAGACCGTCATAGTCTGGCCTCTATCATGTGAACTAGACTCATCTGGGGGGAACTACATCTCTGTATAGTGGTTGTAGTACAGGGACTGACAGCACTACGATTCCCATCAGACACTACTCCAACACAACTAAAACCAGAACAGTGTAGCCTACTCAAAATTATCAATTATTACAAACTCCACATTGGAGTGTACACACCTGAGAGGATGGCATCTGTATAGTCTGTGTGTATGACAGGCACTGTTAGGAATGTTAAGGCCAGGAGGCACAGGTACTCTCACTCTACTCAGCAAAAGCACTGTTCTCTGCAGCTATGACCTTTCTCCCTCTACTCAACCATAAAACTGTACTCGTATGAGAGGATGGCATCAGTATAGTATGTGCGTAGGACAGGCACTGACAGGAATGTTAAGGCCAAGAGGCACAGGTACTCTCACTCTTCTCAGCAACAGCACTATTCTCTGCCACTATGGCCCTTCTCCCTCTACTCAATCATTAAAGTGTACTCACCTGAGAGGATGGCATCTATATAGCCTGTGTGTAGGACAGGCACTGACAGGAATGCTCAGGCCAGGAGGCACTGTATACTAAATGCAAAACATCAGCCCACTGTGCATCTGTCCAAGTATCCCTGTATGTGATCTTGCAATGGAACTGTACTCACCTAAGATTATGGCCCATTGTTTTGCTTCCACATGACTGAGCTGAAAAAAATCTCTGAAATGCGCTTCTTAGTTTAAAGAAGACATTTATTATTACTTCACCACGAGGTTCCTGAGAGAAGAGATTAGTAGGTTGGTGGCACACGTTTAAAAGAAGTCACACCAACTTTGTTAGGAAAATATATCAAAGTACTTCTCAATTGCAATGTGCACAGCAAATGCATGTGATTATATTATAGCATAACTTCAAAGCAAAGAATAAAAGTCAAATTTTATCACCGTGGGGCGTATCACTGCTCATCCTATTTCTTATGCCTGCAAGTTGATGACTCCTGTTCAACTGCGAGAAAGAAAGAGATTTTCCACCCATACGGGAGGTCAGGCAGCTGACGTCCGCTCCTGACTGAAGTCTTGGAAAATTCCCCCTGCTTCTGCCCAGGGACACCGTTTATAATGAAAAAGCCTGCTAACATTTCCTTTCCTCTAATAGTCAAAACATGCTGGCTACTGTACATCACAGTTGGAAAAGAACAGGCTGGAGAGTCTCCAAAGCTCGCTCCTTCCCAAGGCTGGGTAGAGAGGAAAAAACACAAAATATACATTCCTTTATCACGCTAGGGCTCGGTGAGACCAAAATACGAAAAACACAGCTTGATCTACCATGTGGAAAAATACAGCTCATCTGCAATGTCTAACACCACGATAAAGCCCATAGGCAGCTAAACTGAATACAGAATGTAATGGCTAACACCACGTTAAAGCCAATAGGCAGCTAAACTGAATTCAACATGTAATGTGCTACTGGTGAACATTGAACAACTAATATGCGCAGTGGTGAAACACAAAGTCAGTGGTCAAACACAATTAATGGCATAACACCCATGCATATTGTTTGCATATGTTTCTGAAGTAACATAACTGTATAGCCAAGGAGGGCTCGTCTCTGTAATTCCAAGAACCAGGCCAGTGTCCAGAGACAATGTGCCTCTGCCTCTGTACTCACAGATGAAGTTTACCCATCTAGGAGGGACCAAGATACATATCACTGTACAATCTGTGATTCAGCCAACCACCTAAACCCATCTTGAGCAGCTATGCCAAGATTTTTAAAAAACTGTGGACAGGAAGGACAGCTCAAACTGTGTACAAAAATAACATTAAAGACAGATCAAAGGCCCCAAAATGCATCATCTGAATTGCATTGGAGGCAGACATATTCCCAAATGGCTGACCACATGATGACAACTTTCACATATACAGCAAGATTCTGGATCTGCCTGCATGCAACCACATCCTTCCCAGCCACTGTTTTCATTGCACTGCTGGCAAGATATAAGTCTATGAATATTCCTCCAATAGCTAATAAACTCAGACATCCTGAAGCTAGCTGACTGAAATGGAATTGCTATGGTACCCAAATGTCAGGTCGACACAGATGATAGCATGTGTGCCTGTCACATAAGGAAAATTGGCAAATCCAATTTGTACATGACCTTAGTCAAATGTCACTGTTGACTGTTGGAGGTGGATGTCACAATCCAACCTGTAACATTCTGCCTCTCACATCAACAGGTCTACCTAGCACTCAGAACACAGAGACCACTCAAGGGAATGCCACTACCCCTATGGATGACGCACTCAGTGAGGACAACACTCCTGGACTTGTGGACATTGAGGATGGTTCTGGCCCACCCGGGCAACCTGGTCAGACAACACCTGTCAGCCTCACCTTGACCACATAGACACCTCCCAGCCCAGTTGTGTCAATATCTCAGGCAACCAGTCACCCCCACCTGTGTCCTAAGGACAGTGACAACAATCTTGTGCCCCCCCAGCTCAGGATCCTGAGTCACAGCAAGACACCTCCTACTATGATTGCTGTGGAACTAGTAGAAGGGGGCAAGCTGCATCAACATCACAGGCATGTGGGGGTAGGGTGCAAGGGAGGAATGGTGTGGGCCAGTGGCATAAGGCTGTGGGGGATGGTTCCGGCCAGGGCAACATCACCCAAGCCTTTGGAACATACCAACAATCCTAAGATGTGATTGGCCAGGTATTTGCCGAACTCAAGAAAATCAAAGAGCTGCAGAGGGGCTTCCATCTGGAAATTTGTGAACAGTGGGAGGCCCACAATACCACCATAGCCTCCCTAACAGGGGTACTGAAAGACATCAACACCACCCTGAGCAGGGATTGTCAAGAACACCAGACCCCTTCCATTGTCCAATCAATTCTAGCCCCTTCTACATCTGTGGCAGCCACTGAAATCGAAGCCCTGCCAGGAGAAGGTCCTGCTTCAGACACCCCTGCCCCAAGCATCCAGGAGGTGTAGATGGCAAGACACAAACCACTGCCTGGAAGTGAGCCGTTCTGGATGAAACTCCTTTGTGTGCCACTGATTTACTTTGTCGACTGTTTTCCAACCACTTTCAATTTTCCATGCCAGTAGGACCCTGGACGTTGGACTTCAAATGTTGTAGCATCTACTATAAGGATCACATCCACCATGACAGGGTCCTTCACTGTCAGTTTCCTATTTTGAGTTTAACCTTTCTTTCCAGTGCACATAAAAATAAACACACCTAACACTAAAACATTGCCCATTAGTAATTATTCATCATTTTGAGATGTTGAATGTTAAATCCATGTGATGCAAATGAAGAATATATAAGATGATAACGGAAAGGAGGGATATTTCACAGGTACTGGCATGCAGGGGATTACTACCAGCACAATGACACAAATGACTAGTCACACCAAACATTTTATTGCACTGTACAGTACATAGGCTGCCGAGATGTCAGGACTGTCATAGCCTAGAATGGCAGAGCTATGTCAAGTCAGGCTAGATATCTCAACGTACCATCCCTCAGACCAAAGAAGAAAGGGCTATGTCAGACCTTGTACTGTAGAATAGGCTAATAGATTAATGGATGTTGTCACCAGCTTGAGCCTTATCACTTGACATATGCCATGACATAGACAGATTGCAGTACAACAGTCCCTAATTATAGGTCCAAGCATCTGGTGGTATGATACAAACCTATGTCAGTGCTGTGGCACAGGCACTGTGGCCTGCAATAAGAAACATTTTGAAAGCTCCATACAGCTCATAAAAGATTATTGTCAACATACTGGGAAGGCAGAATGCATGGATTGCATTGGATGGCAACATGTATCAAGGCCATATGATCACACACAAGACAATTGGATTAACACACCACATCAAGCAAGTGTATTGTGCACTTCAGAATTCTACCCATCCCGTCATAGCTGTTTTTGGCAAAGGATTCATACATCCCAGATCTGTGACCAACATTACCTGGATCAATTCATGTCCACTTCATAATTCAGGGCAGCAACACCTACGTGCCAATATCACAACTCTGAAATGCCCACATTAAGATGGCATGGTAAAGAGACCCAAATAAAATGCAATGCAAGGAATTTATGAAGGAAAAATACATACATATGACCACAACTTCATATTAGACTTCGGAAGATCCTTTCACCTTTCCATGAGACTGACATAAACAAAGAAGATTATAATGGCATTATCTTTTTTTCTGTCTGAATTTGCAGTCAGACGTTGGCTGCACACTGCAGGATGTGAGATCTCCTGTCCTTTGTGAAAAACATGCCCTACTCAACACATCCTGTCAACTACAGTTTCCCATACAATCACAGGAATCACATGTTATCACTTACGTACACTCAAGTTAAGTATTGATTGATGAGATCTGCCCGCAAGTCTTCACCTTCCTCCTCATCATTGTCATCCTCACTTTGCATTTCAGGATTCTCACCTGGTGGCACTGCTAGCTCCCTTTCATCTGATATATATGGAATGTTCCTCCTCAGGGCAATGTTGTGGAGCATGCAGCAGGCCACAATAATCATACATATTTTTTGGGGTGAGTAGAGGAGGGATTCCATGCTCCTAAATCTGGCTTTTAAGAGCCCAAAAGCCCGTTCCACGACATGCAGTGTTCTTCTATGGGCATTGTTGAAGCAGACTTCCCCTTACAAAGTTGGGTTCCTCACCGGTGCCAACAACCATGGAAGATTTGGGTATGCAGAATCCCCTGTAATGGAATGGGACATTTGTGCAACAACTAGTCCATCTCATTGTTTCTCCTGCAGCACAAATTTGATACAAACACACATTACATAGGTGACTTACCACCCAGCCAGACCCTCTCTGGGTACTGTTGTGACATCAGCTGTGGAATTACACTATTCTGCATGATGAAGACAGCATGGACTGAACCTGGATGACAGACACAGACTGATAAAATGTAGAGGTTCGTCAAACAAACAGCTTGAACATTGATGGAATGGAAGTTCTTCCTGTTCCAAAAGTCTTGTTCATTGCCATGAGGTGGAATCAAGGCAACATATATACCATTAATGGTTCCCACCACATAAATCGAAGCCCTGCCAGGAGAAGGTCCTGCTTCAGACACCCCTTCCCCAAGCATCCAGGAGGTGTAGATGGCAAGACACAAACCACTGCCTGGAAGTGAGCCTTTCTGGATGAAACTCCTTTGTGTGCCACTGATTTACTTTGTCGACTGTTTTCCAACCACTTTCAATTTTCCATGCCAGTAGGACCCTGGACGTTGGACTTCAAATGTTGTAGCATCTACTATAAGGATCACATCCACCATGACAGGGTCCTTCACTGTCAGTTTCCTATTTTGAGTTTAACCTTTCTTTCCAGTGCACATAAAAATAAACACACCTAACACTAAAACATTGCCCAGTAGTAATTCTTCATCATTTTGAGATGTTGAATGTTAAATCCATGTGATGCAAATGAAGAATATATAAGATGATAACGGAAGGAGGGATATTTCACAGGTACTGGCATGCAGGGGATTACTACCAACACAATGACACAAATGACTAGTCACACCAAACATTTTATTGCACTGTACAGTACATAGGCTGCCGAAATGTCAGGACAGTCATAGCCTAGAATGGCAGAGCTATGTCAAGTCAGGCTAGATATCTCAACGTACCATCCCTCAGACCAAAGAAGAAAGGGCTACGTCAGACCTTGTACTGTAGAATAGGCTAATAGATTAATGGATGTTGTCACCAGCTTGAGCCTTATCACTTGACATATGCCATGACATAGACAGATTGCAGTACAACAGTCCCTAATTATAGGTCCAAGCATCTGGTGGTATGATACAAACCTATGTCAGTGCTGTGGCACAGGCACTGTGGCCTGCAATAAGGAAACATTTTGAAAGCTCCATACAGCTCATACAAGATTATTGTCAACATACTGTGAAGGCAGAATGCATGGATTGCATTGGATGGCAACATGTATCAAGGCCATATGATCACACACAAGACAATTGGATTAACACACCACATCAAGCAAGTGTATTGTGCACTTCAGAATTCTACCCATCCCGTCATAGCTGTTTTGGGCAAAGGATTCATACATCCCAGATCTGTGACCAACATTACCTGGATCAATTCATGTCCACTTCATAATTCAGGGCAGCAACACCTACGTGCCAATATCACAACTCTGAAATGCCCACATTAGGATGGCATGGTAAAGAGACCCAAATAAAATGCAATGCAAGGAATTTATGAAGGAAAAATACATACATATGATCACAACTTCATATTAGACTTCGGTAGATCCTTTCACCTTTCCATGAGACTGACATAAACAAAGAAGATAATAATGGCATTATCTTTTTTTCTGTCTGAATTTGCAGTCAGACGTTGGCTGCACACTGCAGGATGTGAGATCTCCTGTCCTTTGTGAAAAACATGCCCTACTCAACACATCCTGTCAACTACAGTTTCCCATACGATCACAGGAATCACATATTATCACTTACGTACACTCAAGTTAAGTATTGATTGATGAGATCTGCCCGCAAGTCTTCACCTTCCTCCTCATCATTGTCATCCTCACTTTGCATTTCAGGATTCTCACCTGGTGGCACTGCTAGCTCCCTTTCATCTGATATATATGGAATGTTCCTCCTCAGGGCAATGTTGTGGAGCATGCAGCAGGCCACAATAATCATACATATTTTATGGGGTGAGTAGAGGAGGGATTCCATGCTCCTAAATCTGGCTTTTAAGAGCCCAAAAGCCCGTTCCACGACATGCAGTGTTCTTCTATGGGCATTGTTGAAGCCGACTTCCCCTTACAAAGTTGGGTTCCTCACCGGTGCCAACAACCATGGAAGATTTGGGTATGCAGAATCCCCTGTAATGGAATGGGACATTTGTGCAACAACTAGTCCATCTCATTGTTTCTTCTGCAGCACAAATTTGATACAAACACACATTACATAGGTGACTTACCACCCAGCCAGACCCTCTCTGGGTACTGTTGTGACATCAGCTGTGGAATTACACTCTTCCGCATGATGAAGACAGCATGGACTGAACCTGGATAACAGGCATAGACTGATAAAATGTAGAGGTCCGCCAAACAAACAGCTTGAACATTGATGGAATGGAAGTTCTTCCTGTTCCAAAAGTCTTGTTCATTGCCATGAGGTGGAATCAAGGTAACATATATACCATTAATGGTTCCCACCACATATGGGATGTGTGCCAAACCATAGAAGTCAGCCTTCATATGGGAAAAATCCTCACATTGAGGAAACCAGATATAGCTGTCCAGGTGTTTCTACATTGTTGAGAGCACATCCTTCAATACATGTCTAAACATAGGCGTGGAGATCCCATCAGATAGGGCCACTGTACTTTAGAAGGACTCTGTGGCCAGGAAGTGCAACACTGCCATAACTTGTACAATAAGTGATATGCTATTTGGATGAGAAATGACAGGCAGTAGATCTGGCTCCAACTGAAGACAGGGACCCATATTTGTTTGCCTATTCAGATGGTACACCTGAATGATGTGTCTGTCTTCTATGGCCTGATGGTCTGGCAGTGGACAGGAGGATGTTTGATCCTTTCCTTCCCTGGGAACCTATGTAGGGCAAGAAATTAGTATAGCCATCATCCAGTTTATTTCTTGCAACATACATAGTGCTTGTTATTGATGTACTGTGACAACGCATGCCATGATTTTATGACATGATGCTCAGTACACATTACCACTGTCAATTACACAGAAGTAACATGTTTCCCAATTGCTTTACCACAAATGTGTACACATTACCTATCTTGATAGCAATGATTTTTTCCATGAAAGATGCTACTCCGAATGTGACATAAGTTCCCTAATTAAAAATTACGGGGGTGGGTGTCTGTAGTCAAACTAAACTTGCCATATGTGCCTGGCAATATACAAAAATGTTGTCAAAGTAGAAGGACATATATGACAGGACAAGACCAGCACTTATCTGTTGTTTTAAAAGTTGTGACACATTGTTTATTAGCCAAATATATTATAAAATGCTTTTAAAATGGCGAGTTCCTGATCTACTCACTGGACATAAAGGACTGCCTACGTCCACCGGTGGAAGTCGACATGGCCGCAGGCAGTCACAACTGTGGCAGACACAGCCATAGGCTAACGTTGTTGCCAGTGGCGGTCTAGGGCCAATGGCTGTGTCCGCCGGCAGTGCCGGCTACATACGTGATGGATGTGACCGCCATGTTCTGAAAAATCAATCAATTGACTCCTTACATTTCAGCCAGCAGGACCTCCACGACCTGAGCTGCTGTGTACTGCCTCTGGGAGCAATCATGCCGTGTCTAAAAGATGATAGGGCCCCTGCACCTCCCCAGAGGAGCTGTGAAGCTGGTGGAGGAGGTCCCACCACTATATGGAGGGATCTGTGGTGCACGTAGGTGCCTCATGTCCACTTTTCCACTGTAATTCACCATATATTCCCTCTTCACAGACTAGATTGTGCCCATGTGTGACAACATTTTTACTAAAGGCCATGGAACTGCAGTAACTGTGATATCGTGAGCCACAGAGTTGTGTTGTGCCCCATTGTTTTTTAAATCTTGGTCATAATGTCAGGGCAAATCCCACAAGATGTCAGTTAACCAACCTAGTTGGTGGAGGGCCTGAGCGGGGTGGAGATTTGGACTGCAGATTGGGAAATGTTGGTCACCTTTTCCATGTACTCAGTGACTGGTGCCCCACTTGGGCATTTTGGGCAAAACGGAATGTTCATTGCAATGTGTACTGACATGTATGTGACTCTGCTATTGTGCATGTGATCTGAGGACATAGGCGGTCATTATGAACATGGCGGGAAAGACCGCCGACCACCGTGTCGGCGATGAACAGAATCCCGCCGGTGACGGCGAATGGAAACCCACCATATAATGATTGAAAAACCCAACCCCACCAAAAAATCCCAGACCACCACTCCCCGCCAGGACTCTGTCGGTGGGAATCCCGGCCCACCCCACCCCACCACCGCCAAGCACACCCACATCCCGCCCTCCAAATAATGATGCACAAATCACCTCAGCGGACAGTCGAGGCGGATGACCATTGGCGGCTGCGACCGCCACGGGCGGCAAGTGGACTCAACAGCAACAAGTGCACATATTGGCTAGGCCTCTCACCCACACACCTGAAACACATCCAGAACCCCATAAAACACCCCCAGACACACCCCACAATCCCTTGCAACTAAACCAGGACCCGAAGACGGAGAGCACGAGAGCCAGACAGTGAACGCCAGCATACAGGACACGCATACTGACCCACACAGGAGCACCCATACCTCGTCCCCAGTCCTGACGCCATCCACCACCATCACCATGTCCCCCCCAAAAAAATCCACGCTTCACCGAAAGGGAGCTAAGGACCATGGTGGACAAGATCCTAAAGGTGGAGCCACAAATATTCGGGTCCGAGGTGCAGCACACACCCATCGCGTGGAAATTGGAGATGTGGCAGACCATTGTCAACAGGGTGAATGCAGAGGGACACCATCCACGCACCAGGGACGATATCCGCAAGAGATCGAACGACCTGCGGGGGAAGGTCCGTGGCATGGCATCCAGACACCACATCGCAGTGCAGAAGACTGGGGGAGGACTGCCACCAACACCACCCGACTACACCGACTGGGAGGAGAAGGTACTCGCCATCCTTCACCCAGAGGGACTGACTAGACTCACTGGAGGAATGGACTTGGGCAAGTCATCTACAATTACCCCATATACACCACATCTACAATTGCTGCACCACCCCACCACACCCACACCCATCTGGACCTACACCCCACCCAGCCATTACCCACCACATCTACCACCCTGCATGACCTACAACCCACTACCAGGCCAACCCACTACCACAGCCACCCACCCCTGCACATGCCCACAATGGAATAATACCCCCACCACAATGTAACCCCACCACTACCACTAAATGCAATGCCCACCTCACAAAGGCACCCTGGAAGGCCACTGAAAGTCACACTAATACAAAATTACACAGTTCTATACACCTCAAACTCTCAGGCATATGTAACAGACATGTCTATGTCCCCCAACAGGCACCACCACCCATGCAACCCTAGTGGAGGGGACAAGGAGTGCCACAGCACTCCAGGGAGACAGAGGCACATCACAAGACCTTGGCGAAGGACCCCTGGACACTGATGAGCAGGCACGCCCCCTCACACAGCCTTGGATGCTCACCATGCAGCAGCCCCACCCAGCACACCACTGTCACCCCTAACACCCAGTCAAGACTAGCAGGCTAGGGGAGGAGTACCCGCACCAGTGTAGCCAGGGCACAGACAGGTGGAACACAGCTACAGAGGCCACAGTCTCCCACTCCCAACATACAGTCAGACATCCACACCGGACAAGAAGTCCCCACAACAGCCCTGGACAACCGGCAACAGATGACCCAAGCAACAGAAACAGCACAGGAAATACCCTCCCAGGAATCACAAGGGCCAACCATGCCACCTCAAGAAGCTCCACAGCAGGCCCTCAAATGTAGTCTCAGGCCAAGATATGGCACTAGAAACCCAGCTAAGAACAAGCCCCACTCAAACAATTGACACTGCTACTACTGCAAAGCAACCATCCCACCCATTCACCAACAACACTTAGCTGACGGCAAATTGAAGTACTATACCACAAATAGGACCCACCTATGAAATCCAACAGGGCTGCCCCCAAGTCGGTTTTGAGGACACCCAACCCTTATGACTTCCATCACTGTATATAGCACAATTCACTGTATTCGACCAATAAACCACATTTCTCACCTGTAATACTGTCCCCTGTCTTCAATGTTGAAAAAAGTGGAGTATGGATGCAACTAGCAGAGAACAACTTTTTTTGTCAATTTGTACTTGGTGGTGGTAATGTGTGTTTCAAATTAGGCAAGTAGGGAATGCATATATTGTCTATCAGTACCATGCAGAAGAGGTCCATGTCTCACCTATCATGACCAATCCCCCTATATGACATGGCACACTGAAAGTAACAGTCACTAACCACAATTACAGGCTTACGTCCCAGACAGTTCTTGGAAGTAGAGTTGTATCAGTTGGTTCCTGGAATTGACATCTTCCCCTTCCTCATCCTCACCATCACTCTCCTCACCTCTCTGAGGTAGCTGATCAGGACCTATAGCACCCTCTACCTCCAAAAGGGGGATAGAATGTCTCACAGCCACGTTGTGCAGCATGCAGCAGGCCACCACTATTCTACACACCTTATCAGGCCCATAGGCCAGGGAACCCCCAGAGATATGTAAACACCGGAATCTATCCTTCAGGAGACATATAGTACGTTCTATCACCCTCCTAGTACGTCCATGGGCCTCATTGTATTTCCTCTCTGCATCCGTACTGGGATTCCTCACTGGTGTCAGGAGCCAACGCAAGTTTGGATAGCCAGAATCACCTAGAAAAAGGGTCAATACAGAGTCACCATTGTAATGTCCCTTAGTCAGACAGGCAGGTTTTCTGCAATGTGTCAGTTAGTGACAGGCAAACTTACCTATGATCCACCCTCTGTCCTCTTGTAGGTGTTCCATCTTCTGTGGCACACTACTGTTCCTCAAAACAAATGAATCATTGACTGAACCCAGAAACATGGCATTCACAATGGAAATGTACTTGTCTGCAGTACATACCAATTGGATGTTCATGGAGTGAAAGTTCTTCCTGTTTCTGTACACCTGTTCACTCACTCTTGGGGGGATGATAGCTATGTGAGTGCCATTGATGGCACCAATGACATGGGGAATGTTTGCAAAGGGATAGAAGTCAGACTTGATGGCAGGGAGGTCAGCACTTTGGGGGAATAGCACATAGGATTGCAGAT
Organism: Pleurodeles waltl; assembly: GCF_031143425.1. Lineage (NCBI taxonomy): Eukaryota > Metazoa > Chordata > Amphibia > Caudata > Salamandridae > Pleurodeles > Pleurodeles waltl. The sequence continues at coordinate 628,597,206 of NC_090439.1, forward strand.
GTTGTACAAATGCATTCATAAATCTTGTCAGTACCTGGCTGAACATTGGCTGTGAGAAACCAGCACCCATGCCCACTGTCACTTGAAATGAGCCTGTGGCCAGGAAATGGAGTGCGGAGAGCACCTGCACCTCAGTTGGAATGGCAAGCTGATTACGATTTCCCAGAGTTAGTGCTGGATCTAGTAATGCACATAGGTCCTGAATAGTTGCACGTGTGAGTCTGTAAGTGATAATGATCTGACGCTCCACTATGGTCCCCATTTCCACAAGTGGTCTGTACACCGATGGTGCCCTCCCTCGCCACAAGGGTCGGTACCTATGAGGGGTTACAAAAAGGAGTGATGTGCACACATACATTGGCAAATTTGCTAAATACATGCAGTGCATTGCTCATAGTAGTGTCTGTACAATAACTGCAACATGACAGATGTACATGTACATCACTAGGAGGGAACAAAGTAAATTATGTGTGCTACTATTCGCAATGGATAGAAGCCTAGGTGCTTCATGTGGCTAGAAGGCCCTGCATTGTGAGTAGTATGAATTTCAAGATGCGTAGGTGATGGCAAAATGTCTGCCCACTTTAGTTCTGCCCCTTCATTGTGGAAGTGACCTAATACCGCTTGTGGTTGACGTCACAGCGTACGGCGGTGTTGACCGAAGATGTGGGTAGTGATGTTGCTTCTCATTGGAAAGCAGGTTGGAGTCCTTCTATTGTGGTTGTAAGTTATGTGTCTCTACAACAATCAAGGGACAGATGTATACTACTAACACACTCCAATGTTTTCATTGTCAAGGGTGTCATGCATTAGTGGTGACTAACCTTGGGCTTACTGATTCTTTGTTGTATGTATCCTTGAGACATTACTCCATGACATATTGAAGCTGACATTAATGGTGTTTCTTTCATTGACACATGTAAAGTCTCTCTGTTTTACACTGATAGTACTTCCTTGACTCTGTTGTGAGAGGTGTCACTTGTAGATCTATGCACTGTTAACATGTGTCAATTATGACATGGATATTTCTATTCCCAGTACTCTAGGATATTGCACTTTTGTATCAGAGTTACCTGGATGTCATTGGCTTCATCCCAAATTGTTGCTACATCATGAAAGTGCAAAATGGATGTGTGCACAAACTAGTGTGTGAAATGTGGGTGTGTAGTTTAAAACAGGATACTTTTGTTGGCTATAAATTGACTGGAGTCTGCTGCATGTGGCACAGCATTGGGGATGGAGATGTCACCTAGTTGTAGTATGGTTGTGGGGTTTTCCAGCATTCCTCCATGCTATTGTAGTAGTCTGACATCTTGATTTTCTTGTGGGTAACTTTGGGAAATCTAGAAAGCATTCAAGCATCTTTTATGGCACATGTATGTACCACTTATGTTGCATTTTTTGTTGGGGCCTACATGACCTGATGATATTGTTTGTCACTCAGAGTTGTAATTGAAGTGTTATCAGGTACATATAGGTAGTCATTACAACCCTGGCGGTCGGTGTTAAAGCGGCGGTAAGACCGCCAACAGGCCGGCGGAAAATAAATGGAACCACGACCGTGGCGGAAACCACCAACAAAGACAGCCACTTTAACACTCCGACCGCCACGGCGGTACAAACAAACAGCGTGGCGGTCACCACCAACAGACAGGCGGGAGACAATGTACCGCCCACATTATCACAACCTTCCAAACAGCCACCTTTTCCAGGGCGGATTCACCGCAAACAAAAACACGGCGGAAACTGGACTTCGAAGGGAAAACGTTCATCTCTACACACCCCACGAGGAACCAGGACGCCATGGAACCAGAGCTTCACATTTTTCCAGCCTTGATCTTCTTGCTTCTCTACCAGGAGCACGAACGCCGGCCGCGAAGGCCACGGTGCGTACTGCACCTACGACACAGGGGAGGGGGAGGGAAAAAACAGGGACACACCCACACGTAACACGCAGCACGCAACACCCCCACCCTCACCCACAACAACACACACACTAATACAGCATGATACATCACAGTTACACCCTCCAACCCCACCGGAAGAATGCAAAGACAAAAGGAAATTAGTGTAACCATTGTAATCTATTAAAATCCAGTACGCAAAAATATATATACACTATAAACAAATATATTCACCAAGAATACAAGTGCAGGTATTGCACCATTTAAGTCTGTGGAACACTGGGCCCACACTGCATAAGCGAGGCCAACACAAGGTACCCAAACATGACGGAGAGAACACTGCAGGGGCATCAGATAGAAATAAAACAGGCACCTCAGTGCAGGACACCAAATCCACGAGGGGGCCACATGCCCACTGTTCAGTCCTGGGGAGTGCAAAGCTACAGTCTCACAAGTCTCTACAGTGGGTGGTTTGCCCACTGTACAATCCTGGGGAGTGCAAATCCACAGTCTCACAAGTCTCTACAGTGGGTGGTTTTCCCACTGTACAATCCTGGGGAGTGCAAAGCCACAGTCTCACAAGTCTCTACAGTGGGTGGTTTGCCCACTGTTCAATCCTAGGGAGTGCAAAGCCACAGTCTCACACATCGCTACAGTGGGTGGTTTTCCCACTGTACAATCCTGGGGAGTGCAAAGCCACAGTCTCTCAAGTGGATAACAGTCTCCACTGGTTCTGGAGGGGGCTTTGTGCCCAGAGTGCTTCATCCTGCCAAGGACAGAGGTAGTGCATGTCAATCTCCACTGGTTCTGAAGGGGGGCTTTGTGCCCAGAGTGCTTCATCCTGCCAAGGACTGTGTGAGTGGATGCTTCTCTCCACTGGTTCTGGAGGGGGCTCGGTGCCCAAAGTGCTTCATCCTGCCAAGGACTGTGTGAGTGGATGCTTTTATCCACTGGTTCTGGAGGGGGCTTTGTGCCCAGAGTGCTTTATCCTGCCAAGGACTGAGTTAGTGGATATCAATCTCCAACGGTTCTGGAGGGGGCTTTGTGCCCAGAGTGCTTCATCCTGCTTGTGGCGGACTCAGTGGCGTCAGTGCTCTTGGCGCTCATGGGCCAGAGGTGCTTGTGGCGGCGGTGTCCTTGGCAGCAGTGCTTGTAGCGGCGGTGTCCTTGGCAGCGGTGCTGGTGGCGGCGGAGTCCTCGGCAGCGGTGCTTGTGGAGGCAGTATCCTGTTCAGCGGTGCTTGTGGTGGCGGTGTCCTTGGCAGCGGTGCTTGTGGCGGCGGTGTCCTTGGCAGCGGTGCTGGTGGCGGTGGTGTCCTTGGCAGCGGTGCTTGTGGCGGCGGTGTCCTGTTCAGCGGTGCTTGTTGCAGCGGTGTCCTGTGCAGCGGTGTTTGTGGCGGCGGTGTCCTTGGCAGCGGTGCTGGTGGCGGCGGTGTCCTTGGCAGCGGTGCTGTGGCGGCAGTGTCCTGTTCAGCTGTGCTCGTTGCGGCGATGTCCTGTGCAGCGGTGCTTGTGGCGGCGGTGTCCATGGCAGCGGTGCTGGTGATGGCGGTGTCCTTGGCAGCGACTCAGCTGTTGGCAGTCCTGTCTAGGCAAGCGGGGCTGGTGCTGGCGGTCACCTCCTGGCCAGCGGGGCTGGTGCTGGCGGCCCTGTCTGGGCCAGCGGGGCTGGTGCTGGCAGTCGCCTCCTGGCCAGCGGGGCTGGTGCTGGCGGTCCTGTCTGGGCCTGCGGGGCTGCTGCTGGCGGTCCTGCCTGGGCCTGCGGGCCTGCTGCTGGCCGGATCCTGGGCAGCGGGTCTGATGGCGGTCTTCTCCGCTGTGCTGCTCTTCCCAGGCTTGCCGGGTTTCTTGTGCCCCTTCCCCACCTTGGAAGGTGTCACAGCTGACTCCACACTCCCACCTGTACCCCTGGGAGCGGCTTTGGTGGCTGTTGTCTTCCCCCTCTCCCGCTGGGCACTGACCAACTTTTGATACTTGACAGGTGGGGGACTGTCCGTGCTGTGGCTCCTTGCCACACTGGCTGCCCTGCTGCCTGGTGCACTCCAGAGTCCGGTGACTACTGGCACCACTGGTCCCGCCGCTGTTGTGGCTGAGGTGCTCGGTTGGGACCTGGAGAGTCAGGCCCTGGGAGACTGACAGGGTGGGGGAGGTAAGGGAAAGAGGTCAAGGGTGGCCAGGAAAAGTTTCTTAGGAACACTGGGACGGGTAGCTGGAGGGGGTTTGGGAGTGGAGGAAGAGGTTGTGGTTGTAGGAGGTGTCCGTTTGGTGACTTTGGGTGAAGGTGTATGCGCTGGAGGCTGTCATGAGGTGGATGGCTGTTGGGTGGGTGTGTGCCTCCGTTTGTATACCTTGGGAGGTGGCATCACAGACACACTGGGAGAGGACACAGGGGATGTGTGAATGGTAGTGGGGGTGGTGAGTGCACGTGAGCGGGGTGTGGTGGTGGGTGTGCTGCTGATGGAAGTAGTGGCTGAAGATGTAGTGCATGCAGGTGTGAGTGGAGACGAGACTGGGAGGGAGGAGGGAGACGAGGAGGAGGGGGACACAGTGGAGACAGTGGATGTTGCTATGTCTGCATATGTGTGATGCTTGTGTGAGTGCGTGTGGGATGTGTAGTGCTTATGTTTGCCTGAGCTTCCTTTGTGTGTTGAGGTGTGTACATGCTGGTCTGATGATGTGCTTGGAATAGGCTGAGGTACAGGGGATTGGGTCTGGGTGGAGGAAGTTGGAGAGGGGGAGGCTAGAGACAGGGACAATGGCTGCCATCAGTGCTGAGGCCAGAGTCTGAAAAGCTCGCTGAAGGGCTGCCTGACCAGAATGAATGCCCTCCAGGAATGCATTGGTTTGTTGCAACTGCCTCTCTACACCCTGGATGGCATTCAAAATGGTAGACTGCTCAACAGTGAGGGACCTGAGGAGGTCAATGGCCTCCTCACTGAGGGCAGCAGGGGTGACTGGGGCAGGGCCTGAGGTGCCTGGGGCGAAGGAGATGCCCACCCTCCTGGGTGTGCGGGCACGTGGCAAAGGCTGAGGGGCTGCTGGGAGGGTGGTGCTTGAGGGGGGGTGGCGGCTGTACCTGTAGATGCGGGGGGCACCAATGGGACCGCCACCACAAGGGAGCTCCAATCAGAGGACGAGTCTGTATCACTGGTGTCAGCTCCTATCCCCGCCGTGGAGCTCCCCTTGCCCTCCTGATGGCTTCAGACTCCGTTGTCTCACCCTCCAGGGCCATGTGGGATGCAGCTCCCTCCTGCTCTGGTGCCACTGCTCCTACACATGATGATGCTAATGCACACATGTACAGGGAGACCACAAAAAGCGGGGGGAGACAGAAGAAAGACATGTTCAGTGCATGCATTACCGCTACTGTTGGCGGACACGACAGACACAGAAGCCCCCTGCACTACGCCGCGCACTTGGGGTCCACTATACATTCCCTGGGACATGGCCTACAAGGCTATGGCCGATATCTGCACACATGGATGTCACAGGAGCCTGCCTAGGTGGAGTTGGCACTGTACACAGGTGGGGTGGGGTGCCACGGGGTCTGCCTAAAAAAGGGGACTTAACTAGCACACTCGCCCTGGCCTAGGGAAACACACAGCCCACCTCCGCAATCAAGACACATCCACTGCACGCTGAATCAGCGGAATGAGTGTGTACTCACCCCCTTGTTGCTGCTGTGATGCCCTTAAGCGCCCATCCAACTCCGGGTACACCACCGCCAGGATCCTGAACAACAGGGAGTTCATGGTGCGACGGGCACCCCTCCCACGTAGGGAGGCCATCCCAAGCTGGGCCTCCGCGTCATCTTGCTCCAGTGGCAATTGTCCTCCCATCTCTTGTGGCAGTGGGTGCTCCTTCTGTGATAGACCCCCAGGGTCTGGACGTCCTTGGCAATGGCACGCCAAATATCCTTCTTCTGGTGGGCGCTGACCTACATGAATTGTACAGGGGAAAAAGAGAAGTTATTACCAACTGCACCATCACAGTCATTGGCCCGCATCCCTAGCCTTGCCATGTGGCACGTGCACTCTCCCTCGTTTCATGCATGCATCATTCCGCCCCATCCCTATCTTTCATCCGCACCACTCCACACAGGCATTGCCCATACAGCATGCTCCCAGTGTACTTACCTGTTTGTCTAGAGGACCGTAGAGTAGCGTGTACTGGGGGAGGACCCCATCCACAAGTTTCTCCAACTCCTCCGTGCTGAAGGCAGGGGCCCTTTTCCCAGACGCACGAGCCATTGTCTCTTCCAGACTGAGGTCACAGCAGCACTTGCAGTGTAGGTCCTCTCCTGTCGAAGATCAGGTATCGAGTGATTGAACAGATAGAAAATGGCGGTCACGTCCGCAACGGTGCGTACTGTCACCGCCGGCGTACATCGTCATTGGCACCTGGGACCCATAGGGTCCAATATTAACCAATGCAGAATTGCGCCACGGTCTTCGACCGCCTACAGCGATGGTGTACAATGCCAGCGCAGTTACCTCACATCCCATTGTCCCACTTTACAGGTCAGGCAGCCACCATTTCAGAGGCCCACATGGCTTTATTTTAACTGAGTCACACATACCTAGGCCTTGCCTCAACACTCATACAGGCAAAATTCGGGTTATGAATGGTTTTCTGACTAAGCTGTGTTTACGTACCTCTGAGTTGGTTGACTCTGTGTTCGTTGTTGTCGTTCATAGGCACCGTCCGCTGGGACATGTGAGGAGATGGCGGCATCCTCCAGTGTACAGACCGCTGGTGGACCTGTGAACAATGGAGGAAAGACATGTGATCATCACCTACAGGCATGATCGTGCCACAATCCTGGAACTGTGTGCCCAGTTGGAGCCAGACCTGATGTCAGCTATCCGTCATCCTACAGGAATCCCCCCTCTAGCGCAGGTGCTGTCAGTACTCCATTTCCTTGCAAGTGGATCTTTTCAAAATACAGTGGCCATAGCATCAGGGATGTCCCAGCCTATGTTTTCCAACGTATTGTCCAGAGTGTTGTCTGCTCTGCTGAAACACATGTGGAGCTACATTGTGTTCCCTCAGGTGGAGGATTTGCCTACAGTGAAAGGTGACTTCTATGCCCTGGGAAATATCCCCAAAATCATAGGTGCCATTGATGGGACACAAGTGGCCTTGGTCCCCCCACGCAGGAGTGAACAGGTGTACAGAAACTGGAAGAGTTATCATTCAATGAATGTGCAGATGGTGTGTTTGGCCGACCAGTACATCTCCCATGATAATGCCAAATTCCCTGGCTCAGTGCATGACGCTTACATCCTGCGGAATAGCAGCATCCCTTCTGTGATGGGTCAACTCCAGAGGCACCGTGTGTGGCTATTAGGTGAGCACCTGGAAGCAAGTCAGTGTATATAGTTTTCTGGGTCTGGGGATATCCCTACAGGTTAGTGTGTGTCTAACAGTTGTCCCTCGCCATTTTCAGGTGACTCTGGTTACCCCAACCTGTCATGGCTACTGAACCCAGTGAGGAATCCCAGGACAAGGGCAGAGGAACGCTACAATGAGGCCGATGGGCGAACTAGGTGGATTATAGAGCGGACCTTCGGCCTCCTGAAGGCCAGGTCAGGTTCAGGTGCCTCTATATGACAGGTGGTTCCCTATTCTCCTCACCAAAGAAGGTGTGCCAGACCATCGTGGCCTGCTGTATGCTTCACAACTTAGTTTTGCAACGACAGGTGCCTTTTCTGCAGGAGGATGGTCCAGATGCAGGTGTTGTGGCAGCTGTGCAGCCTGTGGACAGTGAAGACGAGGAAGCAGAAGAGGACATCGACAACAGGAACTTGGTTATCCTGCAATACTTCCAGTGAGACACAGGTAAGAAGACAAACCTGCCTACTACATGTACTTTAACACTACTACCTCTCTACTGTCTGTCCTTTTCACCCAGTGTATGGTCACTGAGTTGTCACTTTCCCTTTCGATTTCACAGATGTGGGTCCCACTGTATGACATCTGCTTTGTTTCCTCATGGACTAGAGCTGTGTGACATAGGTATGTTGACATTACAATTGAAAGAGCATTTTGTCACTGTAATTGCTAATACACTATTTCGAAATCACAGACAGACTCCAGATTGTTTTGTGCTTTAAGGGTGTTTATTTAAGTGCTCAATATTGGAGGGTGCTGAAACATGGCGAGGGGTGATGGTGGAGGAATGTCCATGGCAGAGTCCAGTCTATTAGTCTCACAGGTGCATTGCCCAAAGGGGAACAGGAAGTGGAGCTGGGGCAGTTTGAGGATGGACAGGGTGACAGAGTGGGACAGAAGGATGACATTCAGGGCGGTCTCCTTTCTTGGTGGGGTCTTGGCATTGTTCTCTGTCTTTGTCCTGGAACTCAGGGGCCGTTTGCGGGGTGGTTCTTCCTCTGCAGGGGGTGGAGTACTGGTGTGGTGGTCCTGTGGCGGTGCCTCCTGTCCACTAGCACCGGCGGAGGTGGTGGGCAGATCATCGTCCAGGCTAGTGTCAGGGGCCCCATGTTGTGCCACAGTGTCCCTCCTGGTGTTGAGGACTTCCTTCAGCACCCCTACGATGGTGCACAGGGTGGAATTGATGGATCTGAGTTCCTCCCTGAAGCCCAAATACTGTTCCTCCTGCAGGAGCTGGGTCTCCTGAAACTTGGCCAGTACCGTTGCCATCATCTCCTGGGAATGATGGTATGCTCCCATGATGTTGGAGAGGGCCTCGTGGAGAGTGGGTTCCCTGGGCCTGTCCTCCCCTTGTCGCACAGCAGCCCTCCCAGTTCCCCTGTTTCCCTGGTCCTCTGTCCCCTGAACGGTGTGCCCACTGCCACTGTCCCCAGGTCCCTGTTGTTGTAGAGGTGGTGGGTTAGCCTGAGTCCCCTGTAGTGGTGGACACACTACTGATTGACGTGTCCTGGGGACAGAGATATAGGCCCACTGTGTGGGTGCTGTGCTGGTGTTTCCAGAGGGGGAAAGCTCTGTGGTGGCCTGTGACTGTGTGAGGGGAACCGACTGTCCAGAGGTCCCAGATGGGCCGGGCTGGTTGTCTAGATCCAGTTGGACAGAGCTGCTGTCATCACTGTGGGCCTCTTCTGTTGGTGGTGTGGACATGTGTGGACCCTCCTGTGCATTGACGTTGGGTAGGGGTCCTGCAGGGGTGTAAAAGCATGATTATTGCATCTGTGTGTACCATGGTGTGCAATGGGTAGGTGACCGTGTACCCCAGTGCTTGCATTCCTGTGTGGGACCTTGTGTGATGATGGTTTAAGGGGGTGTATGGGTATGTGCTGTGGCGATGCATTGGTGATGGGTGTCCATGCTTTGGTGTTCATGCAGGGCTTGGTGTTGGGATGGGTGGTTTGTGATATTGGGACATTTGTGAGGAGTAGGAGTGATGGGGGTCAGGGTGGGGGTATGTGATGGCATGCAGGTAGGGTGGGGGATGTAATAGTTAAGATTTTACTTACCAGAGTCCATTCCTCCAGCTACTCCTTCAAAGCCCTCAGGATGCAGAATCGCCAAGACCTGCTCCTCCCATGTTGTTAGTTGTGGGGGAGGAAGTGGGGGTCTGCCGACAGTCTTCTGAGCCACAAGGTGGTGTCTGGCTACCACGGAACGCACCTTCCCCCATAGGTCGTTCCACCTCTTCCTGATGTCATCCCTATTTCTTGGGTGCTGTCCCACTGCGTTGACCCTGTCCACTATTCTGCACCATAGCTCCATCTTCCTAGCTATGGAGGTGTGCTGCACCTGTGATCCGAATAGCTGTGGATCTACCCGGATTATTTACTCCACCATGACCCTGAGCTCCTCCTCAGAGAACCTGGGGTGGCTTAGCCGTGCCATGGGGAGGTGTGGGTGATGTGTGGGGTGGTGTGTGTTGTGATATGTGGGGTGATATTTAGTGGTGTGTTGTATGGGGTGCGTGGATGTTATGTGGGTGATGGTGTTGTGTGCCAGAGGATGCTTGGTTATAGATTGTAGTGTCTCTCTCTGGCCTTCTTTTGGGATTTTTGTCGTAGGGGTTTGTGGGTGATGTGGCTGTATGTTTTATATTGTATTGGATGTGTGGGAGTGGTGTGTGTTTGTGTATCAGGTGTGTTTATTTGGAATTGTCCAATGTGGTAGTGTTTTGTAAATGTGTGTGGATTTTGAGGGTGGCGGTGTGTACCGCCAATGGAATGCCGCGGTTGAAAGACCACCGCGTGGATTCGTGGGTCGTGATAGTGAGGGCGTATTCCTGTTGGCGTGACGGTGGAGGTTTTGTTTTCGCCAGTTTATCACTTCTCTTTGGTGTGGCGGACTTGTGTGGGTGTCTCAATTTTGGCGGATTCCGAGCTGTGGGTCATAATGGCCGTGGCAGATATCTGCAGCCGCGGCGGTGTGTTGGCGGTCTTCTGCACGGCGGTAAGCGGCTTTTACCGCCAATGTTGTAATGACCCCCATAGTGACATTATTTCTCCTTCTTTCTGTAGCATCTGGACCAGCAAGTGAAGGAGACGGAGCGTAGCTGAGTTGGAAAGCACCTGGCCACGGAACCCTGGTTCAAGATACCACCGACATAGAGGGACCCAGTGGCCTGGAAGGCAAGGGGAGTGCGATGGGGGAGACAGAATCTACATCCTCATCATCTGATTTCTCCTCCAGTGGCCACTACTTATTGTTGGCGGACCAATCAAGGACCCCCCTGTCCTATCACCACCCTTCCTGTTACTCTCCACCCAGTTGCCCGTGTCCACTCACCCAAGTGGGCGGGCAGCTCGTTTGCCGCAAGCACCTCCACCCCATCCCCTGTTAGCCCTTTTAGCCCTGCAGTCCTCTGTGAGGAGACTATTGACCTCCTGAGAAGTATCACTGTTTGTCAGTCCACCATTGTGAATGCCATCCAGGGATTGGCAGGTTAACACCAACAGACCAATGAATTCCTGGAAGGTATTTATGGTGGAATACCTGCCCTGCAGTGATCTTTTCAGGCTCTGGCCTCCACACAGATGGCAACCAGTCACCCTCCCACCTTTCGCCCCCTCCACTTCCCTCTTTCCAGTCCAAATCCCCCCTTTCCCTGCCTACCCAAAGCACACAAACAGATCCCCAGGCATCCACTCAAAAGACAAAGGTAGTGCACGCAAACACAAGCACTGCAAGACATGCCACCTGCAAAACAACATCCACCCACAGACACAGCAACAGTCACTACTTTCCCTGACACCCTGACCATCCCAGCATCAAACACACTGCATCAAGCATACCTACAGATACCAATCACAGGCACAGCCACCATACCCATCCTACCCACAAACACCACCCCAGCAGACCTGCAGATATCTACCCCAAAACCACACATGCAGACACCAGAACTACTGACACACCTACATCCAGTACTTCCAACATACCTGCAATCAATACCCCAACATACAATGACATTCCCCCAGCACTTCCACCCCCCCAGGCCCAAGACATATACACGTCCTCACTCACCCACCCAACAGACACCCACCACACATAATCATACCTTCCATAAGCAGGCACAAAAGACATCCACAAGTACACACAGACAACCACTCAACTACCTCCAAATCCAGACCCCCTTCTGATGACTGTCACCATGTGTCTCTAGGAAAGTACCATCTTGCCTGGCATGTTACCCCCCATTTTTACTTGTGTGTCAGTTTGTTTATGCCTGTGTCACAGGGATCCTGCTAGCCAGGACCCCAGTGCTCATAGTTTGTGGCCTATATGTGTTCCCTGTTAACCAGAATCTCAGTGTTTATGCTATCTCTGCTTTTAAAATTGTCGCTGCAGGCTAGTGACCATTTCACCAATTCTGATTGGCACACTGGAACACCCTTATAATTCCCTAGTATATTGTACCTAGGTACCAAGAGTATTGGGCTTCCAGGAGATCCCTATGGGCTGCAACATTACTTTTGCCACCCACAGGGAGCTCAGACAATTCTTACACAGTACTGCCACTGCATCCAGAGTGAAGTAACATCCACGTTATTTCACAGCCATTTTACACTGCACTTAAGTAACTTATAAGTCACCTATATGTCTAACCCTGACTTGGCGAAGGTTAGGTGCAAAGTCACTAAGTGTGAGGGCACCCTGGCACTAGCCAAGGTGCCCCCACATTGTTCAGGGCAATTTCCCCGGACTTTGTGAGTGCAGGGACACCATTACACGCGTGCACTACATATAGGTCAATACCTATATGTAGCATCACAATGGTAACTCCGAACATAGCCATGTAACATGTATAAGACCATGGAATTGTCCCCCCAAGCCAAATCTGGTATTGGGGTGCCAATCCCATGCATCCCCGGGGCTCCAGCATGGACCCCGGGTACTGCCAAACTAGCTCTCTGGGGTTTTCTCTGCAGCTACCGCTGTTGCCAACCCTCAGATAGGTTACTGCCCTCCTGGGGTGTGGGCAGCCCAGTCCCAGGAAGGCAGAACAAAGGATTTCCTCTGAGAGAGGGTGTTACACCCTCTCCCTTTGGAAATAGGTGTTAAGGGCTGGGGAGGAGTAGCCTCCTCCAGCCTCTCAAAATGCTTTGAAGGGCACAGATGGAGCCCTCCTTGCATAATCCATTCTACACCGGTTCATAACGGCGGTGCAGGTGCCCTTTGTCTTGTGTCCCATCCCCACCTTGGCACTCGCTGCTGGGACCTTGGCACTGTCCTCTCTGTGTTTGGGTGAGGCCTTGCTGAGTGTGTGGTGCGTCCTTCCCCTGCTAGAAGCCTGCCCCTTTTTTACCTTGGCAGGTGGCGGAATCGGGTGCTCCTTCACATCTGTATGTGGCACACTGGCATCTCTGACGGGTGCCCCTTTCGATCCACCCCGACTTGCGCGGTTCACAGCAGACGCAGATGTGGTGGCTGAGGTGCTGGGATGGGATCTAGACATCCTGGCCCTAGAGGACAGACGGGGAGGAGGTGCATGGAAGAGGTTCAAGTTAGCTAGGAAAAGTTGTTTAGACACACTGGGACAGGAAGATTGAGGGGGTGTGGGAGTGGAGGAAGAGGTAGTGGTTGTAGGAGGTGTACGTCTGTTGAGTTTGGGTGAAGGTGCATGGGCTGGAGGCTGTTGTGAGGTTGATGGTTGTTGGGTGGGTGTGTGCCTGCGTTTGTGTAAATTGGAAGGAGGGCTCACAGACACACTGGGAGAGGACACAAGGGACGTGTGAATGGTAGTGGGGGTAGTGATTGACTGTGAGCGGTGTATTGTGATGGGTGTGCTGGTGATGGAGGCAGTGGCTGATGATGTAGTGGATGCAGGTGTGAGTGGAGACGAGACTGGGAGGAAGGTGGAGGATGTGGAGGAGGGGGACACAATGGAGGAAGTGGATGTTGGTATGTGTGCATGGGTATGGTGCTTGTGTGGGTGCCTGTGTGATGTGTAGTGTTTATGTTTTCGTGAGCCACTTTTGTCTGTTGATGTGTATGCATGCTGGTCTGAAGGTGTGCTTGGGATAGGCTGAGGTAAAGGAGATTGGGTCTGGGTAGTGGAAGTTGGAGGGGGGAGGCTGGACACAGGGACAATGGCTGCCATCAGTGCTGAGCCAAGAGCCTGAAATTCTCTCTGTTGGGCCGCCACACCAGAATGAATGCCTTCCAGGTATGTATTTGTTTGTTGCAAATGCCTCTCAACACCCTGGATGGCATTCAGAATGGTTGACTTCCCAACAGTGAGGGATCTCAGGAGGTCAATAGCCTCCTCACTGAGGGCAGCAGGGCTGACTGGGGCAGGGACTGGGGTGCCTGGGGAGAAGGAGATGCCCACCCTCCTGGGTGAGCGGGCACGGGAAACATGCTGAGGGGCTGCTGGGTGGGCGGTGTGGTAGGGCATGGAGGTGTCTGCCACCGCCAGGGAGCTTCCATCAGAGGAGGAGTCGCTGTTGCTGGTATCCCCTCCTGTTCCCGTCGTGGAGCTCCCGTCACCCTCCATCCCACTGGTGCCTTCACCCTCTGTGGATTCACCCTCCTGAGACATGTGGGATGCAGCTCCCTCCATCACCGGTGCCTCTGCTCCTCCGCCAGATGATGCTAATGCACACAAGGTCAGGGTGACAAAACAAGAAGGGGGGGAAAGACAGAGGAGACACACATGTCAATGGCAGCAACATCACTACCGTTCGTGGACACAACACACACTGAGCTGCCCTGTAAACCGGGCCCTGCCCAACCAGTCACTATGGTAGTCACCACCCCATGGGGTACAATGCCTAATGCCAACACATGCACCCCAGACACCCATAGGACCCTGCACACTAGTAGCTGCCCAATTGTACCATTGGGGTAGGGGTGCTTCTGAGCCTGCAAACAACGGACCTACCCTGGCATGACCGCCCTGGCCTAGGGGCACCCTCAGCCCCCACCCCCCACCTAGATCCCTTCTAAACCACGCTGTACTCACCCCCTTGTGGCTGCTGTGATGCTCTCAAGTGCTCATCCAGCTCCTGATACGGAACAACAGGAGGGTCATGGTGCGACGGGCTCCCCTTCCACGTTGGGAGGTCAGCCCCAGCTGGGCCTCCGCCGTCTTCTTGATCCGGTAGCGCAAGTCCTCCCATCTCTTGCAGCAGTGGGTGCGCCGTCTGTGATAGACCCCCAGGGTCCGGACTTCCTTGACGATGGCAAGCCAAATATCCTCCTTCTGGTGGGCGAGACCTAGAGGGAAAGGACAGGAGGAAAGGAAATTACTCACCCACCCGGACCGTCATACTCATTGCCCACCAGTTCACACCCATGCCCTGACTCACATACACTGACCATCCTCACATGCAGCACTCAGCCCCCCCCAACATGTGGCTTCCATCCACACCACTCCAAACAGGCATTGCCCACGCATCATGCTCACAGTGTACTCACCTGTTTGTCTGGAGGACCGTGGAGTAGCGCGTACTGGGGAAGGACCCCATCCACCAGTTTGTCCAACTCCTCTGCAGTGAAGGCAGGGGCCCTTTCCCCAGACACTGTAGCCATTGTCGCTTCCAGACTCAGGTCACAGCAGCACTTGCAGTGTAGGTCCTCTCCTGTTGATGGTCAGGTATTAAGTGAGTGAACAGATAGAAAATGGCCGTCACGTCCGCGGCGGTGCGAACCGTCACCGTCAATGTACATGGCCATTGGCTCCTGGAACCCTTAGGGCCCAATGTTAACCAATGCTGAGTTGCGCGGCGATCTTCGACCGCCTATTGCGACGCTACACAGCGCCAGCGCAGTTACCACATTTCCCCTTGTCCCTCCTCACAAGTCAGGCAGTCGCCATTTCAGAAGTGCACATGGCATGGCACCTAACTGTGTCACACCACATATTGGCGCATTTACGGGCTAACTCTTTCACACACGGATTCACTAACATTCATGCAGACACAGTTGTGCTACCTATGTGGTAAATGACCCTCTGCTCACCGTTCTCCTCCATAGGCTACAACCGCTGGGACAGATGATGAGATGGCGGCATCCTCCGGTCTACAGAACCCTGGTGGACCTGTTGAATGGAAGACAGACACATCGTAATCACATACAGATTTGATCGTGCCACAATCCTAGAACTGTGTGCCCAACTGGAGCCAGACCTGGTATCAGCAATCCGCCAGCCCACAGGTATCCCGCCTCTAGTACAGGTCCTGTCAGTGCTCCATTTCCTGGCAAGTGGCTCCTTTCAAACTACAGTGGCCATGGCATCTGGGATGTCCCAGCCAATGCTTACTAACGTGTTGATCAGAGTTTTGTCTGCCCTGCTGAAACATATGCGCAGCTACATCGTGTTCCCCTAGGTGGAGGAATTGGCCACTGTGAAAGCTGACTTTTATGCCCTGGGAAATATCCCCAACATCATTGGTGCCATTGATGGTACACATGTGGCATTTGTCCCCCCTCGCAGAAATGAACAGGTATACAGAAATAGAAAAAGCTACCACTCTATGAATGTGCAAATGGTGTGTTTAGCGGACCAGTACATCTCCCATGTGAATGCCAAGTATCCTGGCTCTGGCATTGACGCCTATATCTTGCGTAATATCAGTATCCCTTATGTGATGGGCCAACTCCAGAGGCACCGGGTGTTGCTAATAGGTGAGCCCAAGGTCCCCACACAGTATGTGTAGATGCCTGGGTATAGGGTAGTCCCTAAGGGTGAGTGTGTGTCTAACAAGTATCCCACAAAATTTGCAGGTGATTCTGGTTACCCCAACCTCTCATGGCTACTGACCCCAGTGAGGAATGCCAGGACAAGAGTGGAGGAATGCTACAATGAGGAACATGGGCGAACTAGGTGTATTATTGAGAGGACGTACGGCCTCCTGAAGGCCAGATTGCGGTGCCTCCATCTAAAAGGTGGCTCCCTACACTACTCACTGAAGAAGGTGTGCCAGATAATCGTGGCATGCTGTAGGTTGCATAACCTGGCATTGTGACTCCAGGTGCCTTTTCTGCTGGAGAATGAGCCTGGTGATGGTGTTGAGGCAGCGGAGGAGCCTGTGGACAGTGAGGAAGAGGAGGCAGAGGAAGAAGATATTGACAACAGAACGAACATCATCATGCAGTACTTCCAGTGACACACAGGTAAGAGACTGTAACTCCTCCTCACATTTCAGTATACTGTGGAATATTGTACATGTCAGCCTCTTAACCTCTGTCTATGGACACTGACTGTTCCCTTTGGATTTCCTTTTTCCAGATCTGGGTACCCCATTCTGCATTCTGCTATATGTACTGCTGCCCAACAACTGTCATACATTGGTATGAGTAAATGAACATTTACAGTGCTATTTGTTGCCAATGTTGTAATTATACATTTGTAAAAGATCAGACTGACTCCACATTGGTTTTTGATTAGAGGGTGTTCATTTAGGTGCTAATGGGTATAGGGGTATGTGCAAGGGGCTGGGGTGATAGAGGAAGAAGGTCGATGGTAGAGTCCAGTCTATTTGTATCACAGGTGCATTGTCCAATGAGGCACAGGAAGGGGAGCAATGGCAGTTCAAGTTGGACAGGGTGACATAGTGGGACAGAAGGGTGACAATCAGGAGTGTCTTATTTCCTGGCGGGGGTCTTGGCAATGTTCTCTGTCTTCTGCCTGGATCGCAGGGACCGTTTGCGGGGTGGTTCTCCTTCTGCAGGGGTTGGGGTGCTGGTGGCCTGTTGGTTCTGTGGCGGGGCCTCCTGTCCACTAGCACTGGTGGAGATGGAAGGCTGTTCCTCGGTTTGGCTAGTGTCAGGGGCCCTTTGTTGAGCCACTGCCTCCCTCATGGTCTTGCCCATATCAGCCAGCACCCTTGGTATGGTGACCAGGATGGTGTAAATTTTGGTGAGGTCAACCCTGATCCCCATGTATTGTCCCTCCTGCAGCCCCTGGGTCTCATGCAACTTGGCTTGTTCCGTGCCCATGGTCTCCTGGGAATGGTGGTATGCTCCCATGATGTTGGAGAGTGCCTCGTGAGAGTGGGTTCCTTGGGCCTGCCCTCCCCCTGTCACACAGTAGTCCTCCAAGCTTCCCTGTTGTCCTGTGCCTCTGTCCCCTGGACTGTGTGCCCAGGTCCCTGATCGTCCTGTGTTTGTGGGATTGCCTGGGGTCCCTGTAGTGGTGGACACACTGCTGATTGACGTTTCCTGGGGACGGAGGGATGGGCCTGATGGGTGGATGCTGTGCTGGTGTTTTCTTAGGGGGAGGCTTTGTGGTGGGTTGGGACTGTGGGAGGGAAACCGACTGTCCAGAGGTCCCAGATGGGCCAGGATGGTCATCCAGATCCAGGCTTGCAGAGCTGCTATCATCACTGTGGGCCTCTTCTGGGGGGGACTGGATGTAGCTGGCACCTCCTGTCCAGTGACGTTGGGTAGGGGTCCTTTTGGGATGCAAATGCATTGTTATTGTATCTGTGTGTGGCATCTTGTGCAATGGGTGTGTTTCCCTGTATAAACGTGCTTGCCTTGTGTGATCGGTGATTATGTGGGCTGGGTAAGTCTATCGAGTGTGCATGCTGTGGCGATGGGTGTACATGCAGGTCTGTAATGGGGGTCCATGCATTGTGGTTGCATGGTATAGGGAGGGATGGGTTGTGATAGTGGGGTATATGTGAGGTGTTGGAGTGATGGGGTTGAGGATAGGGGTAGGAGTTTGTGATGGCATGCAGGTAGGGTGGGGGGGATAAAGTAGTAAAGATTTGCCTTACTAGAGTCCAGTCCTCCTGCTGCTCCTGCGAGGCCCTCAGGATGCATGCTCGCCAAGACTTGCTTCTCCCATGTTTTTAGTTGTGGGGGAAGAGGTGGAGGTTGTAGGAAACTACCATCTTGCCTAGCATGTTACCCCCATTTTTACTTGTGTGTCAGTTTGTTTTTGCCTGTGTCACTGGGATCCTGCTGGCCAGGACCCCAGTGCTCATAGTTTGTGGCCTAAATGTTTTCCCTATGTGGTGCCTAACTGTGTCACTGAGGCTCTGCTAACCAGAACCTCAGTGCTTATGCTCTCTCTGTCTTTTAAAATTGTCACTGCAGACTAGTGACCATTTTTACCAATTCTGATTGGCACACTGGAACACCCATATAATTCCCTTGTACATGGTACCTAGTTACCCAGGGTATTGGGCTTCCAGGAGATCCCTATGGGCTGCAGCATTTCTTTTGCCACCCATAGGGAGCTCAGACAATTCTTACACAGGACTGCCACTACAGCCTGAGTGAAATAACGTCCACGTTTTTTCACAGCCATTATTCACTGCACATAAGTAACTTATAAGTCACCTATTGGTCTAACCCTCACTTGGTGAAGGTTAGGTGCCAAGTTACTTAGTGTATGGGCACCCTGGCCCTAGCCAAGGTGCCGCCACATTGTTCAGGGCAAATTCCCCGAACATTGTGAGTGCGGGGACACCATTACACGTGTGCACTACACATAGGTTACTACCTATGTGTAGCGTCACAATAGTAACTCTGAACATGGCCATGTAACATGTCTAAGATCATGGAATTGTCACCCCAATACCATTCTGGTATTGGGGGACAATTCCATAATCCCCCGGGTCTCTAGCACAGAACCCGGGTACTGCCAAACTGCCTTTCCGGGGTCTCCGCTGCTGCTGCTGCCAACCCCTCAGATAGGTTTCTGCCCCCAGGGTCTGGGCAGCCCAGGCCCAGGAATGCAGAACAAAGGATTTCTTCTGAGAGAGGGTGTTACACCCTCTCCCTTTGGAAATAGGTGTGAAGGGCTGGGGAGGAGTAGCCTCCCCCAGCCTCTGGAAATGCTTTGATAGGCACAGATGGTGCACATCTCTGCATAAGCCCGTCTACACCAGTTCAGGGATCCCCCAGCCCTGCTTTCGCATGAAACTGGACAAAGGAAAGGGGAGTGACCACTCTCCTGACCAGTACCTCCCCTGGGAGGTGCCCAGAGCTCCTCCAGTGTGTCCCAGACCTCTGCCATCTTGGATTCAGAGGTGTTGGGGCACAATGGACTGCTCTGAGTGGCTAGTGCCAGCAGGTGACGTCAGAGACCCCTCCCGATAGGTGCTTACCTCTTTCAGTAGCCAAGCCTCCTTTCTTAGTAGCCAAACCTCCTTTTTTGGCTATTTAGGGTCTCTCCTCTGGGCTATTCCTCAGATAACGAATGCAAGAGCTCACCAGAGTTCCTCTGCACTTCCCTCTTCAACTTCTTCCAAGGATCGACCGCTGACTGCTCCAGGACACCTGCAGAACCGCAACAAAGTAGCAAGATGACTACCAGCAACATTGTAGCGCCTCATCCTGCCGGCTTTCTTGACTGTATCCTGGTGGTGCATGCTCTGAGGGCTGTCTGCCTTCACCCTGCACTGGAAGCCAAGAAGAAATCTCCCGTGGGTTGACGGAATCTTCCCCCTGACAACTCAGACACCAAACTTCTGCAGCACCGGTCCTCTGGGTCCCCTCTCATCCTGACGAGCGTGGTCCCTGGAACACAGGAGCTGGGTCCAAGTGTCTCCCACAGTCCAGTGGCCCTTCTGTCCAAATTTGGTGGAGGTAAGTCCTTGCCTCCCCAAGCCAGACAGCAAATCTGTGTTCCGCGTGATTTCGAGCTGCTCTGGCTTCTGTGCACTTCTCCAAGGATTCCTTTGTGCACAGCCTAGCCTGGGTCCCCAGCACTCCGTCCAGCAGTGCTCAACCCGGTGAGTTGGACTCCGACGTCGTGGGACCCTCTTTTTGTGACTCTGAGTTCACAGATCTTCTAAGTGCCTGTTCCGGTACTTCTGCGGGTGCTTCCTGCTTGTGTAGGGGCTCTCTGAGTTGCTGAGCGCCCCCCCCCCTGTCTCCTCCTCCAAGGGGCGACATCCTGGTCCTTCCTGGTCCCCAGCAGCACCCAAAAACCTCCACAGCGACCCTTGCAGCTAGCAAGGCTTGTTTGCGGTATTTCTGCCTGGAAACACTTCTGCAACATCCAGCACGCCATGGGACATCCTCCATCCAAAGGAGAAGTTCCTTGCCCTTTTCGTTGTTGCAGAATCTTCAGCTTCTTCCACCCGAGGCAGCCCTTTTGCACCTTCATCTGGGGTTTCCTGGGCTCCTTCCCCCCTGGATACTATTGCGACTCTTGGACTTGGTCCCCTTCCTTTACAGGTCCTTAGGTCCAGGAATACGTCTTCAGTGTTTTGCTGGTGCTTGTGGTTCTTGCAGAATCCCCTATCATGACTATTGTGTCTTTCTGTGGTAGTAGGGTAACTTTACTCCTACTTTCTAGGGTCTTGGGGTGGGGTATTTTGGACACCCGTACTGTTTTCTCACAGTCCCAGCGACCCTCTACAATCTCCCATAGGTCTGGGGTTCATTCGTGATTCGCATTACACTTTTGGAGTATATGGTTTGTGTTGCACCAAACCTATGTTCACCTATTGCATCCTATTGTGATTCTACATTGTTTGCACTACTTTTCTTACTGTTACTTACCTGTTTTGGGTTTGTGTACATATAACTTGTGTATATTACTTACCTCCTAAGTGAGGGTATTCTCTGAGACACTTTTGGCATACTGTCGCTAAAATAAAGTACCTTTATTTTTAGAAACTGTGAGTATTGTGTTTTCTTATGATATTGTGCTATATGATATAAGTGGTATAGTAGGAACTTTGCATGTCTCCTAGTTCAGCCTAAGCTGCTTTATCATAGCTACCTTCTATCAGCCTAAGCTGCTAGAAACACCTCTATTCTACTAATAAGGGATAACTGGACCTGGCACAGGGTGTAAGTACCACAAGGTACCCTCTATAAGCCAGGCCAGCCTCCTACAGGAATGGGTTGTAGAATGAGGCACCGTGCCAAACATAGCAGATGTGGGCTTTGTGAGCTGCATGGGCCAAATGAAGTGGTCAGGGGATTGGCCTTACATTACTTATATTCAGCCCCTGATCTCCCTTCTCCTCAACTTCCTACTCTCCCTCCTAACCCTCCTTTGCTGTTCTGGAAGGTGACAAGGCAACTTGGAATAGGAGTGGGTTCGCCAGTCAGATTGCCCGGCGCCTGTCACTAGTAGTTGCTCCATCATCAAGGCTCAGATCTTTGCCATCGCCACCTGGGAGATTTTGCAACAGGCTAGGTATGTGATTTACAACGTGATGCAGTGCAACACAGGTATTGGTCAAAGTATATCTTCAGTTCGATTGATAATCCACTTGTGAACTGGTTTGTGTGTCCCTACGCATGATAGCTCACACTGTGGCATTAAGGTGTTCAATGCAGAGGTGAAATGCCTAAGCAAACTCACCAGTTCCAACCACAGGTCTTTGTGGTACTGAGATCCCCCTAGATGTCAGCTGCTGGACCATACTCCTTGAGTGTATAGCAGAAAAACTGGTCTGTGATCCAGCAGCTTTAGAGAGGTGACACTATGGTTACTATACTCGATGTATTAAATGTGATTATGCACTCTTGACATAAGCATCACTAATCTTTTAGGGTACATTTTGCAAAACAAATACAGGAGAGATGCAAAAATTGCAATATCTGCTCATCCACTTCCACAAGGAATTGGTTCTTGTTCAAGGGTGGGGTATCAATAGGTTACTGCACCATAAGATACTCTTACCTGATGGGTAAAGGGCAGTGGGTTTCACTGCTGCAGCCAAGATGAATACTAAACACCTTGATGGTGCTATCTTTATCACTGATGCTGGCCTGGCAGCAGCTGTAACATAACATTATGGGGGTCATTACAACCCTGGCGGACGGTGTTAAAGCGGCGGTAAGACCGCCAACAGGCCAGCGGTAAAAAAAGGAATTATGACCGTGGCGGAAACCGCCAACAAAGACAGCCACTTTAACACTCCGACCGCCATGGCGGTACAAACAAACAGCGCAGCGGTCACCGCCAACAGACAGGCAGAAGACAAAGTACCGCCCACAGTATCACAACGTACCAATCCACCACCTTTTCCGGGGCGGATTCACCACGGATAAAAACAGGGTGGAAACAGCCATTTCAAAGGGAAAACACTCACCTCTACACACTCCACGAGGAAGGAGGGCACCATGGAGCCTGAACTCCATATTCTTCCTGCACTAGTCTTCCTGCTCCTATACGGTGATCATCAACGCCGGCGGTGAAGACAACGGTGAGTACTGCACCTATGACATAGGGGAGGGGGAGGCAATAGACAGACACACACACACGCAACACCCCCACCCCGACTCTCACCCACTACAACTCACACACCAATGCATATCCAAACATTACAGTAACAACCCCCAACCCCCCGGAAGAATGCAAAGACAAAAGGAAATGAGTGGAACCATTGTAATATATCAAAATACAGTAACCAAATATCTACATATATATATATATATATATATATACACATTCAACAAAATATACACCACGTTTAGTAGTGCAGGTAATGCACAAGTTATTGTCCGTGGACCACTGGGCCCAAAATGCATGGGCGAGGCCCACACAAGATACCTGATCAAAACAGAGAGAACACTGCTGGGGCATAAGATACAAATACAACAGGCACCTCAGGGGGAAGGGAAGGTGGGGAACCTCAGCTGGATGAGTGCACCACACCAGATCAACGAGGGGGAACCATGCCCATTGATGTATCCTGGGGAGTGCAAAGCCACAGTCTCTCAAGTCTCTACAGTGTGTGGTTTGCCCACTGTACCATCCTGGGGAGTGCAAAGCCACAGTCTCTCAAGTCTCTACAGGGGGTGGTTTGCCCACTGTACCATCCTGGGGAGTGCAAAGCCACAGTCTCTCAAGTCTCTACAGTGGGTGGTTTGTCCACTGTACCATCCTGGGGAGTGCAAAGCCACAGTCTCTCAAGTGGATAGCAATCTCCACTGATTCTGGAGGGGAGTGCCCAGAGTGCTTCATCCTGTGCAGGACAAACTGAGTGGATGCATGTCTCCACTGGTTCTTGAGGGGGCTTTGTGCCCAGAGTGCTTCATGCTGTGCAGGACAGAGGTAGTCGATGCATTTCTCCACTGGTTCTTGAGGGGGACTGGTGCCCAGAGTGCTTCATCCTGTGCAGGACAGACTGAGTGGATGCATGTCTCCACTGGTTCTGGAGGGGGCTTTGTGCCCAGAGTGCTTCATCCTGTGCAGGACAGACTGAGTGGATGCATGTCTCCACTGGTTCTGGAGGGGGCTTTGTGCCCAGAGTGCTTCATCCTGTGCAGGACAGAGATAGTGGATGCATGTCTCCACTGGTTCTGGAGGGGGACTGGTGCCCAGAGTGCTTCATCCTGTGCAGGACAGAGGTAGTGGATGCATGTCTCCACTGGTTCTGGAGGGGGCTCTGTGCCCAGAGTGCTTCATCCTGTGCAGGACAGACTGAGTGGATGCATGTCTCCACTGGTTCTGGAGGGGGCTTTGTGCCAGAGTGCTTCATCCTGTGCAGGACAGAGGTAGTGGATGCATGTCTCCACTGGTTCTGGAGGGGGACTGGTGCCCAGAGTGCTTCATCCTGTGCAGGACAGGCTGAGTGGATGCATGTCTCCACTGGTTCTGGAGGGGGCTTTGTGCCCAGAGTGCTTCATCCTGTGCAGGACAGAGGTAGTGGATGCATGTCGCCACTGGTTTTGGAGGAGGCTTTGTGCCCAGAGTGCTTCATCCTCTGCAGGACAGACTGAGTGGATGCATGTCTCCACTGGTTCTGGAGGGGGCTTTGTGCCCAGAGTGCTTCATCTTGTGCAAGACAGAGGTTTTGGATGCATGTCTCCACTGGTTCTGGAGGGGGACTGGTGCCCAGAGTGCTTCATCCTGTGCAGGACAGACTGAGTGGATGCATGTCTCCACTGGTTCTGAAGGGGGCTTTGTGCCCAGAGTGCTTCATCCTGTGCAGGACAGAGGTAGTGGATGCATGTCTCCACTGGTTCTGGAGGGGGCTTTGTGCCCAGAGTGCTTCATCCTGTACAGGACAGACTGAGTGGATGCATGTCTCCTCTGGTTCTGGAGGGGGCTTTGTGCCGAGTGCTTCATCCTGTGCAGGACAGAGTTAGTGGATGCATGTCTCCACTGGTTCTGGAGGGGGACTGGTGCCCAGAGTGCTTCATCCTGTGCAGGACAGAGGTAGTGGATGCATGTCTCCACTGGTTCTGGAGGGGGCTTTGTGCCCAGAGTGCTTCATCCTGTGCAGGACAGACTGAGTGGATGCATGTCTCCACTGGTTCTGGAGGGGGCTTTGTGCCCAGAGTGCTTCATCCTGTGCAGGACAGACTGAGTGGATGCATGTCTCCACTGGTTCTGGAGGGGGACTGGTGCCCAGAGTGCATCACTCTCCCCGTGACGGTCCCAGTTGCGTCACTGTCACGCTCATGGGCTAGCGGTGCTTGAGTTGGCGGTCCTTGCCCTGTTCGGCGGTGCTTGAGTTTGCAGTTTCTGACCTGTTCAGCGGTGCTTGCCATGGCGGTCTTTGCCCTGTTCAGCGGTGCTTGCCATGGCGGTCTTTGCCCTGTTCAGCGGTGCTTGCCCTGTTCAGCGGTGCTTGCCATGGCAGTCTTTGCCCTGTTCAGCGGTGCTTGCCATGGCGGTCTTTGCCCTGTTCAGCGGTGCTTGAGTTTGCAGTTTCTGACCTGTTCAGTGATGCTTGCCATGGCGGTCCTTCATTGGGCAGCTGGGCTGTGGCTGCTGGGGCCCTCCTGGGCAGCTGGGCTCTGGCTGACGGTGGCCTCCTGGCCACTGACGATCGGGCTGCCCTCCTGGGCACTGACTCTGGCGGTGGCCTCCTGGCCAGTGATGATCGGGCTACTCTCCTGGGCACTGACTCTGGCGGTGGCCTCCTGTCCAGTGATGATCGGGCTACCCTCCTGGGCACTGACTCTGGTGGTGGCCTCCGGGCCACTAACTATCAGGCTGCCCTCGATCGGGCTGCCCTCCTGGGCACTGACTCTGGTGGTGGCCTCCTGGCCACTGACAATCGGGCTGCCCTCCTGGGCACTGACTCTGGCGGTGGCCTCCTGGCCAGTGACGATCGGGCTGCCCTCCTGGGCACTGACTGTGGCGGTGGCCTCCTGGCCACTGATGATCAGGCTGCCCTCCTGGGCACTGACTCTGGCGGTGGCCTCCAGGCCACTGACAATTGGGCTGCCCTCCTGGGCACTGACTCTTGCGGTGGCCTCCTGGGCACTGACTCTGGCGGTGGCCTCCTGGCCAGTGACGATCGGGCTGCCCTCCTGGGCACTGACTCTGGCGGTGGCCTCCTGGCCAGTGACGATCGGGCTGCCCTCCTGGGCACTGACTCTGGCGGTGGCGAGGCCACCGACGATCAGGCTGCCCTCTTGGGCACTGACTCTGGCGGTGGCATCCTGGCCACTGATGATTGGGCTGGCGGTGGCCTCCTGGGCAGCAGGGATGATGGCGGTCTTCTCCGCCATGCTGCTCCTCCCAGACTTTGGCGATTTCTTCTGCCCCTTCCGCACCTTGGGAGGAGTCACAACTGAGTGGACACTCCCCCCGGGACCCTTGTGAGCAGCTTTGCTGGCTGGAGTCTTCCCCCTCTCCCGCTGGGCACTGTCCAACTTCTGGTGCTTCACGGGGGGGACTGGCTGTGCTGTGGCTCCGTGTCACACTGGCTGCCCTGGTGCCCGATGCACTCCACATACCTCTAACAACAGGCACCACTGGTCCCGGAGATTTTTTGGCTGAGGTGCTAGTACAGGACCTATGAATTGGAGGGGGGGGTGGGAAAGACGTCAAGCTTGGTCAGGAAAAGTTTCTTAGGAACACTGGGACGGGTAGCTGGAGGGGGTCTGGGAGTGGAGGAAGAGGAGGTGGTTGTAGGAGGTGTAACTTTTGTGGCTTTGGGTGCAGGTGCATGCACTGGAGGCTGTCGTGAGGTGGATTTATTTTGGGTGGGTGTGTGCCTGCGTTTGTGTACTTTGGGAGGGGGCGTCACAGACACACTGGGAGAGGACACAGGGGACGTGCAAATGGTAGTGGGGTGGTGACTGCACGTGAGCGGGATGTGGTGGTGGGTGTGCTGGTGCGGGACCTAGTGGCTGTAGTGGTAGTGCATTTAGGTGAGAGTGTAGACGAGACTGGGAGGGAGGAGGGAGACGACGAGGAGGGGGACACAGTGGAGGCAGTGGATGTTGCTGTGTCTGTATGTGTGTGATGCTTGCATGAGTGCCTGTGGGATGTGTGGTGCTTATGTTTGATTGAGCTTCCCTTGTGTGGTGAGGTTGTGCATGCTGGTCAGATGGTGTGCTTGGGATAGGCTGGGGTACAGGGGATTGGGTCTGGGTGGAGGAAGTTGGAGGGGGGAGGCTAGACACAGGGACAATGGCTGCCATCATTGCTGAGGCCAGAGTTTGCAGGGTTCAATGAAGGGCAGCCTGACCAGAATGAATTCCCTCCAGGAACGCATTTGTGTGTTGCAATTCCCTTTCTACACCCTGGATGGCATTCAAAATTGTAGACTGCCCAACAGTGAGGGACCTGAGGAGGTCAATGGCCTCCTCACTGAGGGCAGCAGAGGTGACAGGGGCAGGGGATAAGGTGCCTGGGGCGAAGGTGATGCCCACCCTCCTGGGTGAGCGGGCACAGGGCGAAGGCTGAGGGGCTGCTGGGAGGGCGATGCTGGTAGGGGGGGTGACAGCTGTACCTGTTGAAGTGGGGGGCACAGATTTTGCCCGCCACCACAAGGGAGCTCCCATCAGAGGACGAGTCCATGTCACTGGTTGCAGATCCTGTGACCTCAGTGAAACTCCCCTCGCCCTCCGTCCCACTGGTGTATTCAGAGTCCGTGGTGTGGCCCTCCATGGCCATGTGGGATGCAGCTCCCTTGTGATCCGGTGCCACTGTACCTCCGCCTGATGATGCTGATGCACACAAGAACAGGAAGACCACAAAAAGGGGGGGACGACGACAGAAGAAAGACAGGTTGAGTGCATGGCTTACCGCTACCGTTGGCAGACAATACAGACACAGCAGCCCCCTGCACTACGCCGCGCTGTTGGGCTCTACAGATGCAGTTCCTGGGATATGGCCTACATGGCTATGGTCGACATCTGCACACATATATGACACAGGGGCATGTATACCTGTACTTGGCACTCTACAGAGGTGGGGTGGAATGCCACATGGCCTGCATTACGGAGGGGCCTAGCCTACGGAACGCGCCCTGGCCTAGGGGAACCCACAGCCCTCCTCCCCCACCCAGACACCTTTACTGCATGCAAAGTCCACAGAATGATGTTGTACTCACCCCCTTGTGTCTGCTGTGATGCCCTCAAGCGCCCATCCAACTCAGGGTAGGCCACCGCCAGGATCCGGAACATCAGGGGGGTCATGGTGCGACGGGCACCCCTCCCACGTTGGGAGACCATCCCCAGCCTCCGCCGTCTTCTTGCTCCAGCAGCAAATGTCCTCCCATCTTTTATGGCAGTGGGTGCTCCGTCTGTGGTGGACCCCCAGGGTCCGGACGTCCTTCGCGATGGCAAGCCAAATATCCTTCTTCTGGTGGGCGCTGACCTAAATGAAATGTACAGGGGAAGAAGAGAAGTCATTAGCAACTGCACCGTCGAAGTGAGAGCCCCACATCCCTACCCTTGCCATGTGGCACATGCATTCACAGTCCTTCATGCACGCAGAACTGTGGCCCCTTCCTTCTTACAACCAGCCCTCTCCACTCAGGCATAGCCCATACAACGTGCTCCCTGTGTACTTACCTGTTGGTCTGGGGGACCGTAGAGTAGCGTGTACTGGGGGAGGACCCCGTCCACGAGCTTCTCCAACTCCTGTGCAGTGAAGGCAGGGGCCCTTTCCCCAGACGCACGAGCCATTGTCACTTCCAGACCGAGGTCACAGCAGCACTTGTCGAAGATCAGATATCGAGTGATTGAACAGATAGAAAATGGCGGTCACGTCTGCAGCGGTGACGTCCGCAGCAGTGCGTACCATCACCTCTGGCGCACTTCGTCATTGGCTCCTGGAACCCATAGGGTCCTATGTTAACCAATGCAGCATTGCGCCGCGGTCTTCAACCGCCTACTGCGACGGTGTACAACGCCAGCGCAGTTACCTCACATCCCATTGTCCCAGTTTAGAGGTCAGGCAGCCGCCATTTCAGGGGCCCAAATGTGTTCATTTTTAAGTGCGTCACACATACCTAGGCCTATACTCGACACACATACAGGCAACTTTTTGGATTATGTTTCGTGTTCTGTGTAGACTGTTGGTACATACCTCTGAGTTGTTTGACTCTGTGCTCGCTGTTGTCCTTCCTAGGCACCGTCCGCTGGGACATGTGAGGAGATGGCGGAATCCTCTGGTGTACCGACCGCTGGTGGACCTGTTGACAATGGAGGAGTGACATTTAATCATCACCTACAGGTTTGACCGTGCCACAATCCAGGAACTGTGTACCAAGTTGGAGCCTGACCTGATGTCACCAATCCGCCATCCCACAGGAATCCCCCCTCAAGTGCAGGTGCTATCAGTGCTCCATTTCCTTGCAAGTGGGTCATTTCATCAGGGATGTCCCAGCCTATGTTTTCCAACGTGTTGTCCAGAGTGTTTTCTGCCCTGCTGAAACACATTTAGAGCTACATCGTTTTCCCTCAGGTCAAGGATTTGTCTACAGTGAAAGGTGACTTCAATGCCCTTGGACATATCCCTAACATCATAGGTGCCATTGATGGGACCCATGTAGCTCTGGTCCCCCCCCACAGGAGTGAACGGGTGTACAGGAACCGGAAGAGTTATCATTCGATGAATGTACAGATGGTATGTTTGGCAGACCAGTACATCTCACAGGTAAATGCTATGTTCCCTGGCTCAGTGCATGACGCCTACATCCTGCAGAATAGCAGCATCCCTTATGTGATGGGTCAACTCCAGAGGCATAGGGTGTGACTATTAGGGGACTCTGGTTACCCCAACCTGTCATGGCTACTGACCCCAGTGAGGAATCCCAGGACCAGGGCAGAGGAACGCTACAATGAGGCCCGTGGGCGGACGAGGAGGGTGATTGAACGCACCTTCGGCCTCCTGAAGGCCAGGTTCAGGTGCCTCCATATGACAGGTGGTTCCCTATTCTACTCACCACGGAAGGTGTGCCAGATCATCGTGGCCTGCTGTATGCTTCACAATTTGGCTTTGCAACGACAGGTGCCTTTTCTGCAGGAGGATGGTCCAGATGACGGTGTTGTGGCAGCTGTGGAGCCTGTGAAAAGTGATGAGTAGGAGGCAGAGGAAGAAGACATTGACAACAGGGACTCAGTTATCCAGCAATATTTCCAGTGACACACAGGTGAGAATACATTCCTGCCTACTACAAGTACTTTCACACTTCTACCTCTATCCTGTCTGTTGATTTCAACCAGTATATGGTAACTGAGTTGTACATTTCCATTACGGTTTCACAGGTATGGTTTACAACGTGTGTCATCTGCTTAGATTCCTCATGGACTTGAGATGTGTGACATAGGTATGTTGACATTACATTTGAAAAAGCATTTTGTCACTGTCATTGCTAATATACATTTTCTAAATCGCAGACTGACTCCAGGTTGTTTTGTGCTTCAAGGGTGTTTATTGCAGTGCTAAATATTGGAGGGGGGTTGTAAAATGGTGAGAGGTGATGATGGAGGAATGTCCATGGCAGAGTCCAGTCTATTAGTCTCACAGGTGCATTGCCCGTATGGGCATAGGAAGTGGAGCTGGGGCAGATCCAAGATGGACAGGGTTACAAAGTGGGACAGTGGGATGACAATCAGGGTGGTCTTATTTCTTGGCGGGGGTCTTGGCATCGTGCTCTGTCTTGTTCCTGGTTCTCAGGGACCGCTTGCGGGGTGGTTCTCCATCTGTAGGGGGTGGGGTGCTGGTGTGGTGGTCCTGTGGCGGTGCCTCCTGTCCACTAGCGAAGGCGGAGGTGGTGGGCAGTTCATCGTCCAGGCTAGTGTCAGGGGCCCCTTGGAGTGCCACAGTGTCCCTCCTGGTGTTCAGTATCTCCTTCAGCACCCCTACGATGGTGCCCAGGGCGGTGCTGATGGTTCCGAATTCCTCCCTGAAGCCCAAATACTGTTCCTCCTGCAGGCGCTGGGTCTCCTGAAACTTGGCCAGTACCATTGCCATCGTCTCCTGGGAGTGGTGGTATGCTCCCATGATGGAGGAGAGGGCCTCTTGGAGAGTGGGTTCCCTAGGCCTGTCCGCCCCCTGTCACACGGCAGCCCTCCCAGTTCCCCTGTGTTCCTGTGCCTCCGTCCCCTGGACCGTGTGCCCACTACCACTGCCCCCAGGTCCCTGTTGTTGTTGGGGTGGTGGGTTATCCTGGGTTCTCTGTAGTGGTGGACACACAGCTGATTGACGTATCCTGGGGACGGAGCTATGGGCCCACTGGGTGGGTGCTGTGCTGGTGTTACCAGAGGGTGGAAGGTCTGTGGTGGGCTGTGCCTGTGTGAGGGGAACCGACTGTCCCGAGGCCCACGATGGTCCGGGCTGGTCATCTAGATCCAGTTGGACAGAGCTGCTGTCAACACTGTGGGCCTCTTCTGTGGGTGGGGTGGAGATGTCTGGACCCTTCTGTCTGGTGATGTTGGGTAGTGGTCCTGCAGGGGTGGAAAGGCATGATTATTGCATCTGTGTGTTTCATGGTGTGCAATGGGTGGGTGACCTTGTACCCCAGTGCTAGCATTCCTGTGTGTGGGCTTGTGTGATGATGGCTGACGGGGGTGTTATGGGTATGTGCAGTGGGCATGCTTTAGTGATGGGTGTCCATGCTTTGTTTTTGCATGCAGGGCTTGGTGTTGGGATGTGTGGTTTGTGATATTGGTACATTTGTGAGGAGTTGGAGTGATAGAGGGGGGGCGAGGGTGGGAGTATGTGATAGCATGCAGGTAGGGTGGGGGATATGATAGTTAAGATTTTACTTACCAGAGTCCATTCCTCCACCGACTCCTGCGAGGCCCTCAGGATGCAGAATTGTCAAGACCTGCTCCTCCCATGTTGTTAGTTGTGGGGGAGGAGGTGGGGCTCCGCCGCCAGTCCGCTGTACCGTGATGTTGTGTCTGGAGACCACGGAACGCAGCTTCCCCTATAGGTCGTTCCACCTCTTCCTGATGTCGTCCCGATTTCTTGGGTGCTGTCCCACTGTGTTGACCCTGTCGACTATTCTTCTCCATAGCTCCATCTTCCTAGCAATGGAGGTATGCTGCACCTGTGAGCCAAATAACTGTGGCTCTACCTGTACGATTTCCTCCACAATGACCCTGAGCTCCTCCTCAGAGAACCTGGGGTGTCTTTGCCGTGCCATGGGGTGGTGTAGGTGATGTGTGGGGTGGTGTATGTGGTGATAAGTGTGGTGATAAGTGTGGTGATATGTAGTGGTGTGTGGTGTTTTGTGCGTGGAAGTAGTGTGGGTGATGGTGTTGAGTGTCTGTGGCTGCTAGTTTGTGGATGGTGGTGTCTCTCTCTGTGCTTCGCTCTCAACTGTTGTTGTAGGGGTTTGTGGGTGATGTGGGTGTGTGTTTTATATTGTATTGAGTGTGTGGGAGTGGTGTGTGTATGTGTCTCAGGTGTGTGTCTTTCGAATTGTCCAATGTGGCTGTGTTTTGTAGGAGTGTGTGTATTTTGAGCGCGGCGGTGTGTACCGCCAATGGAATACCACGGTTGAAAGACCGCCGCGTGGATTCGTGGGTCATGATAGCATGGGCGTATTTCTGTTGGCGTGACGGTGGAGGTTTTGTTTTTGCCAGTTTATCACTGATCTTTGGTGTGGTGGACTTGTGTGGGTGTCTGAATTTTGTCGGATGTCGGGATGAGGGTCATAATAGCTGTGGCGGATTTTCGTGGCCATGGCGGTGTGTTGGTGGTCTTCTGCACGGCGGTAAGTGGCTTTTACCGCCAATGTTGTAATGACCCCCTATGTAGTCATTACTAATATCAAAGGATGATGGTGGATTCCACACGTACATGTAAGCAATATGGACCAGTGATGTACAGGGTACACACTGCCCCAGATCAACCAGGTTTCACCTTATAGGCAAACATGTAATTGGACATCACTGAGAGCTATAGGACAGGAGTGACTTTGGTGTCCTGCACTGGCTAACTTTGGACACACCTACATGTTCATTGGCATCATGCATCCTAATTATGATGTGGTATATGCTAATTTGGAAAGGAGTCTTCCAGAAAATGTGGCCAATTTTTGCACATCAGAATTTGTCAGTACAGTGACAGGTACATGTTTGATATTCACAATTATCAACCAAGGTATGGATAACATGTATTCAACCAACCCCCCATCCCCCAACAGGACAACATTGCTAATGATGGACGGACTGTAAGAGTAGCCATCTCTGCTGTGCACTTTACCTTTGGCTTGTGTTTCAAATGTGCGTGTACAACTTCATGTTCTATTTTAGCTGACACTGTATGCAGTCATGTTCAGCATACATCCTGTGGTCCTCTATTTAGAGGTTCAATCATTTGTGATATTGTTGGTTGGCAAAGGGAGATTGACAGTGTTTAAGGAGCCCACAATGTGTTGTTCAACCACTACATGTCTAGGCTTCCCCTTTTCTACATCCAACTTGCCACCCACTAATACACTACCAAAAAGGAAGCCTGCTGGTATCAGTACACCCTTCACCTTCAGCATCACTTTTGCAGCTGCTTCCTGGCATCTTGTCAGCAAGTATCCATGTCAGGAAATTAGAAACAGGTTAGCACTCCAACTCTCCACGATGGACTTGAGGACAGCTTAATGAGCCTTTCAAGGCCCTGGAGGATCACTCTTTGTGCAACTCCAGCTGCGCACACCAGTAAATCATGTCTATGATGCCACAGCGGGCTTTGAAGTGGGCAGCGTGGACTGTGTCAAGGGTGGACCAATCACTGTGTTGCCTCACTCTCCACTTGAATGATATTCCATGAAGAATGGGAACACTTTTGACAGTTCCCCAGAGTGACAGAGCAATGTATACCTGGGAAGGCACAAACACCTGGTGTACCTCATGCGGTGAGTCTTTATGACTTGTCACATGTAGACCTCCAGTACTGACCCACGCAAACATCAACATACATGAGGGCCATATGAACCCTTAGGTAGATAATGCACATATAAATATTCGGTTGGCATATCATTGGCCAACATGTCAGGTTGGCATGTGGTATACTGGTATGAGCCATTTATGAGCACATGGGGATAAGTGACAACAGTAACATTAGACAGACACCACATACTGCTGACATTCACAACACAGTTTAGGAGCAAAAGCTTTTTGTGAAGGCATGTTCATGTTTCCTTACCAGTGTCTGACATCTCTCCAGTGTGTGATGCCTGACCAGAAGTCACACCCATACATGTTACAGGGGTCACTGCAGGCTGTACCTTTCAGGACAATGTCACAGGGCCTACAATGATCTGTAATTATAATTGCAATTGTATTTATATAGTGCTTACTACCCATGACGAGGCGGTGAAATGTTTTTCGGCAAGTAGCAAGCTACTCCAGAGCCCAAGAGGAATTAGTGGTAGATTAGATTAGGGAAATATGAGTACAGCATTAGTATTAATATGAGTTAATTTGAGCAGAGGATATGTGAGTTTGTTAGTTGGATTGACTAAAGTAATTGAGGGAATAGAAGAGGGAAGAATCCAGAAGTGTTAATTGGGAGTTTATAGCAATAGGATGTGGCTTGAGATAAGTAAAGGAGGGATGGCGAAGGGAAGAGTCTATGGAAATGGTTAGGGAGATCATACTAGCAGGAGGGGCTTTGGATGAGTCAAAGGTGAGCTAAATGAGGGAGAATTAGTAGAGTTGTTTGGGAGATCATGGTAGCAAACTGAAGTTTGGGGTGAGCTAGATGTGGAAGAGGAGGGAAGAGCGTAGCCAGGGTTATTTTGGAGATGAAAGTAGTAGAATGGATTTGAGAGGAGTCAGAGTGGGGATGGAGGATAGATTGATAGAGACATAGGGTGATCTTTTATATATTTTATTTATTTATCATTTTATTTATGCTTATATAAATATATTTCTTTTTAATATTTTACATTTATCTATTTTTAATTTAATTATTTATATTTTTAAATGCATTTATAGATTTTATTTTATTTATTTTTATTTATTTTTCTCTAGTACAGTAGGACTAGAGTAATAAGTAGATATGCAAATACATAGTAAGGGAATATATGTGAAGTAATATAATAATGGGTATAATAATAGGAGAAGAAAAGTAGTGTATAGTATTGTATAAACACAGACTTTCAAGATTTGTAATATTTGAAGTTAATTAATAAGTGCACTTTCCTAACATTCATTTATCTTTCATAAATTTCTGAATAGCGGAATGCTTGCTGTTAAATAGTTAAGATAACATTTGCTCATTGTGATATAAAAAAGAAAGCAACTTATCTAGGAGCTGTGTAATGACCTATGAACATGTTAAGCATAGAATAATATGCACATATATATGTATTTACACACACACACACATATATATATATATATATATATACACACATGCACACACACATACATATATATATATATATATATATATATATAAATATTTATCAACACAGGCATATGCAGTCCATTGATGTTTGAATATGGTGGTTATGAAGAAAAGAGACAACTCTTGAGTAGTCTTCTGAAGGCAAGCTAGTTACCCATGGATCTTATATTTTGGGGTAATGAATTCCATAGTTTGGCTGCTTGAATAGAGAAGGATGTACCACCTATTGTCTTTTTCTTGTATGGTGGTGTTTTAAGGCGGGGTGCCAATCTTGAGCAGAGGTTTCTTTGTTCAATGTATTTGGTTATTTTGTTTCTGATGAAAAGTGGTCCTGTTCCATGTATAGCTTTGTGGATGATACAAAGCAACTTGAAGGTGGATCTTCTGGCAATGGGTAACCAGTGTAGTGTTCTCAAGTCAGGGGGATGTGGGCTTGTGACTTTAATAGTAGCCTGTCAGCTGAGTTCTCAATGTGTTGTAGTTTTTTCATAATAGATAGATATGATCTATGGTAGAGGTCAGTGGCTAATCCCATTTGGATAGTATAAGAGAGATAGTAGCCTGCACCTTGTGTGGAAATCCAAGGTGGGGGAAGATGTGTCGCAGAGTCTTCAATGTGATAAAGCTTGATTGTGCTAATTTGTCCACTTGGGCATTTATTGTTAATGGCAATTCCAAGGTTTTTAACTTCCTTGGATGCTTGAAGAGGTGGTCCCAGATCGTCAGGCATACAGTGGATCATACTTTTTCCATTCGCCACATGTGAGCATTTCTGTTTTGGAAGCATTCAGTTTGAGATGGCTCCAAGTCATCCACTGATCAACGGCTCTGAGGCAACTGAAAATTTGTGAGCTTTCAATGTCTTTGGGGCATTGCAATTTAAGTAGTATTAGTGTCTCATCTGCATAGTTGTAGCATGTGAGTTGAAAATCATTGATCAATTCTGGTAATGACATCATGTAGATGTTGAAAAGCATAGGTGAGATGAGTGATCCTTGGGGGACCTTTGCTATTGTGAGGTAAAGTTTGGACGAGAACGGGGAACAATAGATAATATTAGTTCTTTTTTGAAGGTAGGATGTAATCCAGTCAAGAGCAGTCCCTTCTATGGCAACTTCGAAGAGCCTTTGAATTAGGGTGTTATGGTCAACAGTATCAAAGGCAGCTGTGAGGTCCAAGAGAAGTAGTGCAGCAAATCCGGTGTGGTTGCCTGATTCAGTGCCTCTTCCTTGGTGGAATCCAGTTTGGTGGTCTGAAAGTATGGAATTGTCTTCAATGAATTGTGACATCTAGGCGAATGCTGCTCTTTCTATTAGTTTGCTTGAGGAAAGGTCCATTTTGGATTGGTCTGTAGTTGTTGGGGTCTAAGTTTGTTTTCTTTAATGACAGACAAATGTATGCCTTTTTCAGGTCTTCAGGAAAAGTTCCTGCAGTTAAAGAGTTATTGATGATTCTTCTTACAGGTGCAGCAACAGAAGTAGATAAAAAAATATTATTGAAGATGTGTGATGGACAAGGGTCAGAAGGGCAACCAGAAGGCCTGCTTGTTTTGACCAAATCCATGAATTCACCTTGTGATATTTGTTTGAAAGGAATGCAGGGGCTGGGTTGGTTTACTCTTGGAGGGGATTTTAGGAAACGGGTTGGTGGTGATGGTTTTCTTCTGTTTTAAATAGTAGTCCAATGCGTCTGCCTTGGTTGTGTAATGAGTTTCCAGTTTGTTTGTGAAATCATGAGTAGTGGGATGACTTCCTTCCATGCATTAGGTTTTCGAAATTCATTCTTTAGTTGCAGATTTAGCATTTAAAACTCTGTCTGAGTAGTACCCTTTTATAGCTTTGCTTTTTTGATTGATGATTTCTATATTCTGATAAGCTTGTATAGCTGAAGATTGTCTTGAATGTTGTTTGTTTCGAGCCAGGTCAGTTGGTTTTCTTTTGTCCTGTTTAGTTTTCCTGAGTAGTATTAGGATATCAAAATCTTCCTGTGGCCGCTTATAAAGATTTGGAACTCAATTAATTATGTCTAGATCTGTGTTGGCTATTAGTTGTGTTTCTAAGTCTTCAAATTTGAGTTTGCTCCATGGTCGATAGATGCATGCATGCAAGTTGTTATAGGGTGTGTTGATTTGTGATGTTTTATGTTGGAAAGTTATCAAATGGTGGTCTGACCATGTGATTGGCATGATACTTTGAATAGTAACTAATTCAGGCTTTGCAAAAATGACATCTAAGATGTGTCCAGTGATGTGTGTGAGATTGTGTACAATCTGATGTAGTTTTAATGTGACTAAGCCAGTGGTGATAGTTTTTAGATTGAGTATATTGGGTTTGTCAAACCAAATGTTTAGGTCTCCAAGAATGCATAGGTTTGATTATATTGTTATAAGGTTTGAGACTGTGTCTAGAAAAGTGTATGGGGAATGTTGAGTTGTTAGGTGGAGATCTGTAAAGGAAGAAAAAGTTACAGGAAGAAGTTGGTGTAGGATTGCAACTGGTGAAGAGGGCCTCACAACCTAGTATGGAAATGTTGGCTGTTTTACTGAGATTTATTGCTTGTTTGAATATAATAGCTAGTCCACCTCCTCTCTTGCCTATACCGTTTTGTGTGATGGTTTGATAGCCTGGAGGAGAGACTTTATGCAACACTGGAGTCATTTCATCTCCCAACCATGATTCTTTTACGAATAGTAAGTTAGGTTGTGTATCCATGAGCAGGTTGTAGGTGTGGTGCTTGTTTTTTTAGAGTGATCAAGCATTTATGAGCAGGCAATTTAGAAAATGTGTGTTTGTTGTAGTGGTGTTTTGTTTTGGAGAAGGATGAGCAGTATATTTTGAGCTTGTGGCAGGTGTGTTGTTAGTTATGATAACTATATGAGGGTCACAATAGTCCTATTTTTCAATATAGTGTTCCTCCTCCAGCAGGCTTAGGAGGCATTTTGTTGGGTCTGTGTGTGTTGGTGGTGGACTTGGTGGCTTAGAGTTACATGATGAGTGTAGTTGTTTTGTAGAGTAGCCTTATTGTGTAATAGACAAGGAGATGTGAAGTTGTTAAGAGTGGAATTTTGTTTATTTTGCTTGCGTCTGTTTAGTGTGGAAGGAGTATGGATTAGGGGTGGTGCAGGAGCATGTGGATCATAATGTAAAGCTCTAAATTGTGCAATGGATGAGAGGTAGGTGAATGAATGTTGCTAGGTTGGGGTGCTTGTGGTAGATGTTTGTGAAAAGTGAAAATTTAGGAGTAACGATTGGGCAGGATGTTTATTATTTGTGTAGTCATGATTGTTGGAGTGGGTGTCACGGAAAGTATTATCAATGTTTGGGTTATTTTGATGTGCTTATGTGTGTGGTCTGTTTTTTTTGGGAATAGTGAGCAGAGATATTGATGTAGTCGTTTTCTGTGAAGGATTTGTATGTGAGTTTGTACTGGTGAGTGGTTTTAAAATATTACATGGGTGTTGATATGTTTTGGAGAAGAGTGTATGCAGTGTGTAAAAGGGGATGACGTAAGTTAGGGGTGTTTGTATTAGTTCTGATCACTGAAAGAGGTAATATGTGTGATGGAGTGGAGTGTAAGGATTGTATGGTTATGTGCAATTGGTGAAGAGAAGGAGAGGGTGTTTGTGGATGGTGTGTTGGAAGGCTGGGTTTAGGTATTGTCATGATAAATATTACAGGGGGTGTTGATGTGTTTTGGAGAAGTGTGTATGAGGTGTGTAAGAGGGGATGGATGTGAGTTAGGTGTGTTGGTGTTAGTTTTGTCACTGGAAGAGGTAATATGTGTGGTGGAGTGGAGTGTAAGGACCATATGGTTGTGTGTATTTGGTGAAGAGATGGGGAGGGTGATTGTAGATGGTGTGTTAGAAGGCTGGGTTTAGGTACTGTCATGAAAAATAGGGGCCTGGCCAGAGCAAATAAAGGATAGTGCTGTTGGTTTGTATGAACAGGGAGTCTTTTCCCACAAACTGGGAGACAAACTTCAAACAGTCATGGCTACAAAGCAACAGTTTAAAAAGGCCAGGCTGTCTGAAACACAGGGAGCCTACAGTAAACATGTACGGGTAGCAAAACAAACACATTTCAACAAATAACAAGATTTCCCAGAAAATATCAGGCTCTTACCAGTCTCCTAGGATTTCTTGATCACTGACCTGTATTAGGGCACAGGTAAAAAGCTGGGCTCACAAAATGGAGGTGGCTGTCTTGGGGTTCCCTCCACAAACTTCAGTTAACATAGTAGTTGACAAGTGATACACAGGCATACATAGTTCACTTCAAGTGTCTGACACAGTTCATTCATTTCATGTACATTAACTAAGAATTAACTGGTAACAGTGTATGGGAGAATGCCCTACCCTAGTCATACTTAAATACCAGTGTGTGCTGATTATATGGATTGTTGTGCTCTATGATATTGCCTCCCTGATGGTGCAGGGACCTGTACTCCAGTGTGTGGTTGTTCTCTGGCTGTACGTGGCAAGAGAACAGAAAGGTTATCAGACACGTCCAAGATATTTGATTATGTGCAACCTGTGACATGACTACACATTTGCATCTACATGCCAATAACAGTGATAAATGTATGAGGGACCTTTTTTATTGCCATACACCAGTGTGAAGTGTATGAGGCAGCAATTATGTCAACCCATCAGTCACAGGCAGCCCATGGAGCAGTTGGGGGTCTATGGTGGAGAGGGGTGAGTGAGAGGTGAGTGAGTGAGAGGAGGGCTCCAGTTTGTACACCTGAGAGACCCATACCCACCTCAATCCTGGTGTACTTCTCCTTCACCATCCTGCCACTTCTCCTTCACCATCCTGCCACTTCTTCTTGATGTCATCCATGGCCTGGATATCCTCCCCAAATGTAGTGACTGCCATGACTAACTGCTGCCATAGAGCTGCCTTCTGTAGGGATCTGCTGCTGTAGGGGTTGAGACCATGCAACAGTATCTTGTAGTTCCTCAAAATACATGTAAGGATCATGTTGGCCTTCTCCTCTGTGCTACTTTTGTTTCCTCCTAGTGTGCAGCATGACTTCAGGATAGCACATGCAGGGACCGTATGGGGCTTGGGAAACCATAGCCTAGCTTGTGTGCTGCTTTTATCTGGTTTTGGGATCAGGGTTGCAGGTGAGTTTGATAATGCGCAGGTGTATGTGATTACACTGATTACGGCTGTGGTCTGGATGATACAACCTGAGTGCGGATGATCCGCAATGAGTGTGGATGAGCTGCCCCAACTACAGTCGTAAAGATACTACTAGTAACTTACCTTTGTGAAAACCAAAAAGTCGTAAACTTACACTTTTAGTCTAAATTTAGGTCAAACATGTAAGTTTACCTTTGTGAATCGGGCCCAGAGTATTTTGATCTATACTTCTTAGTTTGCACAATCTCTCTGTGGTTCAGTACATCAACTATCTGGGGTACAACTTCATTATAGCATACTTCTCTAAATTGGATTTCAACGTCCACCCATCTAAGATCAGTGCCATCTCCTCTTTTTTGCCCATCCCTGTCATTTCAAAGGGCCTTAACCATGACCTCGCCCTGACCAACCAAACTTCTGCACTAGCTTTTTTCTTGCCCTGCGACCCCCCAACCACACCCATGTGAAACCTACACCATTCCTGTGACCCGATCCAACCACCTCCCCCACCCCAGCATCCCTCCCACACTCCTACTCACTAACCCAAATCCAAAGGCATATGGATTCTAAGGATCCATTCACAATAAAGTGCAGACCCCCTGAGACAAGCTTCAGGCACCCAAAAATTCCTTCAACCGTTAAGACCATAACCGCCCCTCTCAAAAGCTCAGTACATTTACTAACCCTGCCTCTCTCCCCATTCTCAGCAACTCTCCATTATAGTTTGATAATAATTTAAGATCCTAAAACCATCCTCAAGTCAGTTTTAAAATCTCTAAAAATTCCTTGGCCTTGCTTTCAGAAGTAAAAAAAAGATGAGCGATCTTTTACTATAAATTTGAGTTTGGTTGGATTAAGCAAAAAAGCTTGAGTGCCTGCTTCCTGAAAGGCTGGGATCAGCTGACACAATTGGCACCTCTTCTCCACTGTTATTTGACAGAAAGCTTGTCTGACAAAGAATTCCTTCGCTTTAGCAGACCTCTTCCTATCTGGTTGAACCAGGTTGTACAGAGATTATCACCGCAGAAAGTTACCCTCATAAATAAGCATGTCTCTAGGTTTGTCTGATCCTTCGGCAGTTCTAGGCCTCCATGCAAAGGGGAATCTATATGCTCTTTGAATCTCATTTTCCTAGGACCATTGTGAGAGTTCAGGAAAAGGTTCCTTAAACAGATCGACCGCAACTTGCCTGACATCCGACTCCTCAACCCCTTCCACCACCCCCAAAACATGAAGATTGTTATGTCTTAGTCTATTCTTGAACTCTTTAAGTTTTCATTGGTTGTCTTCCACTTGTGCCCTTAATTAATTAGAGGCTTGCTTCTGGGCTGTTAGGTCGTCTTCTACATTAGAAATGCGGGTTTCAACCTCAACAACGCGCTCCGCAAATTCAGTATAAGATTTAGCAACCCATTGAATGGCTAACTGCATTTTGCGGCAAGCAGCTTGTCTCTTCCTGCTCTCAGTTCTGGTTTCCTCTCTGTGTGGCATAATACTTTTATAGATTGCCCCTAGTCAAACACCTTCCATGGCTTTGCCATCCAGCACTCCCTCTGATTTACCATGTGTATCAATGGGACCCAGGGCTGTGCTTATAGAATTGTCTCAGAGCAAGACCTTCCACCCAGGGGTTCCCACACCAATGGAACCACCCTTCCAGCTTTTCTTCTTTGGCACTGTGCCAGTACTAGCTGGCCTCAAAATTGGCGCATTGGATCCGGGTGAATGCTGGCTGTCTTCCTTAGTAGATTGCACTGAGTCCAATAAGTCATATCCCCCTCGACCAGCTTGAGATATCTGAGAGAGAAAATAACTTTTCCCCGGGCTCCATTTCCACCCCCATTCTAGTTGCGGCATTAGTCGATGTTGATCCAAGGGGTTGCGCATCCTGATTACCTTGGATCAGGTGAATGAATGGTTTATGTGTTGCAACTATTGAAGTGCCCTGAGATACGTCCCCCACATCCTTACTTTTCTCCTTGCAAGGGTCCTCTCCTTTTCTATAGTCACATTGGGTGGCTGCAATATAACATCATTGACTGCCTGAACATGCTCTTCATGAAAAAGCGGCAGTCTGTGTCTTTCCTTCAACCCCCGGGCCCCCATACATCATCTGATACAGGGTCCTGCAAGGCGTTTGCACTTACCTCATCAGCGTTCTTGACGATTGGCTCCATTTCCATTCATTGGGGTGGGCCTGGTAAGGAATTTTGTCATGTCTGTCTTTTCGTCACTGCTGCCAGTGCTCACTGTGGGTAAACATTCTTCCTGTTTCCCACTGGCTAAAGCGGCAGCAGAATGACGTGATCAAGCGTTTTCCCACGTAGCAAGCCCAAGAACCTTTGCTCCTCTAGCAGGCCAAGGAGTAGAACGCAAACCTTGTTTCTGGAAAAGCCAGCAGGTGGCCTTAAGGTATAACACAGCAAGGGAAGCACTGGCAGCCACAGTAAGTTTTTGCGCTAATCCTTCCGATGAGCGCCTGTCCGGTACCACCTGAAGTAATACGAAAATCCCTAAGCACAATCCACCATTAGCCTGAATCATCTCAGTGGGAGGGGGGGTCAAACCGTCTATACCGCTACTGTGGTGCTTGTGCTTACTCAGGAGACCTGCAGCAGCCGAGATAACGCAACAATCATTGTGAAGTTGTTTCATAAGATACACAACGATGGGGGATAAGCTCCATAAATGCACCATCAACATTTGTGGTCTTACTGATAGAAAGAAGAGGGGACCAACCAGATTAGGGCTCAAGGCCTTGTATCCAGATATAGTATGCGCTCAGGAAACTCACATTCCTTGGGGGAAAAGCCAGGTTTTTAATGAATTGGGATTTTTGCTTTTAGCTTGCTCAGAGCAGGGGGCCACCTCTAGAGGGGTAGCGATCCTTGCTAGAAGCTCTCTTTGGACATCTGTGCACTCATCTCTTGATAATCTGGGTGGCTCGGCAATTGTGGAATGAAGAATAGGGGGTGCTCGGTTTACCCTTTGTACTATTCATGGCTCCAATGTAGATGAACCTGCAGTCTGGGATACTTTGAATGGCCTGTTGTCTCAATGGCCCCAGCCATTGGTCGTATGTCGAGACTATAATGTTAACTTTGGAGTTAATAACCACCCCTTCGGAGATCAGGGCTACATGGGGCGAAAGCCAGGAACATTCAGAGCTTTGAGCCATCTGGTGTCTGACCAGGGGCTGGTTGATATATGGGTTAGACAAAAGGCCCCTGACCCGGTATTCACCTATTACTCTGCACCACATAACCAACTGGTCCAGCTGGATTATTTTCGTGTGTCTCTCACCAGAACTGTGGAAACCAACATAGAAATATTTCCTAAAATTTTATTAGATCATAACCTTCTGCTAGTGGAAATCCTGGTTGTATGGTTATGTAGGCCTTAGGGAATCTTTACTGTTGATACGAAATTGTCGATGGATGAGGTGTATGTTGAGGATATGCACCCTTGGTAAGGGAATTTCTGGAGCTCAATAGCACCACTTATTTGGAAGTTATTTGGGATGCCCTGAAGGCGGGGGAAAGGGGTGATACCTTAAGTATGGGTTTGCATGTGCAGAAGAAGAAGATAGAACTCCGGCAGC
This sequence comes from Pleurodeles waltl, assembly GCF_031143425.1. Taxonomy (NCBI): domain Eukaryota; kingdom Metazoa; phylum Chordata; class Amphibia; order Caudata; family Salamandridae; genus Pleurodeles; species Pleurodeles waltl. Next base: position 628,640,774 of record NC_090439.1, read on the forward strand.
TTTTTGGGGAGCTGCCCCAGGCTGAGGAGATGTTAGGTAGGGAACTGTTGGAGGACTATATTACGGGTGAAACTCAGGCGTAAATAGCTAAATGCAAGGCAAAAATCAATCAAAATTTTAAAGTGACAGTTCAACAGAAGCATCAGGTATACAGGGCACAACGTTATGAATATGGGGAATCCACTGGTAGGCTACTTGCTATGCAGATCAGGCAAAAAGAGGTGAGGGGGTTGATAACAGCAATCAAAGATCCTAATTATCATATTATGGAAGAGCTGCAAGGGATCATCGGGACCCTTCAAGACTACTATCACGCTCTTTACTAAGAGTAGGCGATTTCTTTATTGGGGCCTAGCAGAATATCTTCAGGGGACAGATAGGGAAAGGGTGAGAGAGGAACACCGGGAGCTGCTGGACTCACCTATCACATCAGATGAAATTCTTGCTGCCATAATCTCCTTGGCAGCTGGGAAAGATACAGGGCCAGATATGGTACCATTGAAGTTTTATTAAAAGTTCTATCCTGATCTACAACAGCACATGCTTCAAGAATTTCGCAAAGCTCAATAGGGTGCTGCCCCAGCTTCTTGAAGCCATGCAAATATAGTCATATTTAGGAAGAAGGATGAATCACCCCTCTTGCCAGGCTCTTATAGGCCTATATTCCTTTTGAACGTCTATGGGAAAATGTATACTGAGGTCCATGCATCCAGACTCGGTAGCATTATCCCCTCTCTGGTATCCAATAATCAACATGGATTCATACCAGGCAGAGGGACAATCGATCCTAGGAAGGTGATCACTTTACTTGCTATAGCGGCAGCTCATGAAACCCCCCTAGACTTGATATTACTGGACGCAGAGGAGGCGCTCGATCGGGTTGCATGGTCAGTTCTTTGGGCAGAGATGAAACATAAGGGTTTTGGGGAAGGATATATAGGTACCATTAAGACATTATTTATGAACCCGACAGCCAGGTTACGCATTGCCTGAATGGAGTCAGAGCAGACATACATTGCTAGAGGAACGAGACAGGGGTGTCCTTGTTCACCACTACTCTTTGCTTTGTATATTGACCCTTTTATCACCAAAACTGAACAGACTCAGGATATCGGACCTGTGATGGTACAGGCTATACAATATAAGGTGTTTACGTATACTGACAATGTGTCAGTAGTCTGCACTGATCCGATGGCGGCCATTACGGAAATTGAATCTCTTGCTGAGAAGTTTGGTGAATATTCAGGATATAAATTAAATAGAAGACTCAGATTATCTGCACAGCTATGGAGGATACAAGGGATCAGCGGGTCACTCGGGAGGTCGTTAATCTGAGGATAAGAATTACTGCTGTAATGGATGAGCTGGTGGAAGTCAGTTTGGCTCCCATTCTGGATTTAGAAAGAATAGACCAACTTCATCTTTCTCTCACGGGCAAGAGTAATTTGATTAAGATGGTGCCGTTGCTTAAGGTACTGTATTTGTTTTGGGCTATCCCATTAGCAATTGGAACAGATTGGTTTAGGAAGCTGGAGTCACTATGCCTCAGTTTTGTGTGGGGTTATAAAAATCCAAGAAGGGCAGGGAAGTATATGATGCTACCCAGGTGTCGAAGTGGTTGGGCAGTCCTGCAAGGAGGCACTATTGGCTCTTAAATCAGCCCAATAGTATGTTGATTTGTATTTGCTTTGGAAGAGCAGAATTATTGACTGTTCTTGCACTTCAATCTGTAGATGTAGCAAACAATATTAGGAATTGTGATGAAAAGCTTGAATGTAAAATAATTAATATGCCAAAAGTCTTATTATAGAGCAAATTTAAACAACATTTTTGGTAAACTGGGTTTTTCTTTTTCTCTATTCTTCTTACCATTGTATTTTATCTAATTCCTTACACCTTGCTTTATGAACAAACATAGGAGCAGATTTAAGAGCCTCTAGCGCCTCCTTCTGCCACATTAGTGTATTTTTTTTTTATGCTAATGTGGCTCAAGGAGGTCAAAATTGCCACACCAAATTTACAAAGTGACACAATGCATTCATTGCACCACTTTGTAACACTTTGCGCTACATTGTTCCTGCTCCAGGCATCATGTATGCAAAGGGGGTATTCCCATGTTAGGGGGCCTGCAAAAATGGCACAGAGAAATCTAGGAGATTTCTTTGCATCATTTTTTTCAGCACTTAAAACACCCGCTCAGAGCAGGCGTTAAAAGGAGGCACACCATTGTTTACAATGGGCCTCAATGGGCTTTGTAGGAATAGAGTCAACATTTTTGATGCTAAGCAGGCACACCATTGTTTACAATGGGCCTCAATGGGCTTTGCAGGATAAGCGTCAACATTTTTGCCGCTAATCCTGCAAAGCTCCAAACTAGCATCATGGTGCACTGTATCTTAGATCCGGCACATGCATGGTGGCTTTGGTGGCGCTAAGGGGCACAAGAAAAATGGAGCTGGACTTTGTGCAGTGCCACTTCTCCTAAATCTGGCCCATATTTTGATGAATGCAGATGTGGCATTCTACCTCTTCGTCTTATCCTATTTTTATTTTAATGCTTCGTGTAACGTGTACATCTTATTCTCTACCTGTGCTGCCATAGATCAGTGGCAACAAATCAGTCTTTGATATTTTGAATACCTACAGTTTTCCTGTGAAATGCACCAAGAGTTAGAATAATATGTTGCTGTCTCTTTTCATTGCTTTTTACAATACCCTGACTTTTAGTAGCTTAATGCATGAGGAGGCTTTAGAGTGAAAGAGGTGGAATCATATAGGATGACATTTCAAAACAGTATTAGCTAGTTCGTTTGAACGGGAATGGAATATATATGAAAAGGGTCAGAAACAACATTTTCTTGTACAGCAAATGAATCTTAAGCAGAAGCGTATGTGGAGAATGTCCCTAGGGATAGCTTGGCTTGAACGGCAAGAGCATCTTTGAAATGCAGTGCGCTCATATAGACGAACGTGTTGTGTTGAGTTGTCACTGCCGGGCCCGCTCCTGTTTGACGTGCCTTTAATGAAATCGCAGCAGTCTCTTGGCAGCACAACATCATCGTCTGAACTTCTCTTGCACTAAGAGAAATAGTGATTTATGTAAATCCAGTAGGCATGGTATTGGTGATACTCCCACCTCAAGCGTATTTAGGTTTTATTGACATATATACATATACACCATCGTACTGATAAAATAAGGCAACTAAATTGTCCATAGTTGTCGTCTGAAATCGAGATGCATATCTCACAGTTATCAGTTCGCGGGGCCCTTAAATGCCATATTCATTCATCCCTCGGTATGCATTCCCTTCTTGGTGGCAATGCATGAACTTTTTTTTTCATTCCCTCAGTTGGCAGGGACCTTGTTTGGCACTGGATCACCTCATCTTCATTTTCTTGAAAGGTGTACACACCAAACTATTCCTGAATTACCCCATTGTCCTCTTCCCTGTATCTACAGTGACCTAGTGGAAACCAAGCATCATTATTTTTTTGTACAACTCAGTGTGCTAAGACATCACAATGACTCCTTATTGCTACATTCACTTAGCCCCACCCTCCTTAGTCCAACTAATTGCATTCATGTCAGCTACAACAATGGTTTTTCATTATAAAATCTGGACAGCATCGGAAATTGCCGGTGCAGACAAGCTAGCCGTAGTTTAGAGTTTGTTGGTTTGGAAGGTAAAACAATGGGTTGGCAGATGCCCCCTCCACCAGCTCCTCACCAGCCGACCCACCAGATTTATAGCTGACATGTATGTCGGTGGGTGTTAAACCTGACATCCTTGGCACGGTATTCTTCCAAGCTTTTTGTCTTCTCTGCTCCTGTTTGGTAAATTCGTTTTTGTTGGCTTTAGGACTCTGTGTACTTTACCACTGCTAACCAGTGCTAAAGTGCCTGGGCTCTCTTCTTCAAACTTGGTAAATTTGCGCTTCAGGAACAACAGCCTGCAATGGTCGCAGCATGAAGCTACTGCAACAACCGTCCATGATACTTGACCATCTCATCGCACTACATGGACGACCCTCTGTGAAGCCCTTTTTGGTCTTTTTGCTACAACAATGCCCATCTCTGAAGTTCAGCTTTTTCTTCAAAGCTTACTCCACTGTGAATGAACTTTTGGCACTGGACTTTTCCACCAGGCAAACCTGCTTCTTGTATTTTACCCGTTCACCATCATGGACAGCCTGGTCATTTGACTTTTCCTGCACCAGCACCCTTGAAATGCGCACTGTCTGCACAGCAAACAGGATGCATTTCAAGGGAGCTGGGCAGGGGGGGCCCCTGCACTGCCCATGCCATGGGCATAGGCAGTGCAGCCCCCCTGCACTTGTTCTCTGTCAGCCTTTTCATGACGGTCAAATCGCCTTGAAAAGGCTGAGGGAGAACAAGGTTGTAATCAGCAGGGCGGCACTGATTACAACCAGGACTGCTGTCAGCCCATCGGGATCAGAGATCCTGGTGGAGACAGCACTCCCCTGGCAGTCAGACCGCCAGGGTCATAAAGTGGCGGTCAGACCACCACAGCAGCGACAGTCCGACTGCCACCACAAGCCTGGCAGTCTTTATCCGGCCCTTTGTGTTGTTGTGTAGCCATTTTAGCTATAGCTCCATGCATGTAATTTTAACACACTAGGCCAAGCCGCTGTGCACTCTAACCTAGATATATTTTATTCGGGTTTATTTTATGATTGTTCCAATAGCCACTTTTACGGTCTTGTTTTATTTTCTGTTTATCTAACTGTTTTTGCTTAGGCCAGCACTCTGTTCTCAAACAAGACATTCTTGCTCACTATGTTCTTCTTCCAAGGCTACAGCAAGGTACATTGCCGGGGAATGTGGCAGAAGTTTAGTCTCCAACATTCGTAGAAAACAAACATCCTTATGTAGGGACATTTTCTCAGAACATCAGCTGTGTTATTATAAAAACACTTCCCTGTCCCTTACACGCTAGAGGGAAATTCCAGCCAGAGAACCACGTCCATGCTGATTGCCGAATTCTTTGCTGCAGCTGTTTTGCTGACCGCAGGCCTTTGCTATCTAAGATGCAGTTGTTTTATTAAAATCATTATTGAAACATATGCTGCCTCTGTTTGTCATTGTACATATGAGATTAATGTAACTGAGAGAAACGGATGAGACCTGAGTGACCACGGCTTCCCTGAGAAACCAATTATGTCATCCGCACGGCTGCCCGGTCATCCCTACCCTTGGGTAGAGATGAGGCACTGCTAGTTGGCCAGAGCAGTACCCAGATTGGAGCAACAGGCATCACCTACAGTGGGTTAGACTTAGTCACCCACACCGTGGGCGATTCTGCCGCTCAAAATCCAGTAGTCTCATTAGAATAATGAGAGCCTACGCAAAATTGTCCTGCTGACAGTACAGTGAGTGTTTGATCTGCGGTGAAATGTATGTAATTAAACAAGCTACTCGTAGAAGCTATTTTCAATTTTTTAGGAAGCACATTTTTAGTCCTGGAGTCTGCTTTACTCCTCTGGTTTACCTTATAGTATGTGTCAACATTTCTCCAAGCTATTTAATCGACATTTGTCTCATTTACTTGTATATTTGGACACTTTGCAAATGCACCAAGTATAGGCTATTACTAGACAAGGGGTGCACCCAATGTCATGTTGTTGTCAACAGTAACACATACTTCTTTTTTATGTTAATGGGCCTTTTTAGAGTCTGGCAGAAAGAATACTCCATCATAAATGTGTTGGACGCCCCGTCCACTGTATTGCAGGTGCATTATAGTCTATGGCACTTGTAATATGGCTGGTGGTTTATCTGCCACATTTCGAAGCAGTATCCCACGTACGAAACTCTAAGTAAGGCCCTAAGTTTGTGAGGTACTTTGGGGGCATATTCATAATCCCCTAGCACCACCCTGCACCACATTAGCGTCATTTGTTGCCAACCATCATCAACAACCACATTGGTAACTTGTTCTAGAGCAGCCTGTTGTCCTTCCCCACTCTGGATCTAAGTTGCAGCTTATCCATCCATCGACGACTAGTCAAAAAACACTTTTGCCCCAGAAAAGCTTCTAAGTCAGAAGGTAAACCTTACACCAGGATGAACCTGGTTACCTTATCCAACCTGCGCTTCATCGCAGTTACCTTGAACTTTTGACTTTGACCGGGTGTAGGGCAATAAGATAACTGCCATTAGCGCTTTGTGAATTTTGGTGCAGGTTTCAACTATATACTTAAAAATTAATATCTTCAGTTTTTTTTATTGGTTGTGCTAGCGCAGCCAGTCCTTAGTAAGTAAACTTACGTGTATAGGTCGATGAACCTTTTGGATCGCATTGAGTATCCTAATCATGCAGTGATCACTGAACCAATAATCAACATCAATAGATCAATATCAGACGCTTAAGGAACCAAAAAGAAAAAAACATATTAATCAAAAATAACCATCACTCATGGGAAAGGTTAATAATTTGTATTCCGTATTGATTACAATTCTAATCAAAGGTTAATTTTGCCTTTATTAATCAATCTTTATTAATTCATCAAAGAAAACATTTTTCTCCAAAGAAAACATAGGCAACAATACAGATCATGAGTCAGTGATTATCAGCATTAATGGAGTAATTCAGCAATTCAATTTGTCAGTAATTTGTCACTGTCAACGTCTCCTCTGTCAGCCTACCTAACCAAGATTAGCATCAGCATGTGGGTCTTCATGCAAAAACAATTTAGATAAAACATTCATTTGGCAAAAATCTATCTAAAGAGAGAAAATCTATTCAGAAACAGCACAGTTGGCACCTTGAAGAAAAGGATCAAATTTGTCAGTCACATTTTCATAGCTACCTATCCAGGATGGATCAGCAACGAGTCAGTCTCCATCCCCAGGTCATCGGTGGTCAGCTAAGTATCAGGCTCAGAGAATATAAGCCCAATTATCAGCATTTCGGACAGCGTCTCCTGACGTCATCAACTTTCTCCTCGCAGTTCTGATTTTGCTTCCCTTGTCATGACTTTTTGTTAGGGTCTGTCAATCCATCCCACTAATTACTAATTGGTCCTTCTTTCGGAAGTTATGACTCTAAACTATAGTTTTTGTTTACCAAATCTCTATTTTTGCATAGGCTTCATGTCCCACAAATTTGATTGGTCCTTCTTGTGATGAGAACATCATCCGTCTCTTCAGGTAACGAAATTGTTGCATACAAGTCTAGTCAGTGCCTTTATTGTTCAAGTCCTGGGAAAGTACACTTAGCCTACACTACACAAAATTGTATCACATTTTCTTCATCTCCTGTCTGCCGGTATACTGCAGATTGCTCTAGCAGAGCCATCTGAACTCTGAACAGTTCAAGGTCCTTTCTTCAAGTTATCAGTCCTCGCAAAGCTTTTCAGAGTCTCCACGTTGTGAGCAAGCAAGGCCTAGTGAAACCATGCCTTTAGTACAGCTAAATTAAGAATATGAGTCAACACAAAACATAGGTTATACATCCAGTTATGAAATTTTAATACGTTTCAAATATATCTTCCCATTATTTAGCATCTGTTAATACACATGGTTACAACTCTCCATGGGCACATTTCCGATTATACACGTTATTTTCTAATATTAATTTTTCTATACTTTTTTCTCATTAATAAACACACATTAATCATTAGAAATTTCTTGAATCAGCAAATCTGCTCCATCAGTTGTTTAGTTCTTTTGGGGTCATTGTATTTATTCAAATTTACTCTGCTTTTTTAAAAATAGTTTGGGGATTTTTCTTGAGTTGTGTTTCAATTTATTACTGTTTAAGTACTGCATAAATACTTTACACATTGCCGCTAAGTTAAGCCTGACTGTTTTTGTGCCAACCTTTCAGAGGTTTAAACACAGGCTTATTTAGTGACCTTTATGGTTCAACCTGACAAGGATTGTGATTATTATTTGAGGGGGGCAGAAAAACAGTTGAATTAAGTGAGGAGAATAATTCTGTGCTGAGCACTATTTTTTAGCACATAAAATGCTCCCTTGTGTTCAAAATAGATGCAGGAAGCATTTTGTCCTAAGAAATGGTGCTAAATGCAACAGAACATGAGTAGCGATTGCAACTGAGCTCCGGGGTCATAGTTTCTCCCAACTTACTATTAGCATTTATCACCATTTTCTTAGTGCACCCTCACATCCAAAAGGGACGCAAGGATGCATTTTGCACTAAGAAATTGTACGAAAGACAGCAGAACATAAATAGCTAGCAGCTGCTCATGCTCACTAAATGTAATCTCGCTGTAGGATTTTAACCCAAATTACTTTTAATTACTTGACCTGGCGTGATTGCATAATTACTGGTAATTATGTGTCAAAAAGTAATGTGGAAAGTAATGTGGAATTACTGAAATTACTTCAATTACTCTGGCGTAACCGAACTTCTGCTCAGGTCTAGTCTTGAAATCACTGAAGACAGCAACCTCTATTTGTCATGAGGAGTCAATAAACCCCTTGATATGTAAGTGAATAACATATTATGCCAGTACTGAATTTTCTGTCTGAGACATGGCTATCTCTATTTCAGAAGCTTTACTGTGCTCCTGATCTGCCATTAGCATTTTGGATATATCAGCTAACTTAGAATCATGATGATCCATTGCCCTGACAGGAGGTATTTTTAGGTTTCTTTGTGTATCAGAAGGTCAGAATAACAAAATAGGCACTTATATTAGTCACAGTATGCCCTGCACAAGTGATGGAATGCTATGCTTCAAAATGGAGGGGAAAAAACAAAGGGAAATACTGATGAATCAGGGACCCACAATTTTCCTGTTGCCACAGACATATTATGACATCCTGAATTTCAGAACCTTGGGGCTTTGATCTGAGGTAAAATGTCTGTAATTTAGCTAGGCACTCTTAGACATGATTATCTCTCCTTAAAAACGTATCTATAGTATTCAAGTCCGATGTTCTGATATTGTGTACCTTATAGTATGTATGTTGACATTTCCCTGCCTAATTCGTCAGCATTCGTCATAGTTTCTTGCACATTGGAAATCATCTGAGGAACACACGTAGTAGAAATTATTGCAAAATGTGCTTTACAGCACACCGAATCAACTATTGTAATCTGTAGCACTTACATTTTGTATTAGTGTATTGAGGTTGGGAGCTCTCTGGTTTTAGTTATATAATTCCTTGTGAACAATGTTTCCATAACCTCTTAAGTACCGAGGCTTCCTCTCCTAGAGCTGAGCTATTTTTGCATATTTTGGGCAGTTGTGTTTAATCATTCATCATTTCTTCCCTAGAAAACATACTCTAACCAAATTTGAGTCATTTTACCCACGTGCTGAAAATCCTAAAGGTACCCAAGAGCTAGTCAATTCCCTGTAGGGAATCGAGAAAATAGATATAATACATAGCCACATTTTGGGAGGGGAGGAACAACAGGAAAATGTGTTTTGGAAGAAAGCGTGTATTTTTGCTTTCTTATAAAAGGGTATCAATGAAAGGTTCACTATGGTAGGATCGCCCACTTCCCAGCTTTTAGAAACAGACAGTGTTGTAAAAGAAACATTTTTCACCACAGGTTTTGCATTTTTCTATGTAGTAATCGGTATTTTCTATTTTTGTCATTTCTACCTAGTTAATTTTAGGGGAGAAGAGGTGTGAGAAACAAGGTTGAACCTAGAAAGCTGTACATTTCTGAAAAGTAGACACATTTTAAAATTCAGCAAGGAATCACTGGTGTAGATTGCCCATAGGTTTACCAAATACAGTGATATTTTAATTAAAAACTAATGAAAGTAAGTAGGAAATAATAGACATGTGTGACAATGTTTTCATCTGTACTTTCACCCAAGTATCGGATCTACAAAAGTAAATTATCATTATATCCATCTTACTCTTTTGGTCATAGTGATGTACAGTGTTTGTTGGGTGTTTAAAAGCACACAATGCACAGAGACATCAATCAAGCACAAGTTCAGTTTTCAATGAATGCCAACAATGCCCCCATTTAAAAGGTAAAACCATATGAATGAAAAATTGGTCTGGAAGAAATTATGCGTTTTTCAAATCTTTCTTAGAATCAAAGTTTAGGAATAGTGGTCATTTATTTGTAAGATTTTGAAATTGAGGATACCCATAAAACGATGTGATTCAAAGGGTGTTTTGTAAAATGTGTTCTTTCTTGCATTATTTGAAAGCAAACAAGTTATGTTCTGCTATTCTGTATTGCCACAGTACCAAACCCACTTATTTGGGTGAGCCTATTGCATGTTCCAGAAAAGGCCACAAAATGCAACATGGACACATCAAGATTTTTACTTGGAGTTTCAGCCTTTCAGGGAATGTTGGTAGCCGCAATATTTGTCCTAGGCAAACCTGCTAACAAAAGACGTTTCTGAAAACTAGACACCTTGCAGAGTCCCATGTGGTGTACTTGCATGGACCCCAGTACATTTCTCTGTCAGGGTTGAAAGAAATCCTACCACCTACTGTTCCTGTACTTTTACTGATAAAAACAGTACTCCACTGGTGTGGGTGGCCCCATCATCTTTCAATGCATAACAATTCAGAAAGGACATTTGTTTTATACAATGTTTATTACATTAAGAAAAAAACATAAGTTCATACCAACTTTTCTTCTGATCACTCAAGGAGCATTGAGTGCCACTTATGGAAAACGTTGAGCACCAAAGAGGAAAACACACAAGGAGCCTTGCATGTCATTTAAGTCCTTTCGGGCAGTAGAAGTGAGATTCACGTTCCCACACTATCTCTGTAGTGTGGAGAACCTGAACATCATGTCCCATTTTATGGGCAAGAAATCTGCTTTCAACAAAGGGATTTAATTTGCAGTCCCATCGATGGGCTGCTATGGAAGAGATTCCCCGGCAGCTTCATGGGGGAATTATGCACATGACAAGCTCACAACATCCCTGTGGAATGTGAAGTTAAATGAATCAGCTTGAGTCATTTTCACTGTTTTCGGTGCTCAGTAGCACAGCTGTGCTCACTTAGCACCTATCACTGAAGCCTCCCCGTTCAAAGACTACCTCTCCCTAATGGATCTCTATTCGGAGATTGCCTCAGATGGGTGATCCCAGACCAGAGAACCACCACTAGTCAAAAAGCTTGGCTTCAAAAGGAGGTGCAATCTCCTTCCCCCCAAATCATAGCCAAAAGCTTCCCCTACCGAGCGCCACTACAATCTTTTTACCACCCTTGGAAGGGGTATTGGGGAACTCCAGTCAAAATGTTCTGCAGTGAGTCAGTTTAATCATATATCCCGATTTATAAACAGTTTTTCACTGTCTTGCTCTTTGAAACTTTGTCGGAGACCTGACAGGTGATGACGCTGAAATGAAGGTTTTACATTTATTAGCGCATAAACGTAGTGCTGCAATAATCAAGTGTGACTTTAATCGAACTAAATAAGATTGTACGGGGACAAATGTGCCCTCAGAGTAGTTTGCCAACATTTATAAGCGTGCTTCATATAACGTGATGTATTAGAATTGTACTAGTTTGACATAATCGTAAACGTGTGCCATGATTTGCTTGTTAGAAATGCTTTAGCTTAGCTTAACTGTAGTGGAGGCTTTGGCCTAGTTGCCTTGTCTCTCGGTTTAGATGCTCGTATTTTTCCGATGTGCTAATAAACGTGTATTCTTGCTTGAAGCTGTACTTTTCCAGTGAGACCGTTCACATGCTTATCTTTAAGGTTTCGTGCCAGTCTGGCATCTTCTTCTTCACTCCAAGGTCAATCTGCAGGTGCAGACAATGGACGCTCTGAAAGTGAGTTAATTGGTAAAATATGTTGCAACTTACGTTCCCGACTCCAAGGATAATGTATGCTTAGGTAAAAGCTTGAGAACTGTTGTTTTTGATTGGACAATTTGAAGCTAACCTATGAACCCTCCAATGGAAGACCCTACTGGATTTGAACTGTTGTCTATTTAAACCAGGTGCACAAGAAGAAAGGAGCCATTATAGACATTGCGGCCATTACCTATCGGACATTATTGCCTATCTTCTACGATGCCAATTGATGTTCGACGCCATTTTGAGAGACTTTGATGCTTTCTCTAATCGAGAGAAAGAGACTTTAAGTAATTCTCGCCCTAGAGACTTTAACTTTGATACGTCCCTTTGCATGAAGTAGTAGTTTTATCTTGCCGCTGTGAGGCAATTGCCCCGTCCACCCTGCCCCTTTGCCCCCGTCCCATGCTGATCGAAACCGGTACCTGTGAGACGAAGACTTCCTTGAATGCTGATTGAATTTGGTAAATATGAAAGGAAAATTGTACAATTGCATTGTGTTTCTTTTAGGTAACCAACTGCTGATTTTTGATAAGAGCCTTAGTTAGGAGTTTTTCTAAATTAATGTTGCTAAATTGTTTTTGCATGAAGTCCCACATGCCGATGCTAATTTGAGGTTAGATGAGGATTCATTTGATGCACGATGCAATTTGAGACCTTGTTATGCTGACTAAATGTATGCAATTAGCCCATTACAGATTGTAGTTTTAGTGGTTTGCGTTGCCATCATAGAAGGCATTGTTATTCAAATGCTGCATAGATTGCATCTCTTTCGTCGTTATGGACAGCTATTAATGTTCATTTACATATATAATTTGGTGTTGAGACACATCTATATTGTGCTAGCTTTGTTAATATAGGGAAATAAATTCATTAACTTTGCATAAACTGGTGTGGTTATTCATGACCGAAAGGTCATGGTTTCGCCGAAATGTATTCTGGATTAATTGTGAAGTGTTATGTTGATCAGGGCATTGCTTATGTTCGTTATTGATTATTGATTGTTGATTTTGATTGATTACTCCCGGGTAAGGAGAGTCCCACTTGGCCAAAAGATTCATCGACCCAAGAGCGACCAACTACAAGTAAATTGTTAGGCTGGTAACGCTCTATCAGTAGATGGTAGCAGAGGACGGTTTCGCCCTTTTGGGACCCCTCACTCTTAAAGTACATGGTGTTGAATTAACGGTTTCGCCCTTTTGGGACCCCGTACTCTTAAAGTACATGGTGTTGAATTAACGGTTTCGACTTTTGGGACCCCGCTCGAGAAGTGTATGGTGTTGAATTAGATTTTTCTTGGGTAAAACAGATTGAGAGAATGATGATGGGCTAAGTCCCCCGCGACTTTCCCGGGATCTCGGAGCTTGCGAATGGAGAGAATGGAGGTGTGGAATCGGCGTTGGCGGTACTAGTGACGGTATGAGTGAAGTTAGGGTTTTTGCGCTTGCACAGCTTATTGCCGCAGATTGTGTGAAAAGGTTGCGAGGATTTTAGAGAATAGCGGAGGTGCGACTCCGAGTGTAGGAGTAGAGAAGTCGTCGAACTTCATAGAGAATAGCGGAGCTGCGACTCCGAGTGTGGGAGTAGGGAAGTCGTCGAACTTCACGTGTATGTGGCGCTTTGTGCAGAAAAAGGTCCACGTGGTTGTTGTTGTTGAGACGGGCCCTGCGAGGTCAAGAGACTCCGGAGTATGTTGAAAAGTGTATGAGACACTTGTTTTATGTTGTGGTCTGGTCGGTTTAATAGGTTGATCGGGCGTGGTCAACGAGTCGGTACGTGTGTTAAGGGAGTGAAAGAAAACTTCGACTTCGGGCTTTGACAAATTCTAAGTGCACTAGGATAGATCATTGACAAGTTGAGAGCCGAGTCTGCGGGTCAGATTTGCTTGCGAAAGTGGGGACCGAGAAAGATGGAATAACTGCCGAGGCTAGTGAAAAATCCCTAAGGTCCTGAAGCGATTGTGTCACCCTTCCTGTAGTAAACCGACAGATCTGTTTTATTATTATTTGGTTGCTCGCGATACATGCTAGAAGTTGTTACGAGAGGAGCTGAGTGAAGGAGGACAAGCCGCGAGGCTTTGTCAGCCGCAGTGTGTGTGAGTGTGACGTCACTAGGAGCCGCGCTGGGATAGGTTGGTTGCAGAGAAGGGTCGTGCACGGACTGGACGCAGTCCGTGGGGCTCGATTGGAAGGGGAAAGGCAAGCGAAGAGTATTCCGGGAATTAAAGTCACCTATTGATTACATATTTTGTGAAATAAAAGACGAGAAAATGAAATTTTTTAAAGCATTAAAGAGTGCGATGAAGGGGGAGTCTTCTATTAAAGCGAGCGTAGGAGAGGAGACGCCACCCGAAGGTACACCAGCTTACATTGTAATGGAGGAAAAAGGGGTAGCTCCGTGTCTTTGGCTAAAGCAATGGCACAAGCTGACAGAGAAACATGGGAGCGTAGCGTTCCCGATCCATGGGACATTCAATATAAGGATCCTAGAGAATTTGAGATTTGCGATGTACGACATGAAGGTACCTCCAAGACCAGCACAGTTTGAGGCTCTAGCGATTTGGGAACTAATGGCTAGACAGCAACAGCAAAAGAAGTTCGAGACCAGGATAAGAAAGGTAGAAAAGACACTAGCTGACGCTAGGTGGGATAATGCACAAAAGGTGTGGAGGTCAGATGTATTGCAGGGGATAAAATTGTTTCCCGCAATTGCTAAGGAAGAAGAAGAGACAGGCAAGAAAGCTACCTGTAAGACAAACAGGAGGTGTTCCAAAGATAGAGAAGACGAGTCAGAAGATGAGGAGTTCATCATGCAATTGCTGAACGACCGTCCACCACCTTATGCAGAGAGTGGACAAGGTCCAAGTACCAGTTCTGCCCCTCCGGCACCGGTACAGAATAATGAAACTCCGAATTCAGAAATGCCATCGGGATCTAAGGACCCGAGTTTACTGTTCTCCCCGCAGATACCGCAGGTTAGGAGAATATATCCAGATGTGCCTATGTTGAAACCAGCAGAAAATTATCAGCCGCAGTTCCCAAGGTACTACAGCAGTGACCACAGTACGGGAATGATTCTAGATCCAACCGTAATGGGAGTACAGAATGGTCACAACCCAACATTGGCACAAGCTGAATCAACCCAGTTTTTGATGCCTCAAAAGCAGATGCAAGGGGGAACCGCACATGCTCAGATCACGGGGAGTCAGATGGGCATGCCGGCAATGATGACCCATAGTGTGGGAATGAACATGCCTCAGAACATGGGGAATGGACAGAACCCAGATGCGATATCCCTACCCATTACTGTAGGTCCTCCGGTACCTTTGTACGTTCAGCCTAACTCAGGTATGAGCGGTCAAGGATCAATGCTGCAGAACGGGACGGAAAGGAGGTGCATAGAAAACACTCCAGAGACAACTCCGATAGCGGCTCAGCCAACTGGATCTGGGTCCTTGATGGAGTTTAGTCCCATATGTGCTCAGTCAACAGTGGTGAGGTCGAGTCCCCCACTGATAATACCGCTATCATCGAGCACTGAGAAGTTGCCGCAACCATCAATGGCAGTTTGAATTCCACACAAAGCTCAACAAGTGGGAAGGGAGAAGACTACCTGAATACGGTAAGGTTGAGCATGGAAGCAGAAGAGTTGGTGGAAGGGACTATGGGTGTGAATAGGCTAGAGTCCTACTCGGAAGAAGACCTGAGATATCTATGTCCCAGGATTACGAGAGAAGTGAACAAGGTACACAGAAGGTTGCAAGAAATAGCTGACAAAAACGGGGTTGAGATAGACAAGACAAAACACTTGAGCAGGAGCTATAGATTGGATTTCGGGACCACAGACTTTGAACACATGAGGTCAGCAGGCATGAAGACGCACCTTAGAGAATTGCTGCAGAGTGCACAAGTGTGGAGGTGCTTAGATAAATGGGAAAGCAGGTGGGCAAAGAAAAAGGAAAAGAAGAAAGACAGTGTCCCAGAGCACAAGGAGAAAAGACCACAGAGTAGTGATGCAGTAACCATGTTACCAATGAGGGAGACAGCAGGGGGAAAATTGATACATGTACCGTGGCACAGAAGCGACATTCAATCCTTTACGGATGATTTTACCAAACTGAGAGAGAAACCGATTGAATGGTATCAACAGACTGATAGGTTTGTGAAGCTTGCAAAATGTCTTTGGGAAGACCTGAACACCCTCTTTGAGATTCTGGTTCCGGCAGATTTGTGGGAAGAATGCAAAAGGGCTGTAGGTTGGCCGACAAGTGAACCAGAGAGAGACAGGGATACGGGTGCACCATCACCTATGGTGATGAGCTTGTACCACAAGGTGATCGAGCACTTGAAGACGAAGGTTGCCGCGAAAAATGTGGATTGGCAGAAGATTGATCGAACTGCCCAAGAGGCTAAAGAATCGATTCATGGTTACTATGAGAGGTTGTTGAAGGCGTTCAAGAACTACAGTGGCACGGAAACAATAGAGGCAAAGGACATGCTTCATTTTGTGTTTAGATTTGTGGAAGGGTTGAGACCAGAGATAAGTCAGATGATAAAGACGCATTTGATTTGTTGGCAGTCGAAACCTATTGATGAGGTGTTGAATTATGCGAAATACTGTAGTGACGAAATTGAAGTGAAACAGAAAAGGTTGAAAGAGAAAGTGATGATGATGCAGCTTAAAGCAGCTCAGACAGGTTTGCAAGGGTTGCAAGTGTTCCAACAGCAGATACCGCAGCGGCAGCCGCAGGGAAATATGGTGTTTCAGCCACAGGTGAGAGGCAGAGGAGGTTTTGTAAATAATGGTCCGGATTTGAACACTGTTGTGAGTCCGAATGGTATGCAGGCAATGAAAAGGGTGATGCCGTGTCACGCGTGCGGAATCGTCGGACATTGGAAACGCGAGTGCCCAATGATGGTGCAGGAAGGTGCAGGTGCAGGTGTTGGTCAGCAAAACAATGATGTCAATGCATTCCAGACAATGAGGGGACCGAAAATGAGAGGTCCAAACCCAAATTTTCAGACCATAAACCAGCTGCAGGGATTACAGCCCATGCAACCGCAGCAAATGCAGATGCCCCGTATGCAGGTGACGCAAATGCAGCCAACGCAACAGCAGTTACCCATGGTGCCTAATCAGCAAATGCAAATACCTTTGGCACCAATGAATCAGCAGCAAGTGATGGTTCCTCCACAGGTCTCGAGTCAGGTGATGAATACAAATGGCACAGTACAACAGTTTCCATTACACAGTGAGAGTGGAATAAACAATGTATGGGAGAGTGAAAGTTCAGATGAGGAGGGAAATTGTGTGCTTGCAGCATCCTTGGAAGTTGATCAAAAGGGTCCATATGTGGAAGGAAAAGTTATGGGTCACCGTGTTTCATTTTTGGTGGACACAGGAGCCACACGTTCAACTGTTAGGAGCATTGAAGTCCCAAATTTGCCCCTCTCAGGGAGAACAGTTCAAGTGGTGGGAGTAGCAAACAGGTACCTGACGAACCCAATCACGGATCCAGTACCAATCAGCATTGGTAACTACCAAGGGTTACATAATTTTGTGGTATGTGACTCAAGCCCGATAGCACTGTTAGGGAGAGACCTATTGTGCAAATTGGGATGTTCGATTATGTGTTCGTACGATGGAATCAGAATTCAGACGAGCAGTGATGGGGAAGAGGAGGACAGTGTAGAAGGGGACGAGATGGAAGTTGTCGATGAAAAATATCCTCTGATTAACCTTCTTCCGATGTTAACTGAAGAGGATATTCCAGCTGAATTACGGGAAACAGTCGGAAAAGAAGTGTGGGATATGACAGGAAAAGTGGTGGGATTGGTGAAAGGAGTGGAACCAGTGAAAGTGACCGTAAAACCCAATGTAACATTTCCCCAGACCCCACAATACCACATGGCACAAGACACCCTTATGAAAGTCGCCCAACTAATTGACGAGTTTGTAAAACAGGGAGTACTGAAAGAAGTGTTGAGCAGTCCATGTAATTCACCAATCATGGGACTAATAAAGCCGAGTGGAAAGGTCCGAATTGTGCAGGACTTAAGGAAAATAAATGACATCATAGTCAAATGCTGCCCCGTAGTACCGAATCCAGCTGTGATAATGTTCCAAGTCCCTTGCGATGCTGAGTGGTTCTCAGTCATCGACTTGTCACAAGCATTCTTTTCGGTGCCTCTCCATGAGGACAGCCAATTTCTCTTTTGTTTCAAATTCCTGTACAGAGTTTACAGTTGGTGTCGAATTCCTCAAGGGTTTTCTGAGTCACCGTCAATTTTCAATCAGATTCTAAAGAAAGACTTGGAAGCGTTAGAATTGGCATTCGAGTCAGTCCTAGTACAGTACATTGATGACTTACTGATTGCATCTAAGACAGAAAGTGGCTGCACAGCCGACACCATCGCCCTACTGAACCATTTGGGAAGGAATGGACACAAGGTGTCTCCTTCAAAGTTGCAGTTCTGTCAGAAGAAAGTGAAATACTTGGGTCACCAAATAGAGAAAGGGTCACGGAGAATAATGAAGGAAAGAATAACAAGTGTACTTCAAATGAGTCCACCAAAGACGAGGAGGGAGGTGAGGAAGTTTTTGGGGATGGTGAGCTACTGTCGCCAGTGGATTCCCAACTTCTCGACTCTAGCAAAGCCTTTACTGAAACTGACCCAGAAGGATGCATTGGATGAAATTGAGCTGAAAGGAGATGAGATGGATGCTTTTATTGAATTGAAAGAATGCATGTGCAGGGCTCCAGCTTTAGGTATGCCTGATTACACAAAGCCTTTCACATTGTTTTGTCATGAACGTGATGCATGTTCTCTGTCTGTCTTGACCCAAGCCCATGGTGGCATAAACAGACCAGTAGCGTATTTTTCAGCTACTTTGGATCCGGTTGCAGCAGCACTGCCTGGGTGTTTGCGCGCTGTAGCAGCAGTTGGTATCAGCCTCACTCAGAGTGAAGGAATAGTGATGGGACATCCATTAACAGTCATGGTCCCTCACTCAGTTGAGATACTTTTGACCCGCTCCCGAACTCAACACATGACTGGAGCAAGACTCACAAGGTATGAAACAATAATTCTGGGCTCACCGAATGTGCAGCTGAAAAGGTGCACTACGTTGAATCCAGCAACCTTGCTTCCTGGAGAAAATTCTGAAATTGAGAACGCTGAAGACGTCGAGCATGACTGCCTTCAGGTGACTGAATTTTGCACAAAACCCCGACCTGACATCAAGGATACTAAGCTTGATGAAAATGACCAAATTATTTTTGTTGATGGGTCATGTTTAAGAGATGCAATGGGAATTTTGAAAGCAGGATATGCTGTATGTACTGTAACAGGTGTCTTGGAAGCGTCCTGGCTTCAAGGAGTCTATTCTGCACAAGTAGCAGAGCTTGTAGCCCTTACAAGAGCATGCCAACTGTCTGCATTGATGAAGGTTACCATTTACACTGATAGTCAGTATGGGTTTGGAATTGTGCACGACTTTGGGCAACTATGGTCACAGAGAGGTTTTCTGACTTCTTCAGGGTCCCCAGTGAAAAACGGGGAGAGAATAAGGGAATTGTTACACGCCATTCAAATGCCAGCCGAAATTGCAGTGGTAAAGTGTAGTGCTCATACAAAAGGACAGGACTATGTTTCCTTGGGAAATGCATATGCGGATCAAGTCGCAAGATTTTGTGCCTTGAACTGTATATTGCTCAGGGATGAATGGAATTCAATAAGTGAGCCAGAGCTTGAACCAGCTGAAGCATTTGCCTTAAAGGTCGTGGATGCAATGGATGAACTAAAAGCATTGCAGAATAGTGTCAGGGAGGAGGAAAGAGTTTCCTGGATTAAATCACAATGTACACAGAGACCAGATGAGTTATGGGTTTCAAATGAGGGAAAATATGTTTTACCAAATTGTCTCTTATCGCAGCTAGCGCGGTTCTATCATGGGCAGGCTCACCTAGGGAGAGATGCCATGATAAGATTGTTCAAAACTGATTGGTTTAACCCCAGATTCCGTCAAGCTGCAGAAGCAGTTTGCCATTGTTGTTTCATTTGTCAGCAGATGAACCCAGGAAAGGGAACAGTTGTGAACGCGAGCCACATTGGCAGGGCGAGTGGCCCGTTCAGCAGAATGCAGATGGACTTTATTGAGATGCCTGTGCATGGAGGTCTGAAGTATGTGTTGGTGATTGTGTGCATTTTTAGTCATTGGATTGAAGCATACCCCACACGTAGAAATGACAGCCTTACAGTTGCAAAACTATTGTTGAGGTAGTTGATACCACGTTTCGGATTCCCGATCTCTTTAGAATCAGATAGGGGAAGTCACTTCAATAACGAGGTGATAAAGTTACTTTGCGCAGCCCTGAACATTGAGCAAAAACTGCATTGTAGCTATCGCCCTGAAGCATCAGGACTGGTGGAGCAAATGAATGGTACACTGAAATCAAGAATGGCGAAAATATGTGCATCGACAAATTTGAAATGGCCTGACGCATTGCCCTTGGTGTTAATGTCAATGAGAAACACCCCTGACAGAAAGACTGGATTGTCTCCGCACGAGATTCTCATGGGCAGGGCCATGAGACTTCCTGCAGTTCCCGCAAACGCGCTTTTGAATATTACAGATGATATGGTGTTAGACTACTGCAAAGGTCTGGCTGACGTGGTTCGCTCTTTCTCTCACCAGGTGGAAGCAACCACCTTGCCACCGATCCAAGGTCCAGGACACACACTGAAAGCAGGTGACTGGGTCGTGATAAAGAAGCATGTGAGGAAGTCGTGTCTGGAACCCCGTTGGAAAGGCCCTTTCCAAGTGATCCTGACGACCACTACCGCTGTGAAGTGTGCGGGAGTTCCCAACTGGATTCACGCCAGTCACACAAAGAAAGTGTTGTGTCCCACAGATGAGGAAGTTGAAGCGCTGAAACTGCCAGTAACTGATAACAAAGTGCCGAGCGCTGAGACAGAGCAAAACAGAACTGGAAGCGAACAGGCAGAGATAGAGGAGAGAGAAATATTCTCTGAGGACGAAGCAACAGATTCACTTGGGGAAGACAAAGGAGAAACCTCAGACAGCGACGAAGCAGCTGAAGGTAACAAAGAGCCTGAAGCAACTGAGGGTGACAAAGATCCTGAAGCAGCTGAGGGTGACAAAGAACCTGAAGCAGCTGAAGGTAACAAAGAGCCTGAAGCAGCTGAAAGTGACACAGAGCCTGAAGAAAGTAACGGTGACAAAGGGCACGGAAGAGGTGAAGAAGCAGGAAAGCCTGATCAGAGGAGGGCTTTCCCAGAAGCAGATGGTAAAGGAAAAGAAAAGGAAAACCTGATTGACTCCCCAGAAGGAGGGGACAAGGCAGAACAGAACGAAACTGTTCAAACTTCTTCAGAAGAGATCGCAGGTCCATCAAATGGACACAGTGCAAAGAAAAGACAAAATAGATCGCCAGTCAAACTAGGAACTAGAGAAAAGTTGAACGACAGTGAAGGGCCAAGAGTGAAAGAGAAAAGAAAGGAAGTGTCTGTCGTGACACCGACATCAAGTGAAGGAAAAAACTTGGCCAAAGAGGAAAGTACCAGTGAGGCAGAGTCAAAGAGAGATGCAAAATTGAAAAGGAAAAGGATACCAAACAGGAGATATTCCGGTCCAGAATGGGCATATGTAGTCCATGACGATTGGACTGACGAATTTGTATCTCTTAGCCTCGAGAACGAAGAAGAAGAGATACCAATAGAAAAGAAAAGTTTTATGGACACTGTTGATTGAAAGGCTGGTAAATGACATTGCTTGCTATAATCTAACGTGATACAACCAGCTGAGACATTGCTAAACCGGATGAGACATTTGCTAACTTGATAAGACTTTGAAAACTTGATTGACTCTTAAACACGATTTGAGACAACGTTGCCAACTGAAAAAAAAAAAAAAAAAAAAAAAGAGAGTGAGTTATTGAACTTTGAAAAAAAAAAAGACAGAGTTATTGCCGAATTGAGACAAATGCTGCTAACCGATAAGTGACTGGGCTTCTGAAGAAAACTGTGTGAACATTGCGCTCGTTGAGCTTTGTAACTGAATTGCTAAATCGTTTCTTTTTACAGGTGCTTCTAGCTCTCTGATTCTATACAGATCATGACTAGGTACGCTACACAAAACAGTAGAATGAAATATTGTAAATATGTGTGTATAGGCTTGATAACTGCATGTGTACTAATAATAATGATAGTAGTGCTTGGAATGCATGGTAAGGGCGAGAATGAGAAAATTGATGCTTCTACTTTTGCTCCTGTTACTGTCACTGAACTAACCGCACTGAAAAGACTAGAATTAGAGGAGAGACACTTGCATGATAAAAAGGAGCTTTCGTATAATGTTTTCTATCGCTTGCTAACAGAATATGTTGAGACTATGGATGCGAAAGATTGTTATGTGTGTACACAGATACCGACATCGGTAACGGAAGGGGTGACTTATCATCACATGCCTCTTACATATGGGATTACATGTAGTATAGTAACTTCTAGATTCTATGGTCAAACAAACATACAGTATTTTTACTCAAATTATGATGTTACCTTTGCATATGTTCCTATAATCACGCAGTTTAGCCAGATTGCTAAAGATTGGGATGCTAAAATAATGAGGGAATTTTTCGAGCCAATGCTACCTTTTGAAACAGCTCACGCTCATAGGGAGAATCTTACCTGCTCGCTCTCTACAGTGGAAATAAGCTTTTTAGATCGTACAGATGATAGAAGGGCACACATGAATGCGAAATTAGAAAAGGAACTACATAAGAGGACTTCAGTAGATAATTATGCTTTTGCTGCAATAAAGACACAAGGGAGAATAGCTTTAGATGCTTGGCATGTAGGGAAATTTTGTATATATCGAGGTGAATCTTATTATGACAACATTTTTGTAGGAGCGAGTGAGTGTAAACATACGTTTATCTTTAAAGCCAAATGGACATTCATGCTGAACGGACTTGATCCTGTCATACCAGGTGTATATTACATTTGTGGGCATAGTGCCTATTATCGTCTCCCAAAGGGATGGTGGGGGAGATGTTATTTGGGTATAGTGTTCCCAAAGGTTTATCAACTGGATGACCTATCGATGATTCCAAAGACATCTGGATCCCATCGTATCCAGAAAAGAGAGACCGCAGCTGCTGTGGTAGGAGATATATTTGGAGCCATGATTCCTTCATTGGGAGTTGTGTTGAATTCCATCAAAATAAGAAAGTTGTCTACTATAGTGGATAACATGTTGACAAAGTTTTCAGGTGCTATAATCCTGATAGATGCTGAACTTGCAGCTGAAAGAGCTATGACTCTTCAAAACAGGCTTGCCTTAGACATTCTTTTAGCAAAGGATGGCGGCGTTTGCAAAATGCTTGGTGCACGACACTGTTGCACGTATATACCAGATAACAGTGTGAAGATTAAAACGATGCTTGCTAATCTAACAAAAGAGAGTGCAGACTTGAAGGAATTGAAAGAACCAGGAGTGTGGGAGAAAGTTGGAAAGGGACTTGCTTCAGTGGGAAATTGGCTTGGTGGCATTTGGAATGGAATCTTGCTAAAAATAATACAGGGAATTCTAATAGTTCTAATTTGCATATTTGGAATTTGGGGAATAAAAAGGGGAATAATAATGATCATGGAAAGAATTAAAAGAAGGAAGGAAGAGAAAATGATGAAAAGAATGGCAGAAGAATACAAAGCAAGAACAAGGGGAACTAAAAGGCAGAGGGAACTGACAGAATTTTAATGGAATAAAATTTGTGGGATTAGTTTTGTGTGATGACAAGTAGTCATCAGAGGAGGGATTGATGACGCTGAAATGAAGGTTTTACATTTATTAGCGCATAAACGTAGTGCTGCAATAATCAAGTGTGACTTTAATCGAACTAAATAAGATTGTACGGGGACAAATGTGCCCTCAGAGTAGTTTGCCAACATTTATAAGCGTGCTTCATATAACGTGATGTATTAGAATTGTACTAGTTTGACATAATCGTAAACGTGTGCCATGATTTGCTTGTTAGAAATGCTTTACCTTAGCTTAACTGTAGTGGAGGCTTTGGCCTAGTTGCCTTGTCTCACGGTTTAGATGCTCGTATTTTTCCGATGTGCTAATAAACGTGTATTCTTGCTTGAAGCTGTACTTTTCCAGTGAGACCGTTCACATGCTTATCTTTAAGGTTTCGTGCCAGTCTGGCATCTTCTTCTTCACTCCAAGGTCAATCTGCAGGTGCAGACAATGGACGCTCTGAAAGTGAGTTAATTGGTAAAATATGTTGCAACTTACGTTCCCGACTCCAAGGATAATGTATGCTTAGGTAAAAGCTTGAGAACTGTTGTTTTTGATTGAACTATTTGAAGCTAACCTATGAACCCTCCAATGGAAGACCCTACTGGATTTGAACTGTTGTCTATTTAAACCAGGTGCACAAGAAGAAAGGAGCCATTATAGACATTGCGGCCATTACCTATCGGACATTATTGCCTATCTTCTACGATGCCAATTGATGTTCGACGCCATTTTGAGAGACTTTGATGCTTTCTCTAATCGAGAGAAAGAGACTTTAAGTAATTCTCGCCCTAGAGACTTTAACTTTGATACGTCCCTTTGCATGAAGTAGTAGTTTTATCTTGCCGCTGTGAGGCAATTGCCCCGTCCACCCTGCCCCTTTGCCCCCGTCCCATGCTGATCGAAACCGGTACCTGTGAGACGAAGACTTCCTTGAATGCTGATTGAATTTGGTAAATATGAAAGGAAAATTGTACAATTGCATTGTGTTTCTTTTAGGTAACCAACTGCTGATTTTTGATAAGAGCCTTAGTTAGGAGTTTTTCTAAATTAATGTTGCTAAATTGTTTTTGCATGAAGTCCCACATGCCGATGCTAATTTGAGGTTAGATGAGGATTCATTTGATGCACGATGCAATTTGAGACCTTGTTATGCTGACTAAATGTATGCAATTAGCCCATTACAGATTGTAGTTTTAGTGGTTTGCGTTGCCATCATAGAAGGCATTGTTATTCAAATGCTGCATAGATTGCATCTCTTTCGTCGTTATGGACAGCTATTAATGTTCATTTACATATATCATTTGGTGTTGAGACACATCTACATTGTGCTAGCTTTGTTAATATAGGGAAATAAATTCATTAACTTTGCATAAACTGGTGTGGTTATTCATGACCGAAAGGTCATGGTTTCGCCGAAATGTATTCTGGATTAATTGTGAAGTGTTATGTTGATCAGGGCATTGCTTATGTTCGTTATTGATTATTGATTGTTGATTTTGATTGATTACTCCCGGGTAAGGAGAGTCCCACTTGGCCAAAAGATTCATCGACCCAAGAGCGTCCAACTACAAGTAAATTGTTAGGCTGGTAACGCTCTATCACAGGTGAGCAGCTTCGTTGACTGGGTTGATAAGAGGAGACTTGCAGCACTGATAGAAGTTGCCCACAAATCCAGTGGGTGCTGATCTGTTATGGTATTTCTATTTTGTGAATGATACTAAAATGATCAGTTCCTGTTTTTTACGCTATTGGTTCAATAGTAATTGTGAATTGTACGTAGTGACTCGTTACAAGTGCCCCACTATTCCATTGGGTATAATAACCCTTTCCCCAGAGTTACAGATAATTGGGATATTGAATTCTGTGGAGGGAAGGGACAAAGTCCATTGGACAAGGAGTTGGAATCTGGGAGCCGCTTGAAGGTCAGAAATCACAGGGGAATCTGTATTTTTAAACCCAGTTCCCCTGGTTCCTTCCTTATTTCTTCACAGGGATTAGATTACTGAATATCGACCACAGATCATACAAAGTTATCGGTGTCAGAATAATAACAGAAAAAAATCTAAATATAGGGAAGTACAGATGTTACTATTCCTTTTTTTGTTCAAATATTTGATTGAAATTTATCGAAGATGCAGAAAGCAATGAAAAATAAATACCATAAAGATATCACAGGCCCGACCTAGTGTAAGGATGGCTAATACAAAAAATGATGTCAATATAAGTAGATCCAACATAAACATGAAGAATTGAAGTCCTATATAGAAGGACATTCCATATAAGTAAAAAAAAACATAATTATCTATACATATAATCAAGTTATGATTCGTGGTGGGAGATATTGCAAGGCTTTAATGGTAACACAGAAAAAGCATGGTTACAGAAAAATAAGTATATCTGATCAAAATCTAAACAAATGGTCGATAACCCATCAGAATAAGATCTACATAAAAATAGGAAAACAGAAGGAAAAGAGGATGGGGGAGGGGAATAAGAGAATGGAGTAAGCGCCATAGGAAAATAACAGCTAAGGCAGAATTGTATAAGCCCATAAGCATATATTGTGAGAGACTGTGAGAGAGAGGCCACTATGCTCTGGATATAAAGTTATCAAGGGTATACTCAGATCGATTGTGAAGGCATAGCAAAACCCGGAAGAGAGTGACAAACTTTTATGTGTACTTTAAGGAAATTGACCCATGCCCACCTTATGAGAAAGAGACGTTAGCTAGTGCTTTCCAATCTAGTACGATATCTTTAATTGCCAACAACAACTGTAGATCCAATAATGCCTTATAATTTATCAGGTAAATTCAGAGAGGGGTTTAGTGCATATGGGCGCAACAAGACAAGGAAGACACTTAGATGGAAGGGGAACCCAAAAACTTTAATGAGTCAATCATAAACCTCAGTCCAGTAAGTAGAGAGGTGCTTGCAAATGAAGGACATAATAATATGAGTATTGGAAGCTTCATTACAGGACCAACAATGATCAGATTCAATCGGATTTACCTTAAAATTCTAGATGCTGTCCAACATTAGAAAGGGGATATATAGAAACATGTCTGAGATAAAGAAGGAATCATTGTATTACTTAGAAGATTGTTAGAGATGGGTTGCCAGCTGAAGTCTGCAATGGGGGTCGGGGGGAGGCAATGATGTTTGAAAAATTTAAGACCACCGTTTTTCAATGGGTGAGGAAGATGTTACTGACGTTTGGGAGCTTTGTATATTTTTTGCGCTACCTGACCACCTCAGATTTTAAATAAATAAATGGGAGGAGACTTTAACAGGGCAATGTATCTCATTTAGAGAGTTTTGCTTTCATTTTTAAAAAGCTGTAGAAAGCCATGTTGGACAAGGAGTATTTCTCCTGGAGTGAGGCAAATGACAGAGGGATGATGTAGCAGGGGGCTTGAACCTCCCCAATACCTATCCCTGCAGGTGAACACAGCATCAAAGGAGATACGGTTTGCACATGGCTTAAACCTAAAAAAAAAATTTTAAAAAAAGAACGTCGGGGAGGGGAAACCTGTGACGTCACCAACCCGCCCAGAGAAAGTAAAAAGGGGCTCCCTTCCACAGGTGTCGGGTGGAGAACTACGGGCCATAAAAGAGAGGAAGGAGAACAATGGGTCGGTCCAACCTACGAAACCAGGAACGGAGAAGCGTTGGAGGTAAGAAGCAGTATTGGAGCAGACTGGGAGGAAACTGTGGCCCTGGACGAGAGGAGAAACACACCAAAGGAGACGAGGAGACATTTGGCAGGAAGGACGAGCCCAGTGAGAAGCCAGCCTCTGTGATAGAACCCACCACAATTCAGGAGAGTTGTGCCCATTTCGAGTGAGTATTACAAAAGCAATAAAACCTGCCTACTCAACAATATAATCTTACGATAACTGATAATTTTAAACAAAATAAAAACGTGAGCCTCAGGGACGTACAATAACTCAAGACTTCTTTCCACTCATTTTCTTTATTTATATATAGCATACATTTTTTATTGACATTACATAACATATAGACAAAACCAGACAGATCATTTTGCACAGACCACCCGACAATCCACTCAAGCTCCAGTATATCATTCGTTCACTTGCATATACCAATCATCCCCATTCATACAACACTGAAAAACTCATAACACCTTAGAAACATAAAGCATGTAGAATCGGGAGGCATCAAGAAGTACAGACAATATTAACACACTTATTTTTCCATTTGATTAACAATGGGTCTCAATATGTAGTGCCAAAATTTGCTAGTAAATTATTCAGTGCAGAACATAACTATATAATTGTTTATCCTCACAACATTATTTGTCTTTCTAGTTCATATAAAGATTGTGGGAATGCTGACACGTGTTTTCGTGTAGCGCCAAAGTGCAGAACCACCCGGGAGCTTGAGTTATAGTTACCTTAGGGCACGAGTTATAGATACTTGAGATAACTAACTATAACAGGTGAATTTCTATGATTTTGTGTCTTTTAAATGTGAGCCTAACTATAACATCTCTGTAACCTTTGTTTTTTTTAAGCGAATTACTATTTTTATTTGGTTCTATTTTCTAACTATAACACCCCTGTAACCTCTGTTTTTTGTCAGTGAATTTCTGTGTTTTTTTTAACAAAAAGTAATTTTCATTACTATAAGTTAGTCCAAACATTGCAGACTGAGTGTTGGACACAGGGCCTGTCATATGGCCAGGCCTTGTAGCCAGCCCCCTACACCACCCACCAAACCCTGTGCAATGCACGGCCTATGGCCATACGCGGCAGGTGAAGGCTGCAGGACCTGGCCTGCAGCCAACCCCTGTGGCCAACCCCCCGAACCACCCACCCTCATACTGCACATGGCCTTTGGCTTTACACAGTGGGAGTTGGTCGCAGGACCTGTCTCTCTGGATGTGCAAATGGGTGTGAAGGGGTTTCTCTGGGTGTGAGAGTGACTGTTAGAGTGTATGACTGAATGTAGGGGGTCTATGTGGGTGTTAGAGTTGGTGTGAGAGTTTCTGATTGCGCTCCAATACATGAAAGAAACATTCACCTCCACAAAAGATTTCAGATCATTTTTCAATATGGAGTAAAGACATTTGCTTTGCCTTCGCCAAGCCCAGGAGTTAGGATACTTGGTCTTTTCTAGAAATGGAGCTTCAGCTGGGGCGTTTATAGTAGTAAGTACTTCCTGTTGAGGTTTAATTTCTGTGAAATGAGCATCATGGCCAGAACAAAACAGTTCTCCTGCTCATTTATCCAACAAGAGCCCATAGTTTTGCACAAAATGTCTACCCAACTGGAGTACTTTCTACTTATTAGTTAGTAAGTGCTACCACCATCGCTGACTGTCCAGTGTGCAGGAGGGAGGCCGCACAGCATCCTTCCCTGGCCGATTTTGACCCCCGGTGCCCCATCTCCCAGGGTCTACCACTATTAAATGGTGGAAGGGGGCCGCACACCCACCCCCTTTCCCCAAGCTGACCTAGGTGCCAGGGACCCCATCTCCCGTGGCCCAGGCTTCATTAAATGCATGTGGCTCCCCTTTCTGGGCTGGTCTGGACCCCAGGTACCGGATCCCCTCGGGCCTGGCATTCACTAAATGGAGGAGGTGGTCCACACAGTCCCTTCCACAGTCGGATCACAGCCCTCTGGACCTTATCCCCAGGGCCCGGCCTTCATTAAATGGAGGAGGAGGGCTGCGCCATCTCTGCTGGGGGCCCCCATGGCATCCATTGTGCAATGGGACCACAGGGAGCTTCAAGGCCCCTGTGTTCCCAGCCAGCTCCCTGCCTCCTGTGGGAGTCAGCATTGCTTTTGCACACAGGAAACTGCTAAGCATGCTGCTTTCTCTCTGTAAAAGCAATAATTTTATTTCTTTCCCTGCCCGCATTGCTGCTCTGACTTGGCACAAGCTGTCAAAGCTCTTGTAAAGTCAGAGCAAACAGCTATGTCCCGAGGGTCGGCACCCCAGGACATAACAGGAGCCTGTCGCTGGGGTTGGTGGTCACTAGGGCCATTATTGGCTTCAAGAGGGCCCCCACATAAAGCTGACATTTAGCCCTGGCGATTTGGTAGTTCTTGGGGCTATGGAGGAGGCCGTATGAGTCTCCCCTATTTTAAATGATTGTTTTGCCCCAGGCACGGGACTCACAGCCCCTGCATACCAGAATTTTATCACCCCAGGGAGGTGGTGGTCCCCAGGGCTAAGACAAGCCCTAGGAGTGAGGTCACTCCCTCACTTTTGAACCCCCTGGGATCTGGCACAGCTGGGGACAAAATTAAAGAAAAGGGCCAGAGACTGCCTTTAAAAAAATATAAAAATCAGTGGAACAGGATCTTTGGATATTTGCCAATTTTTTTAAAAAAACTAAATGATTTTTAGCTTGTGCACGGTCTGTGGTGAACCAGTAGACCAAGGCTAGAGGCTCAGGGTGACTCTATCCCAGCCCCTTATCTTTTTTTAGCTTTTTTTATGGCACTTGGTTGTATTCCAAGATGGCTGCAAAAACGTCCTTGTTGAAGTGTTGGCAACTAATCAGATATCAGCATGAGGACAGTTGGGTCTATGGAGTATCCACATCCCCAGATATCCCAATTTTCTAAATTCAAATATCTACAAAACTACTGAATAGATTCACACCAAATTACAAATTTTGGTGGCGGGGCAACAAAATTTGGAAAAGGCATTGGAGAAATTCATGACCATTGCTACTGAAGATTAGGAAGCCCTTAAACTTAAAAATGTTCTCTAAAAAAAGGCAGAACATAGGGAAAAATGTATTGGCCGAAGCAATGGGTCAACAAAGAGGCCAGACCAGACCTCTTTATCCTCCGTCATTTTTCACAAATAAGTAGCGGGAGAAGACCCTGATTTTTTCTTCAATAACTTTGAACAACTAGCCCAAGCTTCAGGGTGGTCTGAGGATCGGAGGGATCAATATTTAGGAACGCTGTTGATGGGAGAATTACAAACTGCATATCAGGAGGTGAATCCTTGAGGTGCTACACCCTATCAAGATAATAAGAAGAGCATGTTAGAGCAATTATGTATAGAAGATCAAACCAGTCAAGCAAGATTACAGGAAGTCAGGGAAGAGGGGCAAGAAACCCCTTAAGCCCTATGTTGCATGGTGAAGGACATGGCTGATAGGTGGCTAAAGCCCGAGAGTGCCACAAAAGAAGAAATTCTCGAAAAATATATTTAGAACACTTTTTCACTTCCTTACACCCCCCATACAAAAGAGAGTCAGACAACATATTTGACTAACGATAGAAACAGCTGTAGAAATAGCTAGTGCTTATGATAGGCTTAAGAAATGGGAGGTGGTCAAGATGAACCCAAAATACCAGGAAGAACAGGTGGCCAGGAGAATCCCAATAGGACAAGGACAACACAAAATAGTGATACCGTTACTTTCCCTCCAGGTCCCGGTTCAGGGTCAGTCAGATCCCATTGTTTCAATTGTGGGACACTAGGACACTGTGATGGATCAATCTGCCAGCCCATCTCCTCACCTGAAAAGCAGGTCCACATTCTGCCCTTACCTCTGTCAGTTGAATGCGAGTGCCAGAAGCTGGAATTAAAAAAAAAAATTAGATAAAAGGCGGCAGGCAGGAAAAACGCCTGGTCCGACATTGATGAGGGACTTCTCTTTACAAGATGAAGGAGGTTGGGCCAGATGGAGTCAAATGAGGTGAATTGTCCACCTAGAGAGTAAGGATGAACATCCTGGATCAGAGGAGGAGCACAAGGCATTAACAAAGAACGCAGAGAAAACAGTGATCGAGTGGACAGTATTGGAGAGAGGGAGAATATGAAGTCCAGCGACAAGGAAAAGGAGGAGAAGCCAGAAGACAGCAGCCAGACGAAGGAGATGCCTGAGATTTGGTTCAAGCTGGATGGTGGAAACTGCCAGACAAGTAGCAGCAGCCTGCCATAGCTCAGGAGAGCTGTGGCCAGTGCAGTGAGTAAACAGAACAGGGAAACAGGATGGAGGGAAGGAGGTAAGATGGCACTATTGATTGTGGGTGCACTATGTTTGGAAAATCTATAGCAGGCACTAATAATTGCGGGGGCCCTATTGTTGATAGCAGTCGCAGGAGATTGGCAGATGTGTTAGGCCAGCAGAGGGGGTCACACTGCTCTCCCCTGTTGCAAAAATATTTAGAGGGGGAGGACCCCAATTTCTTTTTCAATAATTTTGGATACTTGGCCCAGGAGGCTGCTTGCCTGCAGATAGATGAGGTGAATATTTAGGTCCTCTCATCTACAAACAGTCTATTCCCGAGGAACTACCCCATATGCTGGTATTAAACAAATCATACAGGAGAGACTAGTGGTAGACAGCGAAACCTGCAGGGTCAGTCTGTGACAGATAAAGGAGGGCCTCCATGAACCTCCCAGAGCCCTATAATAATGGTTGAGGGATATGACTCACAGATGGCTCAGCCTGAAGACGCCTACCAAGGAGGAGATAATGGAAAATATTTATCTGCAATGTTTCCTGGCCTCTTTATGCTCTCTAATCCAAAAGCGGGTAAGACAACATAGTAAGGTTACTCTCGAGACAGCTGTGGAAATGGCCAGTGCGTATAGCCAAGCTCAAGACACCACAAAACAGCAATAAGAAAGGGGACAGAGAGGCAAGTATCCAGCTACTATAAGGCCTAGTAGACCCCAAGGCCAACAGAAACTAGAAACTGTTCCTTTAGCTGCAAGATCTAATCAAAGACCCAACTCAGGCCCCAATGTTTCAATGGTGGGGAGATTGGAGATATTACCTGATTGTGTCCCCAAAAGGAGGAACCCATAGTCATTGGGATCTGACAATCTTCATACTACACTGCTGCAGAAATCAAGCCTTCGTATTGCTGTACAATGAAAGTGAATAGGGATCCAGTTGCAGCTCTCTTGGACACTGGCTGTCATCAGGATGTCATTAGACCTCAGGTCACCCCCGGTGAGCCACTGAACTAACGGTATAGTAAATATCCAATGTATCCATGGAGATAAAAGAAATATCCTGTAACTAAGATTACCTTGCAACATGAGAAAGATTGCCACTGCAAGTAGTGCTGATACCACAGTGCCCAGAGCCTCTTATTGTTTGTACCGATTTTCCCAAATTAGAATGTCTGCTACAGGAAACCTGGAGGGAGAATCATGGTGGGGGAACACTCCTTTTTTCCCAATTGAAAGACACTGAATGGCCCATCCCCAAATAGAGAAAAAGTGGAAAACAGAAGGGGGAAGAAAAACAGAAGGTATCAAGGGTAAGCAGTGACATGCGTGATGGGGCTGTGCACGGGAGCCCCGGGGCACCCATTCCGCCAGCCTTTCCCTGGCAGCCTAAACCGCCAGGGAAAGGCTGGGGGAAAACAGGTTCATTTTCCAGCAGACAGTGCTGCTTGCAGTGCAGGCCTGTCTGATAAGGAACTCTGCCATCACCAGGCTGCCTGTTGGCGGTAGCCTGACGGTGGCAGAGTTCCGCCTTTGGCATTCTCGCCAGGTCCATTATATGGCGGTCCGGACCACCATGCTGGCGGTGGTAATTTATGCCACCGCCGGCATGGCTGTCCAGACCACCATGTTCAGAATGAGAGCCAAAGTCTCATTTTCGGCACAATGCCATCTCCTAGGGGGTAATTTTGGGCCTCAAAAAACAGGAAAGACAATAATAAAATGATTTTATTGGCCTGGTATTCACAGTCCTGTTAAGAAATACTGTAGTGATTACCCAGTCTGCCAACTGCACAGCCGATTTCTACCTCAAAAGGTCCCCTTGTGTCCTTTGCCCATAATTGACAAACCATTTCACAAATTGGGATCGATATCATTGGTCCATTGATACCTTCCTGAAGTGGGTGTTGGTACGTACTTGTAATAGTAAATTATGCCACTCGCAACTCGGAGGCCGTTCTTATCTGTCACCTAAACACCACCTATTTTGCCAGGTTAAGGATTGAGGTGGGTTTTCCCCGGGAAATACTTACTAACCAGGGGACCCCTTTCACATCGAAGTTGATGAAACAGATAGGTGAACAACTGGGTGTGAAACAAATCCATATTGCAGCATACCATCCCCAGACTGATGGCCTGGTTGAACAGTATAATGCCACCCTAAAAGCACATTAAAAGAATTGCTGGATCTGGAAGCCCAAAACTGGGAGAAAATTTTACTTGCAGCTTTATTTGTTGTTAGATGTCAGGAGTGAAGTAGCTCTTGGTTTTCCTCTATCGAGCTCTTATTCAGCCGAAAACCTTTCATATTATTAGAAATGCCAAAGGATCCTGGGAATAGGAAAGAGATGGTTTGTTGAAAGACGTGACAGTATTAGAAACTCAATTGAATCAGACAATAGAAATAAACGGTGTGAATTTAGAACAAGCCCAACATTCTCAGAAAGTCCTGTACAATAAACGTACCAAAGCTTGTGACTTAGGAGACCAAGTGCTTTGGATGTTACCTTCTTCTGAGAATAACATGTTATGCCATCATCAAGGACCCTTCACAGTCATGGAACAGGTTACCCCCATTACAAACAGAGTGGAGGTTAACAAAGATATAAAGAAATCACAGTTACGTCATACACATATTATACAAAATGGGAAGGTCACTGCCCTTTGTTTTTTGGAACAGCCCTAGAACAAGCCAACCAACCTATAACATGCATTGAACTTACCAAGCGCTGTTCTCTAGCCACCCCAGGGAAAACACACATAGGGGGTCATTCCAACCCTGGCGGTCGGTGTTAAAGCGGCGGCCAACCCGCCAACAGGCAGGCGGTAAAAAAAATGGAATTCTGACCCTGGCGGAAACCGCCAACAGAGACCGCCACTTTAACACTCCGACCGCCACGGCGGGACAAACAAACAGCGCGGCGGTCACCGCCAACAGACAGGCGGGAGACAATGTACCACCCACCCTATCACAACCCGCCAATCCGCCACCTTTTACAGGGCGGTAGCCCCGCCGATAAAAACACGGTGGAAACAGCCATTACGAACGGAAAACGCTCACCTCTACACACCCCACGAGGAATCTGGACAGCATGGAACCCGAACTACACATCCTACCAGCTATTGTCTTCCTGCTCCTCTACCAGGAGCACGAACGCCGGTGCAGAAGACAACGGTGAGTACTGCACCTATGACACAGGGGAGGGGGGAGGCAAAAAATTACGAGGACACACATACGCGACACACCCACTCTCACCGTCACCCACAACTACATACACATCAATGCAGAGCAACAACTCAGAGTGACACCCCCAAACCCCCGGAAGAATGCAAAGACAAAATAAAATGATCATGAAATTTGAAGTATATTGTACGGCTAAGTAAAAAAATATATCAAACATCTATAACTATATATACATATGTAAATTGTCCTGTCCAAATTGGGTATCAGCCATTGTTCGTGGGCCAATGGGCCTAAACACATGGGCAAAGCCCACACAGGATACCCGACTCCAATGGAGAGAACACTGCAGGGGCATCAGATAGCAAAACTACAGGCACCTCAGGGGGAAGGAAAGGGGGGGCACCTCAGCCAGATGAGTCCATGACGCCAGATCCACGAGGGGCCTCCATGGCCACTGTTCAATCCTGGGGAGTGCAAAGCCACAGTCTCACAAGTCTCTACAGTGGGTGGATTGCTCACTGTGCCATCCTGGGGAGTGCAAAGCCACAGTCTCGCAAGTCTCTACAGTGGGTGGATTGCCAACTGTGCCATCCTGGGGAGTGCAAAGCCACAGTCTCGCAAGTCTCTACAGTGGGTGGATTGCCCACTGTGCCATCCTGGGGAGTGCAAAGCCACAGTCTTGCAAGTCTCTACAGTGGGTGGCTTGCCCACTGTGCCATCCTGGGGAGTGCAAAGCCACAGTCTCACAAGTCTCTACAGTGGGTGGATTGCCCACTGTGCCATCCTGGGGAGTGCAAAGCCACAGTCTCACAAGTCTCTACAGTGGGTGGATTGCCCACTGTGCCATCCTGGGGAGTGCAAAGCCACGGTCTCACAAGTGGATTACAGACTCCACTGGTTCTGGAGGAGGCATGGTGCCCAGAGTGCTTCGTGCAGCCCTGCCCGACACAGATGAGGGCCTGCCCCTTCTGCCAATGGGCCAGCGGTGCCTGAGACGGCGGTGCCCAGCAGAGCGGTGCTTGAGTTGAAGGGCCTAGCGGAGCGGTGCAGAGACGGCGGTGCCCAGCGGAGCAGTGCTTGAGTTGAAGGGCCCAGCGGAGCGGTGCAGAGACGGCGGTGCCCAGCGGAGCGGTGCTTGAGTTGAAGGGCCCAGCGGAGCGGTGCTTGAGATGCAGGGCCCAGCGGAGCGGTGCTTGAGTTGAAGGGCCCAGCGGAGCGGTGCAGAGACGACGGTGCCCAGCGGAGCGGTGCTTGAGATGAAGGGCCCAGCGGAGCGGTGCTTGAGATGAAGGGCCCAGCGGAGCGGTGCTTGAGTTGAAGGGCCCTGTTCAGCGGTTCTTGAGACAGCGGTGCCCTGTTCAGCGGTTCTTGACTTGAAGGGCCCTGTTCAGCGGTGCTTGACTTGAAGGGCCCTGTACAGCGGTTCTTGAGACGGCGGTGCCCTGTTCAGTGGTTCTTGACTTGAAGGGCCCTGTTCAGCGGTGCTTGAGACGGCGGTGCCCTGTTCAGCGGTTCTTGACTTGAAGGGCCCTGTTCAGCGGCTCTTGAGACGGCGGTGCCTGTTCAGCTGTTCTTGACTTGAAGGGCCCTGTTCAGCGATGCTAGACTTGAAGGGCCCTGTACAGCGGTTCTTGAGACGGCGGTGCCCTGTTCAGCGGTTCTTGAGACGTCGGTGCCCTGTTCAGCAGTTCTTGACTTGAAGGGCCATGTTCAGCGGTGCTTGATTTGAAGGGCCCTGTTGAGCGGTTCTTGAGACGGCGGTGCCCTGTTCAGCAATTTTGACTTGAAGGGCCCTGTTCAGCGGTGCTTGACTTGAAGGGCCCTGTTTAGCGGTTCTTGATGCGGCAGTGCCCTGTTCAGCGGTTCTTGACTTGAAGGGCCCTGTTCAGCGGTGCTTGACATGTGTGTCCAGGTCACCAGATCCGGCCATGACATGGATTTCACTTGCCACCTGACATGTGGCTGCCGGGCCCTTCGTGCCCATCTGTCTTCTCGCTTGCGGGGCCCTCCTGTGCTGCCGTCCCAGGCCTGTGGGTGTCCTCCTGAACACCTGGAATGGGGCTGGTGGGGCCCTCCTGGGCAGCTCGCCTGCTGCCGGACTTGTCGGGCGTGCTGCCCTTGCCACCCTTCCCTGCTCGTCTGTGGCCCTTTCCTCCCTTTGGCGGTGTGCCAGGTGCACCCCACTTCCTGACGGTGCCAGGGTAGTGCTTTTGGAGCCTGCTGTCTTTGGCCTCGCATGCCGGGCACTGGCTTTCTTGGCTTTTTTTTCAGGGGGTGGGCTGGCCGTCTCTTTACTCCTAGCCGAACTAGCTGGCCTTGAAGGTGGTGGACTCCAAAATCCTTGGACTATTGTCTTTGTAGGTCCAGGTTTTGTGGTGGCTTAGGTGCTGATTGTAGTCTTATGAGATGGAGGGGGTGGGTTAGTTGTTGGAAAGAGGTCAAGGTTGGAAAGGAAAATCAATTTAGAAAGACAGGGACGGGTAGTTGTAGTGGGTATGGGTATGGGAGTGGAGGAAGAGGATGTGGTTGTAGGAGAGTGAAGTCTGGTGTCTTTGGGTGCAGGTGCTTGTGCTGGAGGCTGTCGTAAGGTGGATGGCTGTTGGGTGGGTGGCTGCCTGCGTTTGTTTGGTTTGGAAGAGGGGGTGACAGACACACTGGGAGAGGACACAGGGGACGTGTAAATGGTAGTGGGGGTGGTGACTGCACGTGTGCAGAGTGTTCTGGTGGGTGTGCTGGTGATGGACGTAGTGGCTGAAGATGTTGTGCATGCAAGTGTGAGTGGAGACGTCACAGGGAGGGAGGAGGGAGACGAGGAGGAGGGGGACACAGAGGAGGCAGTGGCTGTTGGCATGTCTGCATGTGGATGTTGCTTGGGTGAATGCTTGTGTGATGTGTGGTGCTTATGTCTGGATGAGCTTCCCTTGGGTGTTGAGGTGTGTGCAGGCTGGTCTGTAGGTGTGTCTGGGATAGGCAGAGGTACAGGGGAGTGGGACTGGGTTGAGGAAGTTGGAGGAGGGAGGCAGGAGACAGGGACAATGGCTGCCGTCAGTGCTGAGGCCAGAACGTTGAACGATCGCTGATGGGCAGCCTGACCCGAATGAATGCCCTACAGGTATGCATTAATCCGGTGTACCTCGCTTTCTACACCCTGGATGGTATTCAAAAGGGTAGACTGCCCAACAATGAGTGTCCTCAGGAGGTCAATTACCTCCTCACTGAGGGCAGCAGGGGTAACTGGGGCAGGGCCTGAGGTGCCTGGGGCGAAAGAGATGCCCACCTTCCTGGGTGAGCGGGCACGGGGCGAACGCTGAAGGGCTGCTGGGAGGGCGGGGCTGGTGCGCTGGGTGGCGGCTGTACCTGTTGTTGCGGTGGGCACAGATGTTGCTGCCACCACAAGGGAGCTCCCTTCCGAGGACGTGTCTGTGTCGCTGGTGTCACCACGTGTCCCTGCTGTGGAGCTCCTCTCGGCCTCCGTCTCACTGGTGAATTCCGAGTCAGTTGCATGGCCCTCCATGGCCATGTGAGATGCAGCTCCCTCGTGCTCCGATGCCACTTCTCCTCCGCCTGATGATGCTAATGCACACATGAACAGGAATACCACCAAAAAAGGGGGGGGGGGGGAAACAAAGACATGTTGAGTGCATGCATTGGCGACACCGTTGGCGGAGAGGACAGACACAGAAGCCCCCTGCACTACGCCGCGCACTTGGGGTACACTACTCAATCAGTGGGACATGGCCTACAAGCCTATGGACGACAACTCCACACATAGGTGACACAGGGCCATGAATAGCTGTACTAGGCAACCTACAGAGGTGGGGGGCGGGGGCACAGGGCCATGCCTAACAGAGGGGCCTAGCCTACAGAAATCGCCCTGGCCTAGGGATACCCACAGCCCTCCTCCCCCACCCAGACACCTCCAATGTGCGCAAAATCAGCAGAATGTGCTTGTACTCACCCCCTTGTGTCTGCTGTGATGTCCTCACGCGCCCATCCAAATCGGGGTAGGCCACCGCCAGGATCCGGGACATCAGGGGGGTCAAAGTACGACTGGCACCCCTCCTACGTTGGGAGGCCATCCCCAGCAGAGCCTCCGCGGTCTTCCTGCTCCCGCGGCGGATGTCCTCCCACCTCTTCCGGCAGTGGGTGCCCCGTCTGTTGTGGATCCCCAGGTTCCAGACGTCCTTGGCGATGGCACGCCAAATGTCGATTTTCTGATGGGCGCTGACCTATGTGACATGTACAGGGGGAGAAAAAAAATTATCATCACCTTCTGCATGCTCGATGTGAGTGGCCCCCCCATCCCCACCCTTGCCATGTGGCACATGCTCTCATCTGTCGTATGATGCATGCCTCATTCGCTCCCCTCCCCACCATCTTTCATTCACCCCACTGATCCCAGGCATTGGCCACAAAGCATGGTCCCAGTGTACTTACCTGTTGGTCTGGAGGACCGTAGAGTAGCGCATACTGGGGGAGGACCCCATCCACGAGTTTCTCCAATTCTTCAGAAGTGAAGGCAGGGGCTCTTTCCCCAGTCGCAGCAGCCATTGTCTCTTCCAGACCGAGGTCACAGCAGCACTTGCAGCATAGGTCCTCTCCTGTGGATGATCAGGTATCGAGTGATAAAGCAGATAGAAAATGGCGGTCACGCCCGCGGCGGTGCGTACCGCGGCGGTGGGTACCGCGACCGCCGGCACACATCGTCATTGGCTCCTGAAACCCATAGGGTTCAATGTTAACCAATGCGGCTTTGCAGCGCGGTCTTCGACCGCCTACCGCCACGGTGTGCCACGCCAGCGCATTGACCTCACATCCCACTGTCACACTTCACAGGTCAGGCAGCCGCCATTTCAAGGCCCCCCATATCTTAATTTCTACTGCGTCACACATACCTAGGCCTTGCATCAACACTCATACAAGCCATTCAATGCATTGAGAATCGTGTACTGTGCAAGCTGTGGGAACGTACCTGTGGGTTGATTGACTCAGTGCTCCATGTTGTCCTTCCTAGGCACCGTCCACTGGGACTTGCGAGGAGATGGAGGAATCTTCCCGTGTACAGACCGCTGGTGGACCTGTCGACAATGGAAGAAAGACATGTCATACTGACATACAGGCTTGACAGAGCCACTATACAGGAACTGTGTGCCCAGCTGGAGCCAGACCTGATGTCACCCATCCGCCAACCCACAGGGATCCCCCCTCTAGTGCAGGTTCTGTCAGTACTCCATTTTTTGGCAAGTGGGTCATTTCAAACAACAGTGGCCATTTCATCAGGGGTGTCTCAGCCTATGTTTTCCAAGGTGTTGTCCAGAGTGTTGTCTGCCCTGCTGAAATACATGCGGAGCTACATTGTTTTCCCTGAGGTGGGCGATTTGGCTACAGTGAAGGGTGATTTCTATGCGCTTGGACATATTCCCAACATCATTGGTGCAATTGATGGGACACATGTTGGTTTGGTCCCCCCCAGCACGAGTGAACAGGTGTACAGGAACAGAAAAAGTTATCATTCCATGAATGTCCAGGTGATCTGTTTGGCTGACCAGTACATCTCCCTTGTAAATGCCAAGTTCCCTGGGTCAGTGCATGACGCGTACATCATGCGAAATAACAGCATCCCTTACGTGATGGAACTACTTCAGAGACACCGTGTGTGGCTAATTGGTGACTCTGGTTACCCCAACCTGTCATGGCTACTCACCCCAGTGAGGAATCCCAGGACAAGGGCAGAGGAACGGTACAATGATGCCCATGGGCGTACTAGGAGGGTGATCGAGCGGACCTTCGGCCTCCTGAAGGCCAGGTTTAGGTGCCTCCATATGACAGGTGGATCCCTAATGTACTCACCAAAGAAGGTGTGCCATATCATCGTGGCCTGCTGTATGCTTCACAACCTGGCTTTGCAACGCCAGGTGCCTTTCCTGCAGGAGGATGGTCCAGATGGTGGTGTTGTGGCAGCTGTGGAGCCTGCGGAGAGTGAAGAGGAGGAAGACGAAGAGGACGACACAGACAACTGGGACACAGTAATACAGCAGTATTTTCAATGACACTCAGGTAAGAATCAACACCGGCATTTTACATTTACTTAAAGTCTCCTGCCTCTCTACTGTCTGAGTTTCCCCCCAGTGTATGTTAACTGAGTTGTGACTTTCCCTTCCAATTTCAGAGATGTGGGCCCCACTCCATGACCTCTGCTTTGTTTCCCCAGGGACTACAGCTGTGTGACAGTGGTATGTTGTCATCACAATGTAACTTGACATTTTGGCACAGTCCTGTGTAATACATTTGTTCAAAAATACAGGCACACTCCAGATTATTTTTGTGCAATAATTGTGTTTATTAAAGTGCTAAATTTTGTGTAATGGTTGCAATTCGGTGATGGATGATGGTGGAGGAATGTCCATGGCAGAGTCCAGATTTTCAGTCTCACAGGTGCATTGTCCATATGCCTGCGGAAGGTGGAGCAGGGGCAGTTTAAGGTTGGACAGGGTGACAATGTGGGACAGTGGGATGACAATCAGGGGGTATCCTTTCCTGGCGGGGGTCTTGGCATCTTACTCTATCTTCTTCCTAGATCTCAGGCCCCGCTTGCAGGGTGGTTCTCCTTCTGCAGGGGGTGGGGTTCTGGTGGCCTGTTGGTCTTGTGTCGGGGCCTCCTGTCCACTAGCGCCGGCAGAGGTGGTAGCCTGTTCTTGGTCCATGCTAGTGACAGGGGCCCTTTGTGGTGCCACATGGTCCCGCAATGTGCTGACAATCTGATTGAGAGCCACAACGATGGTGCCCATTGCGGAACTGATGTTTCTGAATTCTTCCCTGAACCCCATAAACTGTTCCTCCTGCAGTACCTGGATCTCCTGGAACCTGGCCAGGACCGTCGCCATCGTCTCCTGGGAGTGGTGGTATGCTCCCATGATGGAGGATAGGGCCTTGTGGAGAGTGGGTTCCCTGGGCCTGTCCCCCCCCCTGTCGCACAGTAGCCCTCCCAGTTCCCCTGTTTCCCTGGTCCTCTGTCCCCTGGACCGTGTGCCCACTACCACTGCCCCCAGGTCTCTGTTGTTGTTGGGGTGGTGGGTTAACCTGGGTGCCCTGTAGTGGTGGACACGCCGCTGCTGACGTGTCCTGGAGACAGAGGCATGGGCCCGCTGGGTGGGTGCTGTGCTGGTGTTCCCAGAGGGGGGTAGGTCTGCTGTGGCCTGTGGCTGTCTGAGGGGAACCGACTGTCCCGAGGTCCCCGATGGGCCGGGCTGGTTATCTGGGTCCAGGGAGACAGAGCTGCTGTCATCACTGTGGGCCTCTTCTGGGGGTGGAATGGACATTTCTGGCCCCTCCTGGGTGGTGTTGTGGCGTTCGGGTCCTGCAGGGGTATAAGAGTATGGTTATTGCTTCTGTGTGTGCCATAGGGTGCAATGGGTGGGTGCCCGTGTACCCCAGTGCTGGCTTTCCCTTGTGGGGGCTGTTGTGATGGTGGTTTGGGGGGGGGATTGGTATGTGCAGTGGGCATGCTTAGGTGATGGGTGTCCATGGTTTGTGGTCGCATGCAGGGCTTGGTGTTGGGATGGGTGGGTTGTGATGGTGAGACATTAGCAAGGAGGATGTGTGATGAGGGTGGGGGTATGATTTGGCATGCTGGTGGGTGGGGGGGGATGAAGTAGTTGAGATTAGACTTACCAGAGTCCATTCCTCCGCCTACTCCTGCGAGGCCCTCAGGATGCATGATCGCCAAGACCTGTTCCTCCCATGTTGTAAATTCTGGGGGTTGAGGTGGGGGTCCGCCGCCAGTCTTCTGCACCGTGATGTTGTGTTTGGATACCATGGAACGCACCTTCCCCGTAGGTCGTTCCACCGCTTCCTGATGTCGTCCCGATTTCGTGGATGCTGTCCCACAGCGTTGACCCTGTCCACTATTCTTTGCCATAGCTCCATCTTCCTGGCAATGATGGTGTTCTGCACCTGTGTCCCGAAGAGCTGGGGCTCTACCCGAACTATTTCCTCCACCATGACCCTGAGTTCAGCGTCTGAAAACCTGGGGTGTCTTTGGGGTGCCATGGGGTGGTGTGGATGAGGTGTGGGGTGGAGTTTGTGGTGATGAATGTGGTGAGTGTGGTGGTGTGTGTTGTTTTGTGCGTGGATGTTGTGTGAGTGATGGGGTTATGTGCCT
Organism: Pleurodeles waltl; assembly: GCF_031143425.1. Lineage (NCBI taxonomy): Eukaryota > Metazoa > Chordata > Amphibia > Caudata > Salamandridae > Pleurodeles > Pleurodeles waltl. The sequence continues at coordinate 628,683,689 of NC_090439.1, forward strand.
GTGAATGCTCTGTACTAGCTGGTGGTGTCTCTCTCTGGCCTTAGTCAATAAATGGTGGTCGTAGGGGTTTGTGGGTGATGTGGGTGTGTGTTTTATATTGTGTTGGGTGTGTGGAAGTGGTGTTTGTATGTGTATCAGGTGTGTGTATTTCAAAATGTCCAATGTGGCAGTGTTTTGGAGCCAATGGAATATCGCGGTTGAAAGACCGCTGTGTGGATTCGTGGGTCGGAATGGAATGGGCGTATTTCTGTTGGCGTGACGGTGGAGGTTTGGTCATCGCCAGTTTTTCGCTGCCCATTGGTGTGGCGGACTTTTGTGGATGTCGGGTTTTTGGCGGTTTGCCTGTTGCAGGTCAGAATGACCGTGGCGGTTTCCCGCGACCGCGGCGGTGTTATGGCGGTCTTCTGACCGCCGGTAAGCGCCTTTTACAGCCGAGGTCAGAATGACCCCCATAATATCTTACTCAGTCAACACCAAACCTAGAGATGGAGTGTGGGTAAAACACTATAGAGTGCCAGAAGCCCGCAGGAAAGCTATCAAAGACAAAGTACAATCCATGCTGAAAATGGGTGTGGAACTCCCCTATTGTCTTAGTCCCAAAATCATATGGTTCGATCGCTTTTGCATTGACTTTAGTGAAGTAAATAAAACCTCTAAATTTGATGCATACTCCATTTCCAGGGTCAATGAGACAATAGAAAGATGTAAGAGTTATTGGCAGGTCCCTCTTCATCCCAGGGCAAAGAAGAAACTGCCTTCTCTACACCAGGGGGGGTGGTATCAGTTTACTGTTCTCCCTTTGGATTATATGGGATTCCAGCCACGTTTCAGTGGTCAATGAATAACTTGTTGAAACGACACAACCCCTATGCTGTGACTTATATCGATTATATCATTATATACAGTCCCTTGTGAGAGAGTCACCTACAGCACTAATAAAACATTCTGCACACACTGGGCTCTGTAGGCCTCAGGGTAAACCCAATAAAAAGCCAAGTAGCAGCCAGGTGGGTATAATAGTAGGGGTATTGGTTAAGGGTAGGTCTAATATAGCACCAGAGGGAAAAAATCATAGACATTCTCAGGATACCTTTCCTGAAAACAGAAAGAGGCCTCAGGGCCTTTGTGGGATTGGTAGGCTATTACAGAAGATGTATACCCTGCTTCTCGCAACTAGCTACTCTCCTCACTGATATCTTAAAGAAGGAAAAGGAAGCTGAACTAGGTTTACGTCATCCTTCTTAGTCAGTCCTAGATGCATTTCATGAGCTCCAAATGTTCTCATGTCAGAACGCATCCTTCTCAGCCCCAATTTAACACAACCATTCATCCTACAAACAGATGCCTCTGGGGTTGGCTTGGGTGTCGCCCTTTCAAAGAAAGATGAATGGGAGATGAGAACCCCATTTTATATCTGAGTCTCAAGTTGTTTCATCGAGAAAGGAACTATGTTACAGTAGAAATAGAGGTGGTAGCCATTAAATGGACTAACAAAGCCATTGTTACTATTTAGAAGGATGATCATTCATCCTATGCAGTGGTCACACTCATCTTAAATGGATGGCCCAAAACAAAGGTAATAACTGATGCATACTATGGGCCATCCTGGCCCTTCAAACCTTCTACCCTTCTGTTTTAAAACCCAGCACATAAGGGAAAAGAACAGGGCAATGCTGACATTTTATCCAGATACCCCGTGGAATCATTTCTTACAAGGAAGAAGGTAGGGAAGGATATATGTGACGGTTCCCCATCCCAACTGTTCTCCCTATCTGAAAAGTGGGTCCACAGTCCTCCCTTTCCTCGCTCACTTCAATGCAGATACCGTAACCTGGAAAAAAAATAATAATAAAGGAAAGGTGGCAGGCAGGGAAAACATGCAGCCCAATATTGATGAGGGACTTTTCTCTACAGGAGAAAGGGGGCGTGTACTGATGGAGAAAAACAAGGCAGATTGGACGGGGCAGAGGAGGAGCAGAGAATGTCAATAATGTACACGGATAAAATGATGTTCAAAGGGACTAGAAAGGAGAGACAGCGGACACCTAATCCAGAGTTCAGGAAAAGAAGGAAAAGCCAGGAGACAGCAGTGAGACGGGGTGATGTCCAAGATTTAGTACGAGGCAGAGTGTTAGACATAGCCAGGCACATTGCAGCAGCCTGCCACAGCACAGGAGAGTTGTGACCAGTGTGGTGAGTAAACGGAACAGGTAAACATGGAGATGGAGTGGGGTAAGAAGACAGATGGGAGCAGACACTATTGATTGTGGATGCACTATCCTTTGGAAATATCTACAGTCACATTCAGTTGGTTTTAAAGTAACACTCCGGCTTATAGACCCCTAAATCCCAATTTACATCAGAATTATTAGTTGTGGAACCCCCCCCAAAAAACACAAAAACCTGTGGGATGCCTGATTGGAGAAAAAAGCCACTCTTCAACACTGATAAAAAGGGGAAGACGGGTTGAAATCTGAATCCTATCCCCTTGGAGCATATTAATTAGACTTATCTTTTAGCGCTGCTGTTGGTTCTCGGTACTCCCTGTGGTCTAGGGAATAGACACAAGTTTGCTACCCCTTGAAAAAGGGAAGACAAAATAAGAGCATAATATAGTGATAGATGTTTGATCTTGGGATGGGAGAGCAACATTATTAGGCGAAAATATACTACTCACCAGATTGTTCTTATCTTTTGAGAGTACTGGCAGCAACATCCATTCTCATGAACCCTGTAAAGAAAATAAAGATTATCACTACGCCTGTGAAGCCTATGAAGATTAATCCCCTCCCACTATACTCCAGAACTTTATCAAATTGTTTTTTTTGTTTGTTTGTTGTTCAAGGCATAATTAACCCAACTGATGTCAAGAACACCAATAAAAGGTACATTTTGCAGAATAACCAAGCCTCTGAAGCCATATTTCTGGCCATCCCTCTGTCAGACATATAGTCAGACATTGTCACCAGTGGTATTCGTACCACCCGAGAAATTGTGGAGGTTTGCAGTGTCATAATATGGTGGGCAGTACCTTGTCTTCCGCCTGGCTGTTGATGGCTACCACCGTGGTGCGTGGTGTTAACACCCTGACGGATTGGCTGTCTATGGGAGTTATCACCGCCATGGTGATAATTTGGCAGTAATTACCTCCAGCCTGTTGACAGTATTACTGCCACTTTAACAGACACCGCCAAAGTCATAATGAGGGCCTCAGTGTGTTCTTGGGGACAAAAAGACAAATCAAGTTGTGAGAGTAGAACTCTAACATATAGGAGGAACAACAGAACCTGTTAATGTAGGGCTTGTTCCCACACTGCCTGAACCTCTTACTGTTGGCAGTGATAATCCTGAATTAGAATCCTTGGTTAAAAGCCTCAGGGAGAATCAACACGCTTGGCTGAAAGAGGCAACGTAATGAGATGTCCTCGATGATGATTGGCCTTCTTCCAAAATCAAGAAAAGTAGGAGACAAAGGATGGATGAAAAATGGAAAGGGATACCCGCCCTGACTACATTTACTAAAGAACAGGTGTGGGATTCTGGTAGAAGTTGTAGAGAAACTCAAATAGAAGACCCCCTTCTCCATGAAGACTGGGCTCAAGTTAAAGATGTTCATGCGGTAGGTCACCACTTCTTTAAAAATGGGGGCTACTATCTAGGAAAGGTGGAAAGAATCAGCCAATACAGCTGCTTGTCCCTGGTCCATTTAGGGAAAAAGTGTTATTCTTAGCCCATAGTCATCTATATGTAGGCCACTTTGGTACTGAAAAACTGAAAAGAACATCTTAGAGAATTTTTAATGAACTGGCGTATATAAACAAGTAAAAAGATATTGCCAGGAATGCCCGGTATGTCAAAAGATTGGTAAGCACCAACCAATATATTTTGGTTATGGGGGATTATGTCACCTTCTACCCTGAAGCTGTCCCCCTCAGACATCCTAATACCATCCAAACAGCCAAAGCTATGATTGAAATCTTCTTGATAGTTGGGTTCCCACAAGAGATATTGCCAGATCATGGTACACCATATATGTCCAACCTCATGAAGCAAGTATGCAAAGATCTTGGGATAAAATAAATAAGAAAAGCCGCTTACCATACCCAAATGATGGTTTGGTTGAGCATTATAATTCCACCCTAAAATTAACCTTAAAAAAAATTGGATTTGGAAGCACGGAAATGGGAGCAGATTTTACCCTTAGCTGTATTCACTAAACAGTGTAAAGAGCAAATTAGTGTCAGGTTTTCACCATCTATATTACTGTTTGGTCACAAAGCTTGTGCATTTTTTTTAGCTATGGCCTGAGAGGTATGGGAACAAGAAAAAGATAATTCAAAGACCCTACTTGAGTAGGTTAGCAACTTAAAAACTTGCTTCGGTCAAATAAGAGAAATCATGAAAACCCATTTATAACAGAAACAACAAAGGAAAAAAAAGAACAATATGACAAAAAGACAAAACCTAGGTTTTAAACAAAGTGGGTGAGCGGAGTTAACTGAGGGTGATTCGCCTTTATCCTGACTCGAATGAGGGTCCTTGCTTGGACAGGGGATAACCTGACTGCCAACCAAAGACCCCATTTCTAACACCAAATAGAAACTGTTACCAAAACAAAATCCCAAATGTACTATGTCAATGCTTTAAAGAAGTGGAAGGGTCCTCCTCCTGTCCTTTCCCTAGCAAGAGAAGAAGAAAGGATTTCAGACCTAAAATGCATAGATCCAGAGCTTGGGGAAAAGTAAAGACTTATATACATATCTCGTCCCTTGGTTGAAAGTACTCTCCACTATGCCAGGTAGAAACATCTTCAACTCTAGAGAATACCTGAGGCCAGATGCTAGGCTAATAAAGAAGAGGTCCAAAAGATGCTAGATATTAGAGAGATATAGCAACCTGTAAGTGAATGGAATTCCCTTATAGCATTAATTAGAAAACCAGATGGGTCTATTAGGCTTTTTATTGATTTTAGAGTAATCAATAAGATTTCCAAATTTGATACTTACCCACTAACCTGTATTTATTTTATGATTGAGAGATTATGATAAGCTCAATATATCAGCACCCTTGATCTATGTAAAGGGTACTGCCAGGTCCCACTTAAACCTAAAGACAAGGAAGAAATAGCCTTTTCGGATCCCAGAGGGTTATATCACTACATTGTTATGCTTTTTGGTTTACGTGGGGCCCTACCCACCTTCCAATGAATAATGAATACCATATTATGACCACTTCAGGCTGCTGCAGCCTAAATTGTTGATATCATCTTCTATTGCCCAACCTGGAAAAAGCATGTAATATCTTTACAAGCAATCTTGGAGGCATTAGATAAGAAGTGGCTTAAAGTGAATGATGGGAAAAGTTGTCTTGCAGGCAAGCAAGTGACATATTTGGGATATCTTTTAGGTAAAGGGTTAATAGAGCCACAGGCAGAGAAATTAGCAGCTATAATGCAGGTATCATTTTTGTGGGTCCTGAAATTATCTTAGCACTTTTCTTGGCTTGGTGGGGTATTACAGATGATTCATTCCCTGGTTTTCCCATCTCAATGCCCCCTAAATGATTTGTTAAAATCCAGAAAACTGAACAAGAATTAAAACAACCCTTACAAGAAGTAGCAAACTCCTTTATGCATCTCAAAACATCCCTCACATCACACCCTATCCTGTACTACACAGATCATTCCCATGGATTCATACTAAAAACTGATGCTTCTGGGGTAGGACTCAGAGCCGTACCATCAGAAAAAGATGAGCATGGAGTAGAACGGTCCATTTTATACATAAGTCAAAAACTCTATCAACAAGAAAATAAGTATTCCGCAGGAGAAAAAGGGTTAGCTGTCACATAAACTATCTTGAGGGAAGGGAATTTGACCTCTACATTGAGCATGGTCCCTTATAGTGGATGGCTAAAAACAAAGGAAATAATACCTAGGTGTTAAGATGGTTCCAACCCCATCACAGAAAGGGGAATGAACAAACAAATGTAGATCACAACCAGCCATAATTTCTTCCAAGGAAGAAAGTAAGGGGGAAGAGATATAGAAGGGAGCTTGAATCACCTGATACTTTCCCCTGCATGGGAATGCACCTCCAGAAGAGATAGGGGTCACATGTGACTTGTATCTTAAAAAACATAAACAAAACTTCAGGGACTGGAAACCAGTGATGTTAATCTCCTGCCCAGAGAAAGTAAAAGGGGATTCCTTTTCACAGGTGTCGATGGGAGAATTTACGGCCATAAAAGAAAGGAAGGACAAAATGGGGTGGGGCCAAACTACGGGTGAAAGGCCGGGAAAGAAGGAGCACATGAGACAAAGGCCCTCATTATGACATTGGCTGTAAATCCCACTTACCGCCATGCTGACTGCACCAACATACCGCCGCCGCAGCGGATTACCGCCACCCATATTATGACCCACACATAGCAATCCGTCACTATACACCCACACACACAAGTCCACCAGCCCAAAGGTCAGTGATAAACTGTCAGTACCAAAGCCCACACCGTTACGCCAACAGAACTACTCCCACAGAATTATGACCCACGAATCACCACAGGGGACTTTCTATGGTGCTAAAGCATTGGTGGTACATACCGCCGCGCTCAAAATACACACACACGTACAAAACAAAACCACATTGGACAATTCAAACTACACACACCTGACACCCATACACACTCCACACACAACTATAAAACATACACAAATTACCCACAACCCTTTATCATTACAAACAAGTGCGACAAGAGAGATAGCAAAACCACTGAAAAGACCTCAGACACACACCACCATCACCTATACACCATCCACACACCCCACATCACACACCCCAACACAGCACCAAACACACCCTCACCCGGAAGCGCGACCCAGGGGTAGGTGGAAGTGCCGTCTACTGTTCCACTGAATGTCTTGTGGACCAGGACCACGGTCCGCGTGATCCCATGAAGCCCTTTCTTAGAGTAGGAGGGGCGACGAGTAGGAATGACATACTGGGTCATAAAGGACTCATGTAAGTGACTGACGACAGTAATACTCCCTTACTTTTGATTGTCAGTTGATATAGGCAAGAGCCATTATAGTTTATTTTAGGAGAAGCACGTTTTTTTGTATTTTTGTTACTAGGTCCTGAAGAAGTGTCGTCGGATCCTTTTGGACCTTATAGACGCGAAACATGTCGACCCATTGTTGAGGTGGGCCTCGTAGTTCTTTGTCCACCTCGTCATGTGCAATACAGTTTGAGAGTGGTCGAACATTACTTCGACTCCACCCTCCTGATTACAGTTTTAATCTTGGCCTTGACCCTATATTAATAAAGTTAGTTCTTAGCAAGGGTCATTGAGCCAATTTTACCTTTCCATTTCTTTTTGTTCTCTCCTTTCTCCCTCTCCCTCTCACTTACCTGTGGGAAAGGGTGGCATCATCAAAAAAAAGATCTCCGGCAACGAGCCCCCCAAAAGGGTGGTGCCCGCCAGACATTGCAGCGCCAGTCTGGCGTGGAGCTGGTCCAATGATGAAGCATGACACCCAGATGGGTGTGTGAGGACTCTTGCTCCTACATAATAGGATCCCCCATTACTCTCCCTGTTTTCTTCTTGCTCTCTAGGAACAGTGTATCACATTATTAGTAACACCCTCACCCACACTACTCACAATACACCGATGGCACTGCAACAACACCCCAGGTTCTCCGAGGAGGAGCTAAGGGCCATGGTGGAGGAAATCATCCGGGTAGAACCACAGCTATTCGGATCACAGGTGCAGCAGACATCCATTGTAAGGAAGATGGAGCTATGGCGAAGAATCGTTGACAGGGTCAATGCCGTGGGATAGCACCCCAGAACAAGGGATGACATCAGGAAGAGGTGGGATGACCTACGGGGGAAGGTGCGTTCCACAGCAACAAGACACCAAATAGCTGTACAAAGGACTAGCAGTGGACTCCCACCTCCTCCCCCACAACTAACAAGATGGGTGCAGCAAGTCTTGGCAATCATGCATCCTGAGGGCCTGGCAGGAGTAGGAGGAGGACTGGACTCTGGTAAGTCAAATCTGTATTACTATTACCCATCTACCTGCATGCCATCACAAACCCTCACCCTTACCCTTACTCCCATCAGTCCATCCACCTCACACACACCCCACCATCACAATACCAAGCTCTGCATGCAACACCAATGCATAGACACCCCTCACAGACCTGCATGGACACCCATCACTGAAGCATGCACATTAGAGAGAATCACCTATCCCACAAAACAACTTCTCACACAAGGCAAAGCTGCCAGGGCAATAACAAACATACAGGACAACACACCCATGCACAAGATGACAAACACAGAAACAATAACACTGCATTTACATCCTCACAGGTCCCCCACCCAACGTCACCGGAGAGGAGGTGCCAGCAACTTCCAGTGCATCCCCAGAAGAGGCCCACAGTGATGGCAGCAGCTCTGGATGCCTGGATCTGGATGACCAACCTGGCCCATCAGGGATCTCCAGACAGTCGGTAACCCAGGCACAGTCCCATATCACCACAGAGCATCCCCCCTCAGGAAACACCACCACAGTACCCACCCAGCGGGCTCATACCTCTGTCCCCAGGACTCATTAATCAGCAGTGTGTCCACCACTACAGGGCCCCAGGCCACCCCACAAACACAGGACGATCAGGGACCTGGGGTCAGTGGCCACACGGTTCAGGGGACAGAGGCACAGTGCACTTCCAGTGCATCCCCAGAAGAGGCCCACAGTGATGACAGCAGCTCTGGACACCTGGATCTGGATGACCAACCTGGCCCATCAGGGATCTCCAGACAGTTGGTAACCCAGGCACAGTCCCATACCACCACAGAGCATCCCCCCTCAGGAAACACCACCACAGTACCCAGCCAGCGGGCTCATACCTCTGTCCCCAGGACTCATCAATCAGCAGTGTGTCCACCACTACAGGGCCCCAGGCCACCCCACAAACACAGGACGATCAGGGACCTGGGGTCAGTGGCCACACGGTTCAGGGGACAGAGGCACAGTGCACTTCCAGTGCATCCCCAGAAGAGGCCCACAGTGATGACAGCAGCTCTGGACACCTGGATCTGGATGACCAACCTGGCCCATCAGGGATCCCCAGACAGTCGGTAACCCAGGCACAGTCCCATACCACCACAGAGCATCCCCCCTCAGGAAACACCACCACAGTACCCACCCAGCGGGCTCATACCTCTGTCCCCAGGACTCATCAATCAGCAGTGTGTCCACCACTACAGGGACCCCATGCCACCCCACAAACACAGGATGATCAGGGACCTGGGGTCAGTGGCCACACGGTTCAGGGGACAGAGGCACAGGACATCAGGGAAGCTGGGAGGACTGCTGTGCAATAGGAGGAGGGCAGGCCCAGGGAACCGACTCTCCAGGAGGTACTCACCAACATCCTGGGAGCATACCACTACTCCCAGGAGACGATGGGCCAGATACTGGACAAGTTGCAGGAGACCCAGCGGCTGCAGGAGGGACAGTACCTGGGGATAAGGGAGGACTTGAAGTCCATTAACACTACCCTGGTCACCATTGCAAGGATGCTGGAAGACATGGCCAACACCATGAGGGAGGCAGTGGCACAACACTGGGCCCTTTACACTAGCCAAACTGATGAACAGCCTTCCACCTCGGCTGCCGCTAGTGGACAAGAGGCCACGCCACAGGAACAACAGGCCACCAGCACCCTACCCCCTGCAGAATGAGAACCACCCCGCAAACGGTCCCTGCGATCCAGGCAGAAGCCAGAGAACATTTGGCAAGACCCCCACCAGGAAATAGACCCACCTGAATGTCACCCTTTGTGTCCCACTCTGTCACCCTGCCCACCTGGACTGCCATTGCTCCCCTTCCTATGCCCCCTTGGACAATGCACCTGTGATACAAATAGACTGCATTCTATCCTGGACTTTACTCCATCATCACCCCAGCCCATTTCACATCCCCCTCTAATCATTAGCACTTAAATAAACACCTTTTGAATAAATACAAGTATGGAGTCTGTCAAATCATTGATCCATGTATTCGTTTAACAAGATTTAAACACTGTAGTATAATTGTACAGTATTGTATACATAGGAATGACCTGTAGTTGGCTACAGTCAACACACCAGGAGTGATAGTGGGTTACAAATATTTGAAAATAGAGATGCCAAAGGGTACAGTAAGTGGCCAGAGAAGTTGGAAAATCCGACCTGCCAGTGACAATGTCAAATACAAAACTGTCAATGTAAGGTGTAATTACACTTTCTTACCTGTGTGTAATTGGAAGTACTGTCTTATAATAGCACTTCTGTTGTCCTCATCCTCTGTCTCTTCATCTTCACTGTCCACAGGGTGCACTGCTACCACACGCCCATCTAGAAGCCTAATCCTCCTGCAGAAAAGGCACCTGGCGACGTAAGGCAAGGTTGTGCAACATACAGCATGCCGCGATGATCTGGCACACCTTCTTCAGTGAGTAGTACAGGGATCCACCTGTTAGATGGAGGCAACAAAACCTGGCCTTCAGGAGGCCGAATGTCCTTTCTATTATTCTTCTTGTTCACCCATGTGCCTCACTGTAATGTTCCTCTGCCCTTGTCCTGGGATTCGTCACAGGGGTCAGTAGCCATGAAAGGTTGGGGTAACCAGAGTCACCTGCAAATATCGAAGGACAACTGTTAGACACACATTAACCCTTAGGGCCCACACCATACACCAACATATACTGGTTTGGAACTAGGGCTCACCTATTTGCCACACCCTGGGCCTCTGTAGTTGGGACATCACATTTGGTATGCTGCTATTCCTCAGGAGAAAGGCATCATGCACCGACCCTGGATATGTAGCATTGATGTGGGAGATCTAGTGGCCCGCCAAGCACAAAATCTGCACATTCATGGAGTGGAAACTCTTACGATTCCTGAACACCTGTTCAATCTGGCGGAGGAGAACAAATGCAATATGTGTCAATTGCACCAATTATATTGGGGATATGTCCCATGGTATAGAATCCGGCCTTCACAATAGCCAAATCCTCAACCTGGGGAATGCAATGTAGCTGTACATGTGTTTTATCAGGGCAGACACCACTCTTGTCAGCACTATTGAGAACATTGGCTTTGACGTTCCTGCTGCCAAGCCCACTGTCACTTGGAAAGAACCAGTTGCCAGGAAATGAAGAACTGATAGCACTTGCACAGGAGGGGGGATCCCAGTGGGCACACAGCTCTGTGATTGTGAGCCTGTCTAGTCTATTGGTGAGGATAATGTGCCTGTCTTTCAGAGTAGCAAAGTCCACCAGGGGTCTGTACATGGGGGTATGTCTCGATCTCCTATTCATCCGCAGCAGTAGGTATCTACGGGACAAAAGAGTGAGGAGGCTGTCACAAAATGACTCCTGTTTGGAGGGACAGGTGGAAGTGAGGTAATGCCACTGACAGTGTGTGGCGTGGCAGTAGGCAGTCAGGAACCCCCGTGCAATTCCTCATTGGTTATAATTGGGCCCTATGAGGTACAGTGGCCAATGGTGAGTTACGCCGGCGGTGACGGTATGCACCGCCGTGGACGTGACCGCCATTTTCTATCATATTCCTCACTTGTTTCCTAACCCTCCATAGGAGAGGACCTATACTGCATGTGCTGCTGTGACCTATGTCTGGAACCTACCATGGCCCGTGTCTGGGGGAAGGGCCCCAGCTTTCACTTCTGAGAGTTGGACCGACTGGTGGATGGGGTCCTACCCAAGTATGGACTGCTGTATAGGCCTCCAGACCAATAGGTGAGTACATGTATGTTGCATGATTGCATGGAGTTGTGTGTGTGAAGGCCTTGTGTAAGGGGGGACTCCAGACCAATAGGTGAGTACATGCATGTTGCATGAATACATGGAGTTGTGTGTGTGAAGGCCTTGTGTAAGGGGGTGGGTGGATGCCCTCTTGGCGGTGTACACATTGTGTGCTGGGCTAGGTGTGTGCCATTGTTGATGTGATTGGGTATAGCAGGCCACTTGTGTGTGTGGCTGGACTGTTTGTCTAATGGTGTTCTCCTGTCTGTACTGCAGGTTAGCGCCCATCAAAAAAAGGGTATATGACGTGCCATCGCCAAGGATGTGTGGACCCTTGGGGTCAATGACAGGCGGAGCACCCACTGTCGGAAATGGGGGGAGGACCTGAGATGCTGGGTACGGAAGGCCGCGGAGGCCCAGCTGGGGATGGCCTCCCAACGAGGAAGGGGTGCCTGTCGGACCCTGACCCCACTGATGGCCCGCATACTGGCATTGGCTTATCCTGAGATGGATTGGCTCTTGAGGGCATCACAGCAGCTACACGGGGTGAGTACAGTGGCCATCATTGAAGCTCATGGCTGGAGGGGTGTTATCCAGGTGGTGGTTGTGTGTCATTGGGTGCCCCTAGGACAGGCCAGACATAGCAGCAAAGGTCCTCTGGTGGCTAAGGATCTAAAGAAGGTATACTGCTTACCTAGCTTTTTAGTATTCACTACTGGTCAGGGCTGCATGGGTTCCAGGTGTGCTGCAGTTGGCGGTGTATGCCCCTCCTCATTCCTTGTTGAGTAGCCATTTCACTGGTAGTGCAATGCATAGTGGGTACGCCTGTTCCCTGTGTGTGAGGGTGCTGTGTATGCCATCAGTGGTGTTGTTGCAGTCATTGACCCAATGTATCGTCTCTCTCACAACCCTTTCTTGTTTTGTCATCCTGTCCTTATGTGTATTAGCATCATCTGGTGGAGGAGCCGATGCACCGGCAACAGAGGGAGCTGCATCCCACAGGATCTGGAGGCAGAGTCCACCCACCCTGAGGGCACCAGTGGGATGGAGGATGAGGGAGTACCATGGCAGAGACTGGAGGGGACAACACAGACTCTGATACCTCCTCTGATGGGAGCTCCCTGGTGGTGGTGGACACGTCTGTGACCATCCCAGCTGCAGGTACAGCCACCACCACCTGTACCAGCACCGCAATTCCAGTAGCTCCTCAGACAGTTGCCTGTGCATGCTCACCCAGGAGGGTGGGCATCTCCTTCGCCCAAGGCACCTCAGGCCCTGCCCCAGTAAGACCTGCTGACCTGAGTGAGGAGGCTATTGACCCCCTGAGATCCATCTCTGTAGGGCAGTCAACGATTGTGAATGCCATCCAGGGGCTGGCATCCCAGATGTAGCTATCTAATGCATTCTTGGAGGGCATTCACTGTGGATTGGCGGCCTAACAGAGAGCGATTCAGGCTCTGGCCTCTTCTCTGATGGCAGCCATTGTCCCTGTTTCAACGGTTCTCCCTCCAACTTCCACTTCTCAGTCCCATTTTCCTCAACCCCAACCTATCCCAAGTACACAGCCAGACGAGCATGCACACAAGACAGTACCCAAGAGTGTCACAGGCAAACACAAGCACCACACTTCAGCCCACAGGCAGTCACACACACACCATTCATTTGTAGACACAACAACATCCACTATGTACACTGTCTCCCCTTCCTCCTCCTCTTCCACCTCCCACCCAGTTACGTCCACACTCACACCTGCATGCACTACATCATCATCCACTACCAGCATCATTAGCACACCAATCAGAACACAGACCTCATGTAGGAGGCTGGCCTGGTTTGTAGTGGGTACCTTGGGTACCTACACCTTATACCAGGTCCAGTAATCTCTTAATAGTGAAGTAGTAGTGTTCTAGAAGCTTAGGCTGAGAGAGAAAGCCATAGCAGAGCATCTTAGGCTGAACTAGGATACATGCAAAGTTCATGCAATACCACTTATAGTTACACAGTACTTATGCTCAAATAAAGACAATACTCAGTGTTACCAAAAAGAAAGGTATTTATGTGGATGACCCAGTACCAAAAATATCATAGAGACAATATTCCTTCTGGAGGTAAGTATTATACACAATATATACACTAGACGCCAAAATTAGACAAGTAAGTAGTCATAGAACAATGCAAACAATAGGAAATGCTGTAGAATGCAATGGAAGAAAATAGTTCTAGGGGCAACACAAACCATATACTAAGAAAGTGCAATGCGAATCACAAATTCCCCCCTAGACAAGTGTAGTATGTGCAGAATCGCTTGGAGAGTAAGAATACAGTAAAGTAAATTACCCCACCCTCGAGCCCAGAAAAGCAGGAGTAAAGTACTGCAAGTTTCTTTAGGACACACTACACCTCATGATTGGCAGCCAACCAAGTCTGCAAAGAACAACTGCTGGATTCCTGGACCTGAAGACCTGAAGTCGAAAGACATTCCAGGAAGGACAGGAGCCCCAGCCAACCTAGAAGAGGGTGCAAAAAGAGGAGTCCCCGGTTAGTCGAAGACTGCAGTAATGCACCCTAGGAAGATGCCAGTGGGTTCCTGCATGATAGAAAGGATGTCCCACGACGTGAAGATTGTGGCAGACATGATTTCGTGTTGGAAGTCGCCAGCAAGCCTTGGTTACAAAAAAAGTGTGTTTTGTGTCAAAATGGCACTGGATCGACCCAGGGGGATTCTGGGGACCTCAACTCTGTGTGAGGAGGAAGAGGGGACACTCAGCACTTTATAGAACCCCCATGGTACCAGCAGGCACCCATGGGAGTCCCAGGACATGGGGACAAAGGAGGTGGAAAGCGCAGTTGATGCAGCACAACAAAGGAAGGTCCCACATCGCCGGAGAACAAGTCAGCGAGTAGAACATCACAGGATGGAGTGTTGGGGATCTGGGCCAGACTATGCATAAAGGAATTTTGCAAATAGTGCGCAGAGGCCTCAGGAAGTGAAGAAGACGCAGTACACAGGGATATCATCGCTCTCTGGGAAGGCAAGGGCTTACCTCCTCCAAATTGTGTCAGCAGGACCTCAGGACAATCTATGTCAATGATGTCCACCCGCTGTGTCCTTAGGAGCACGCTCGCTGCTGTGAGAGGAGTCTAAGGATACTGGTCGTCATCTTGGAAGGTGCCTGCTGCAGCAGGGGAGTGACTCTGTCACTCCATAGGAGATTTCTTCAGTCCTTCTGGTGCAGGATGAAGACAGGGAGTCCCCAGAGCGTGCACACAATGGAAACTGTTGCGGTTGCTGACTTGGAGCTGAGGTTGCAGAAGAAAAGTATCCCTTGTGGATACTTTGTTGCAGTTATGGCGGTTCCTGGAGGAGGCTGCGGTTGATCCGAGGACAGAGGATGATGAAGTAGTTGCAGAGGATTCCTGAAGGAAAATTGCAAGCTGAATCTGAAGAGAACCCACAGGGGCTACCTTATCAGGTATGGACCTATCAGGAGGGGTCTCTGACATCACCTACTGGCACTAGCCACTCAGAGGCCTCCAGAGTGCCACCACACCTTGCAAAGCAAGATGGCTGAAGTCTGGGACACACTGGAGGATCTCTGGGCACAACCCCTAGGGTGGTGATGGACAGGGGAGTGGTCATCAGAGGAAATGTGTTGTTCTGCCTTCCTGGGACTGGACTGCCCAGACCTCAGGAGGGCAGAACCCTGTCTGTGAGGTGGCAGCAGCTGTAGCTGCAGTGCATGCCTCAGAGAGCTGGTTTAGCAGTACTGGGGGCCCATGGTGGAGCCCCCAGGATGCATGGAATTGGCTCCCCAATACCAGATTTGGAATGGGGAGACGATTCCATGATCTTAGACATGCTACATGGCCATATTCGGAGTTACCATTGTGAAGCTACATATAGGTATTGACCTATATGTAGTGCACGCATGTAATGGCGTCCCGCACTCACAAGGCCCGGAGAAATTGCCCTGAACTATGTAGGAGCACCTTTGCTAGTGTGAGAGTGCCCTCACACTTAGTAACTTTGCACCTAACCTTCAGCAAGTGAAGGTTAGACATATAGGTGACTTAAAAGTTACTTAAGTGCAGTGAAAATGGATGTGAAATAACGTGTGCGTTATTTCACGCAGGCTGCAATGGCAGGCGTGTACAAGGGTTTGTCTGAGCTCCCTATGGGTGGGAAAAGAAATGCTGCAGCTCATGTTGATCTCCTGGGACACCAATGCCCTGGGTACCTAGGTACCATATACTAGGGCCTTATAAGGGGGGTCCAGTGTGCCAATTGAAATTAGTAAATGAAGTCACTAGCCTACAGTGACAAATTTAAAAGCAGAGAGAGAATAAGCCCTGAAGTTCTGGTTAGCAGAGCTAGCGACACAGTCAAGCACTATACAGACACACATTAGGCCATAAACTATGAGCACTGGGGTCCTGACCAGCAGGATCCCAGTGGCACAGGCAAAAGCATACTGACATACAGGTACAAATGGGGGTAACATGCCAAGGAAGATGGTACTTTCCTACACCTCACTGGAAGACACCTCCACAACATCCATGCACATGTCCCCTGTGTCCTCACCCACTGTGTCTATACCCCCTCCTAAAGTACACAAGCGCAAGCACTCTGACACCCAACAGCCATCCACCTCACAACAGCATACAGCCCATGCACCTGCACCCAAATCCAGCAGACAAACACTTCCAACAACTACTTCCTCATCCTCCACTCCCATTAATCCTCCCTCTTCCTGCCCCAACGTCCCTTAAAAGCTTTTCATTTCCCAGGTTGACCTCTTCCCTACCCCTCCACCCCCATCCTGCACATATGGGCAGGGTACCGAGGACCCAGTCAAACACCTCAGCCAAACAGTGCACGAGCCCAGTGCTAGCAGCACCTACTCATGGTGGAAAGGATTTCAGGCCACAAATACTGAAGGGGAAGGAGCCTGCAAAAGTCACAAAGAACGGGAAGGAGCTTGCACCAGCCACAAAGAAGGGGAATGAGCTTGTGTAGGAGGCTGGCCTGACTTATAGTGGGTACCTGATGGTACTTACACCTTGTGCCAGGTCCAGTTATCCCTTATTAATAGATTAGTAGTGTTCTAGCAGCTTAGGCTGATAGAGGTAGCGATAGCAGAGAGGCTTAGGCTGAACTAGGAGTCATGCAAAGCTCCTACTATACCACTTATATCATATAGCACTATATCATAAGAATCACAATACTCAGTTACTAAAAATAAAGGTACTTTATTTTAGTGACAATGGGGGTCATTCCAATCCTGGCGGTCAAAGACCGCCAGGGCTGTTTTGGCGATTGCACCGCCAACAGGCTGGCGGTGCAATCTTGTGTATTTTGACTGTGGCGGAAGCGCCGCGGTCGCACCGCTGGAACCGGCGGTTTACCGCCACGGTGGTTCCAGAAGGAGTAATCCTCCAGGGTAGTGCTGCTTGCAGCGCTGCTCAGGGGATTACGAGTCCCCCTACCGCCAGCCTTTTCCTGCCGGTTTGAACTGCCAGGAAAAGGCTGGCGGTATGGGGAGTCGTGGGGCCCCTGGGGGCCCCTGCGCTGTCCATGCCATTGGCATGGGCAGTGCAGGGGCCCCCTGACAGGGCCCCGTGCAGCTTTTCACTGTCTGCATAGCAGACAGTGAAAAGCGCGACGGGTGCAACTGCACCCGTCGCACGGCCGCAACACCGCCGGCTCCATTTGGAGCCGGTTCCTGTGTTGTGGCCAAGATCCCCGCTGGCCTGGCGGGCGGAAACCAGGTTTCTGCCCGCCGGCCCAGCGGGGATCTCCAAATGGCCGCGGCGGGAGTGCGGCCGAATTGGCGGCCGCCCAGCGGTCCGATCTTGGTGGGCGGCTTCAGCCACTCGCCAAGGTCGTAATGAGGGCCAATGTGCCAAAAATATCTCAGAGGATATACTCCCTTAGGAGGTAAGTAAAATACACAAAATATACACACAAACCAAAATCAGGTAAATAAACAGTTAGGAAAGTAGTGCAAACACTGTAGAATACAATAGGATGCAATAGGCCTAGGGGCAACACAAACCATATACTAAGAAAGTGTAATGCGCACTTAGGGACCCCAGGCCTAGTGTAGTGTGTAAAGGGTTGCTGGGAGTGTAAGAAAACACTAAGGGTGTCCAAGATACCCCACCCCAAGACACTGAAAAGTACAAGTAAAGTTACCCTACTTCCCCAGAAACACACTGAAGACGTGACAGGAGATTCTGCAAAGACCATAACAGACTGTGAAACACTGAAGACGGATTCCTGGACCTGAGGACCTGAAAAGGAAAGGGGAACAAGTCCAAGAGTCACGAAAGTGTCCCGGGGGGCAGGAGCCCACTGAACCCCGGATGAAGGTGCAAAATGGCTGCCTCTGGGTGGAAGAAGCTGACAATTCTGCAACAACAGAAAATGCCAGGAACTTCTCCTTTGCACAGAAGTTGTCCCACGGCGTGCTGGAGGATTCAGAGTTGTTTCCATGCAGAAAGACTGCAAACAAGCCTGGCTAGCTGCAAAGGTTGCAGTTGAAGAAAATCTGAGCTACCCGGGTTCAGGAAGGACCCGGAGGTCGCCCCTTGGAGGAGGAGACAAAGGGGGTGCTCAGCAATACAGAGCACCCATGCAGAAGCTGGCAGCACCTGCAGAAGCACTTGAACACAGGTTCAAGAAAACTGAGCATGGTTGTCATCTCAACTCTACCAAGGAGGGTCCCACGAAGCCAGTGGTCAACTCAGCGCATTGAGCAATGCAGGACGGAGTGCTGGGGACCTGGGCTATGCTGTGCACAAAGGATTCCTTGCAAAAGTGCACAGAAGCCCTAGCAGCTGCAGTTCACGCAGTACGCAGAATTACTGTCTGGCATGGGGAGGCAAGGACTTACCTCCAGTAAATTTGGACAGACGGACCACTGAATGGTTGGGGTCACTTGGATCCAGCTTCTGTGTTCCAGGGACCAGCTTGTCATGATGAGGGGGGACCCAGAGGACCAGTGAAGCAGAAGTTTGATGCCTGCGTTAGCAAGGGGAAGATTCAGTCGACCCACAGGAGATTTTTTCTTGGCTTCCAGTGCAGGGTCAAGGCAGACAGCCCCCAGAGCATGCACCACTAGGAAACAGTTGAGAAAGCCGGCAGGATTAGGCGGTACAATGTCGCTGGTAGTCATCTTGCTACTTTGTTGCGGTTTTGCAGGCGTCTTGGAGCAGTCAGTGGTTGATCCTTGGCAGAAGTCAAAGAGGGAGATGCAGAGGAACTCTGGTGAGCTCTTGCATTCGTTATCTGAATAGAAGCACACAGGAGAGACCCTAAATTGCCCTCAGAGGAGGATTGAACACCAAGTCAGGTAAACACCTATCAGGAGGGGTCTCTGACGTCACCTGCTGGCACTGGCCTTTCAGAGGCCTCCATTGTCCCTCCACACCTCTGCATTCAAAATGGCAGAGGTATGGGACACACTGGAGGAGCTCTGGGCACCACCCCTGGGGTGGTGATGGACAGGGGAGTGGTCCCTCCCCCTTTCCTTTGTCCAGTTTCATGCCAGAGCAGGGGCTGGGGGATCCCTGAACCGGTGTAGACTGGTTTATGCAAGGAGGGCACCATCTGAACCCTTCAAAGAATTCCCAGAGGCCAGGAGAGGCTACTCCTCTCAGGCCCTTAACACCTCTTTCCAAAGGGATAGGGGGTAACACCCTCTCTCAGAGGAGATCCTTTGTTCTGCCTTCCTGGGACTGGGCTGCCCAGACCCCAGGAGGACAGAAGGCTGTCTGTGGGTTGGCAGCAGCGGTAGCTGCAGTGAAAACCCCAGAGAGCTGGTTTGGCAGTACCTGGGGTCCATGCTGGAGCCCCGGGGATGCATGGGATTGGCACCCCAATACCAAATTTGGCATGGGGGGACAATTCCATGATCTTAGACATGTCACATGGCCATATTCTGAGTTACCATTGTGAATCTACATATAGGTATTGACCTATATGTAGTGCACACGTGTAATGGTGTCCCCTCACTCACAAAGTCCAGGGAAATTGCCCTGAACTCTGTGGGGGCACCTTGGCAAGTGCACGGGTGCCCTCACACTTAGTAACTTTGCACCTATCCTTCACCAAGTGAGGGTTAGACATATAGGTGACTTATAAGTTACTTAAGTGCAGTGTAAAATGGCTGTGAAATAACGTAGACGTTATTTCACTTAGGCTGCAGTGGGAGTCTTGTGTAATATTGGTCTGAGCTCCCTATGGATGGAAAAAAAAAATGCTGCAGCCCATAGGGATCTCATGGAACCCAAATACCCTGGGTACCTAGGTACCATATACTAGGAAATTATAAGGGTGTTCCAGTATGCCAATCAGAATTGGTGAAAATGGTCTCTAGCCTGCAGTAATAATTTTAAAAGCATAGATAGCATAAGCACTGAGGTTCTGGTTAGCAGAGCCTCAGTGACACAGTGAGGCACCTCACAGGGAACACATTCAGGCCACAAACTATGAGCACTGGGGTCCTGGCTAGCAGGATCAGAGTGAGAGAGGCAAAAACAAACTGACACACAAATAAAAATGGAGGTAACATGCCAGGCAAGATGGTACTTTCCTACACAACCCCCCCACCCAAACAAGGGACAATAAGGCTAACCTTGCCCAGATGGGTCTTGATTGTCTAAGTGGAAATATCTGGAGAGTCCATCTGCATTGGAGTCTGTACTCCCAGGTCTATGTTCCACTGTATAGTCCATTCCCTGTAGGGAGATGGACCACCTCAACAATGTAGGGTTTTAACCTTTTATTTGTGTAAGCCATAATAGAGGTTTGTGGTCTGTCTGAACAATAAAGTAAGTACCAAACAGGTACGGCCTCAACCTTTTCAGTGTCTAGACCACAGCAAAGGCCTCCCTCTCTATGGCAGACCAACAATTTTCTCTACGGGTCAACTTCCTGCTGATGAAAGCAACAGGTTGATCCTGGCACTCAGTGTTAAGCTGTGATAGCACTGCCCCAACCCCTAATTCAGAAGCATCAGTCTGGACTATGAACGTCTTGGAGTAACAAGGGCTTTTTAGGACAGGTGCAGAGCACATGGCCTGTTTTAGCTCATCAAAAGCCTTTTGACAGCTAGATGTCCACAATACTTTTAGGCATGTTTTTCTAGTGAGGTCATTAAGAGGGGCTGCATTGGATCCATAATTCTTGATGAACCTCCTATAGTACCCTGTGAGGCCTAAGAAGGCTCTCACCTGGGTTTGAGTTGTAGGGGGAGTCCATTCCATAATGGTCTGGATCTTCCCCTGCAGTGGTGCAATATGTTCCCCACTTACCAGGTGGCCCAGATAAACCAGTTTCCCCTGCCCCATCTGGCACTTTGAAGCCTTGATAGTGAGGCCTGCCTTTTGTAGGGCCTCCAAAACTTTCCTTAGGTGGACCAGGTGCTCATCCCAGGTGGAGCTAGTGACAGCTATATTATCTAGATATGCTGCACTAAAAGCTTCCAAACCTTGCAGGACTGTGTTCACCAACCTCTGAAAAGTGGCATGTGCATTCTTCAAACCAAAGGGCATAACAGCGAAGTGATAGTGCCCTCTGTTAGACCTGACAGCCTTAGGGTAGTCACCCCTAACTTTTTGCCTGCCTCCCTCCACTTTTTGGACACTGTTTTTGCTGGTTTATAGACTCTGCGCACTTTACCCCTGCTAACCAGGGCTAAAGTGCATATGCTCTCTCCCCTAAAACATGGTAACCTGGAATCATACCTGATTGGACTATTAATTTACTTATAAGTCCCTAGTAAGGTGCACTTTATGTGCATAGGGCTGGTAAATTAAATGCTACTAGTGGGCCCGCAGCACTGGTTGTGCCATCCACTTAAGTAGCCCCTTTTCCTTGTCTCAAGCCTGCCATTGCAAGGCCTGTGTGTGCAGTTTCACTGCCACATCGACTTGGCATTTAAAAGTTCTCGCCAAGCCTAGAACTCCCCTTTTTCTACATATAAGTCACCCTTAATGTGTGCCCTAGGTAACCCCTAAGGCCGGGTGCTGTGTAGGTAAAAGGCAGGACATGTACCTGTGTAGTTATATGTCCTGGTAGTGTAAAACTCCTAAATTCGTTTTTACACTACTGTGAGGCCTGCTCCCTTCTTAGGCTAACATTGGGGCTGCCCTCATACACTGTTGAAGTGCCAGCTGCTGATCTGAAAGGAGCAGGAAGGTCATATTTAGTATGGCCAGAATGGTAATACAAAATCCTACTGACTGGTGAAGTCAGATTTAATATTACTATTCTAGAAATGGCACTTTTAGAAAGTGAGCATTTCATTGCACTTAAATCCTTCTGTGCCTTACAATCCACGTCTGGCTGGGCTTGGTTGACAGCCCCTTGTGCATTCACTCAGACACACCCCAAACACAGGGTACTCAGCCTCACTTGCATACATCTGCATTTTGAATGGGTCTT
Source organism: Pleurodeles waltl (assembly GCF_031143425.1). Taxonomy (NCBI): domain Eukaryota; kingdom Metazoa; phylum Chordata; class Amphibia; order Caudata; family Salamandridae; genus Pleurodeles; species Pleurodeles waltl. The sequence goes on from NC_090439.1 coordinate 628,705,955, forward strand.
CCTGGGCTGGGAGGGTGGAGGGCCTGCCCTCACACAAAGGACTGCCACACCCCCTACTGGGACCCTGGCAGACAGGATTGAACTGAAAGGGGACCTGGTGCACTTCTTAGCCACTCTTTGAAGTCTCCCCCACTTCAAAGGCACATTTGGGTATAAAACAGGGCCTCTGCCCTACCTCATCAGACACTTGCTGGAGAAGAAACCTGAACCAGAAACTACATCCTGCCAAGAAGAACTGCCTGGCTGCTCAAAGGACTCACCTGTGTGCTTTCTACAAAGAACTTCTGTCTTGCTGTTGCCCTGCTGCCTTGCTGAACTCTTGTCTGGCTGTGAAAGTGCTCTCCAAGGGCTTGGATAGAGCTTGCCTCCTGTTCCTTGAAGTCTCAGGACCAAAAAGACTTCTCTCTTTTACTTGGACGCTCCGTGCGCCGAAAATTTAGACGCACAGCTTGTTTCGCGGCGAGAAAAACGCTGCACTCCGACGCTGATCGACGCAACGCGCTTGGGACGATCGAAGATCCGACGCACGGCCTCGCAAGGACAACGCCGCCCGACCTCTAGAGGAGAAATCGATGCGACGCCTGCTGTGAGATCGTAATTTCGACGCTCAGCCCCGCAGACCGACGCGCAGCCGGAGAACATGCAGGAAAATCCACGCACAGACCCGGGACATCTGCTAATCCCCGCGATACACAGAAAGAGACTGTCCGCGCGCCGGAAAACGACGCCCGACTTCCCCGCGTGGAAAATAACGACGCAAGTCCGTGTGTGCTGGGGAGAAATCGACGCACACACCCTTTTTCCACACATCTCTTCTCTTGTGGCCCTCTGAGGAGATTCTACCACTCCCAACCAGGTACTTGTGCTTGAAAGAGACTTTGTTTATATTCTAAAGACTTTAAGACACTTTGGCCCATATTTATACTTTTTGACGCTAAACTGCGCTAACGCAGTTTAGCGTCAAAAAATTTAGCACCGTCTAACGCCATTCTGAAGCGCCATGCGGGCGCCGTATTTATGGAATGGTGTTAGCCGGCGCTAGCAGACCGGCGCTGCCTGGTGTGCGTGGAAAAAAACCACGTAGACCAGGCAGCGCCGGCGTAGGGGGAAAATGGCGTTAGGGCGTCTTAAAATGGGGCAAGTCAGGATGAGGCAAAAAAATCGCCTCAACCCGATTTGCGCCATTTTTTTCGACGCCCAGACGCCATTTAAATGACTCCTGTCTTAGTAAAGACAGGAGTCATGCCCCCTTGCCCAATGAGCCCACAGGCCCCTTAACGCCTACCCTGACCCAGGCGTTAAAAAGTGGCGCAAATGCGGGGTTTTTTGACCCGACCACTCCCGGGCGTGATTTTTGCCCGGGAGTATAAATACGACGCATTTGCGTCGCCGTCATTTTTTTAGACGGGAACGCCTTCCTTGCATCTCATTAACGCAAGGAAGGCGTTCACGCAAAAAAATGACGCTATTTGCCCATACTTTGGCGCTAGACGCGTCTAACGCCAAAGTATAAATATGGCGTTAGTTTTGCGCCGAATTTGCGTCGAAAAAAACGACGCTAATTCGGCGCAAACGGAGTATAAATATGGGCCTTTATATCACTTTTCCGTGATATTTCTACAATTTTCCATTGCAACTATATTCTTTTTGACCTACAATTATCCTGATAAATATTAAATATTTTTCTAAACACTGTGTGGTGTATTTTTGTGGTGCTATATGGTGGTATTGTATGATTTATTGCACAAATACTTTACACATTGCCTTCTAAGTTAAGCCTGACTGCTCGTGCCAAGCTACCAGAGGGTGGGCACAGGATAATCTTGGATTGTGTGTGACTTACCCTGACTAGAGTGAGGGCTTTTGCTTGGACAGGGGGTGACCTGACTGCCAACCAAAAACCCCATTTCTAACACCCTCCAATGGTGGAAAATGCAGTTTTAGGTTCAGCATCTTCTGATAATTTAATCTGCCAATACCCTGCAGTTAAATCAAAAGTGCTTAGAACTTGGCAGAAGCCAGTGTATCTATTAGCTCATTTGCCCTGGGTATAGGGTGGGCATCAGTTTTGGTTACTTGATTGAGACCTCTGTAGTCAAAACAAAACCTCATTTCTCTTTTACCATATTTACTGTGAGGTTTTGGGACAAGCACCAGTGGGCTAGCTCATGGGCTTTCTGAAGGCTCACTCACTCCTAAATTCAGCATTTTCTGTATCTCTTGTATTATGCAAGCTCTGACATGGTCAGGCTGCCAATAACTCTAACTTTTGACAGGTAAACTGTTTCCAGTATTGATTGTGTGCTCACACCAGGTAGTGGCACCTAGTATCAGTGAGAAGCCGTCAGAGAATTGGCCTAGGAGATTTATACAGTTGCCCTTCTGCTCAGCAGTAAGGCAATCTGCAAGCACCACTCCCTCGACTAAGCCATCAGCTTCAGTGGTGGAGAAGAGGTCAGTGAGAGGGCCACTCTCTTCTTCCTGCCCCTCATCAGTTGCCATGAGCAGGGTTAAGTTAGCCCTGTCATAGTATCGTTTTAGGCGGTTGACATGGAGCACCCTAAGGGGGCTCCTGGCAGTGCCCAGGTCTACTAAATAGGTAACCTCACCCTTCTTTTTAACAATGAGATGGGGTCCACTCCATTTGTCCTGGAGTGCTCTTGGGGCCACAGGCTCCAATACACACACCTTCTGTCCTGGGTGGTACTGGGGCAGGACAGCCTTCTGGTTATGCCATTGCTTTTGGAGCTCTTGGGTGGCCTGAAGGTTTTTACTGGCCTTTTTCATGTACTCAGCCATTCTGTATCTCAGGCCAAGTACATAGTCCACAATGTCTTGCTTTGGAGCTTTTGAAGGTTGTTCCCAACCCTCCTTTACAGGTGCAAGGGGACCTCTTACAGGGTGCCCAAAGAGGAGTTCAAAGGGGCTACAGCCCACTCGTATTTGGGGTACCTCCCTGAAAGCAAAAAGGAGGCATGGCAACAGGACATCCCATCTCCTTCTGAGCTTTTCAGGGAGTCCCATAATTATTCCTTTGAGAGTTTTATTAAACCTCTCAACCAGAACATTTGTCTGTGGGTGATAAGAAGTAGTAAACTTGTAAATTACACCACACTCCTTCCACATAGCTTTGAGGTATGCAGACATGCAGTTACTGCCTCTGTTTGACACCACTTCCTTAGGGAAGCCCACTCTGGAAAATATTCCCAGGAGGGCCTTTGCCACTGCAGGAGCTGTAGTGCCCCTTAAGGGAATTGCTTCAGGATACCTAGTGCCATGGTCCACTACCACAAGGATAAACCTATTGCCTGAAGCTGTTGGAGGGGCAAGGGGCCAACTATGTCAACCCCTACCCTTTCAAAGGGCACCCCAACCACTAGGAGTGGAATTAAGGGGGCCTTAGGTGTGCCACCAGTCTTGCTACTGGCTTGGCAGGTCACACAGGAGCGACAACACTCATTTGTGTCCTCTGACATGTGAGGCCAATGAAACAATGGAACAAGTCTATCCAGAGTTTTGCTCTGGCCCAAATGCCCAGCCAAAGGAATGTCATGTGCCAAGTTCAGAAGAAACTCCCTATACTGCAAACAGATAACCGATCTCCTGGAAGCTCCAGGTTTAAGGTCCCTTGACTCAGTATAAAAGAGGTTATTTTCCAAATAGACCTTATGGTTATCACTAACATCCCCATTCTGCTGTTTAACAGCTTTCTGTCTTAAACTCTCTAGTGTGGGACAGGTGTGCTGTGCCACACTCAGCTCTTCCATAGCAGACCCCCCTGCACTCAAAAGCTCAGCAGTGTCTGATGCCAGCTCATCTGGTGTAGGTTCTGCACAGGGAGAGGATTCCTCTTCCTCAAAAGGAGAATCTTCTGGAGAGGGAGGGATAGTGGGCAAGGATTTACCCTTTCTACCCCTAGCTTTTGGGAGCGCTTGGTCCATTGTTCCAGGATCCAAGCTACCCTGTCCTCTTTGCTTTTTGGCCTGAGCTCTTGTCAAAGCAAAGATATGTCCAGGAATGCTACATGAGACTCCAACTCCACTTCATCCCCAAGCTGATGTCTCCAAATCATTGCCTACTAAGCAGTCTATAGGTAAATCAGTGGCTACCACAACCTTCTTTGGACCAGTACCCCCTCCCCCCTGTTGAGACTCACAACGGCCATGGGGTGGCTAAGAGTGTTGTTATGAGCATCAGTCACTTGGTACTGCTGACCAACTAGGTGTTGATCAGGGTGAACCAGTTTCACAGTCACCATATTGACACTGGCTCCTGTATCCCTGTAGGCTTCAACCTCAACACCATTTATAAGGGGAAATTGCTTGTGCTTACCCATATTAAGGGGACAAGTAACCAAGGTGGCAAAGTCAATACCACCATCAGAGACTAAAACAGCATTTGTGGTCTCCCTAACAAGACCAACCCCAACTACACCACCAATGGTGAGCCCAGGTACACCCTTTGATTGGCTATTTGTAATAGACTTTCCGCCACCACTGCTATTACTAGGGGCACTAGAGGACGCAGTTGGGGTTGTGGTAGTGGGAGCCTTGGTGTTTTTCTTTGGACAAGTGTAATCACTTGCCCAATGGCCCTTACTCTTACATAAATAACACAATGGCTTCTTTTGATTGTGGGAAGAAGATTTGGACCTACCACCCCCAGAGGATTTTTGTGGGCCTGATGAAGATTCAGAATGTTTTTATATTTGTCCCCAGCCTTGTCAGAAGACTTACGATCCTTCTTCTTGCCATCCTTGTCACCACTTGTATGAACTTTTCTGTTCACTCTTGTTCTGACCCATTTTTTTGCCTTTTTTCCCAATTCTTTGGGAGAGGTCAGATCTGAGTCTACCAAGTACTGATGCAACAAGTCAGATACACAATTATTCAAAATATGCTCTCTCAGGGTTAGATTATACAGACTTTCATAGTCAGTCACCTTACTGCCATGTAACCATCCCTCCAATGCCTTCACTGAACAGTCTACAAAGTCAGTCTTGAGAGGATTATTTTCTGGTGTCTCTGAACTTTATCCTGTATTGTTCAGTGGTTAAGCTACATCCATCTAAGAGTGCATCAATCAAAAGTATGTAGTTATTAGCACCACTTTCTCTGACAGTAAGGAGCCTATCCCTACCCTTACCAGTGAAAGATAGCCACAAGATAGCAGCCCACTGCCTTTGAGGGACTAACTGTACCATACAGGTTCTCTCAAGTATAGCAAAGCATTTGTTAATGTCATCCCCCTCCTTGTACTGGGGGACTATCTTATGCAGGTTCCTAGAATCTTGTTATCATACAGGATTACTATCAAGTACACTGCTGCTGCCACCAGGGGAAACTAACCCCAACCTCTGCCATTCCCTCTCTACATCTAGAGATTCCCTGTCTAAGGACAACTGCTGCTGTCTCAGCTTCAGTCTGGCCTCTTCCAACCTCAGCTTTCTGAGTTCCCTCTCTTGGGTGTTATCCTCAGGGTGGGAGGCCTGGGAGTTCTGAGACACAGAGGAAATGTGGGAATTGGCAGAAGTGGACCTGTCTCTAACTGGCTGGACTCTAGTTACCTGGCCTTTTGGAGTGAAAGGTGCCCTACTAGTATGTGACCCCCTCCCACTACCACTGTCACTAAGTGGCCTGTTAGCTGGCAGGGCTTTGGATGAACCCTCCCCAGAGTCCTCGGGCCCTCCCCTGATTCTTGCTGGGTTCCCCCCTCCTCTACCTCCTGATTCTGGGATGGGCCACTCTGGTTCTGGTCACTTTCTAGGAGCAGGCTAAGGAGAAGATCTTTGGAAGGGTTCTTACCAATGCCAAACCCTCTTTCTATGCAGAGACCCCTCAAATCTTTAAAGTTTAAATTACCATAGGTTGCCTGGACAAATGTAGGAGTAAGTTCTACTGCAGACATGATTGTTAGACAGGGTTTAGGACAGAGAGAAAAAAGTTTTAGAAATTTTTAAAGAAAAGAGAAAAACTTCTCAAACTTTTCAAAACTTTTGAAAGCTTTTCAGAAACGTTTTAGAAAGAAAGTTAAACTGTTTAGGTTAACTGTGTATATTTTTAAGTATTTGGTATATGTTTTTCTTATGAAAAGCACCAATGACAAAGTTGTAAAGCGGTTACAAGTACTTATCCCACCGCTGCCTCCAATGTAGCTGAACTAGGAGACATGCAAAACTCCTACTATGCCACTTATATCATATAGCACTATATCATAAGAAACACAATACTCAGAGTTACTAAAAATAAAGGTACTTTATTTTAGTGACAATGGGCCTGATTACAACTTTGGAGGAGGTGTTAATCCGTCCCAAAAGTGACGGTAAAGTGACGGATATACCACCAGCCGTATTACGAGTTCCATAGGATATAATGGACTCGTAATACGGCTGGTGGTATATCTGTCACTTTACCAGCACTTTTGGGACGGATTAACACCTCCTCCAAAGTTGTAATCAGGCCCAATGTGTCAAAAATATCTCAGAGGATATATTCTCTTTGGAAGTAAAATACACAAAATATACACACAAACCAAAATCAGGTAAGTAAACAGTTAAAAAAGTAGTGCAAACAATGTAGAATACAGTAGGATGCAATAGGCCTAGGGGCAACACAAACCACATACTAAGAAAGTGGAATGCAAACCACTTAGGGACCTCAGGCCTAGTGTAGTGTGTAGAGGGTCGCTGGGAGTGTAAGAAAACACTAAGGGTGTCCAAGATACCCCACCCCAAGACCCTGAAAAGTAGGAGTAAAGTTACCCTACTTCCCCAGAAACATACTAAAGTCGCGATAGGAGATTCTGCAAAGACCACAACAGACTGCGAAGCAGTAAAGACGGATTCCTGGACCTGAGGACCTGTAAAGGAAGGGGACCAAGTCCAAAAGTCACGTAAGAGTCCAGGGGGGGCAGGAGCCCACTAAACCCCAGATGAAGGTGCAAAATGGCTGCCTGTGGGTGGAAGAAGCTGAAGATTCTGCAACACCAGAAGATGCCAGGAACTTCTCCTTTGCACAGAAGATGTCCCACGGCGTTCTGGAGGATGCAGATTTGATTCCACGCAGAAAGATTCAAACAAGCCTTGCAAGCTACAAAGGTCACGGTTGAAAGAAATTGGCGCTGCCCAGTCCCAGGAAGGACCAGGAGGTCGCCCCTTGGAGGAGGAGACAGAGGGGGCACTCAGAAACACAGAGCGCCCACACAGCAACAGCAGGCAACTCCCACAGAAGCACTTGAGCACAGGTTCAAGAAAACTGAGCATGGCGGTCATCTCAACACTACAAACGAGAGTCCCACAAAGCCTGTGGTCAACTCACTGAGTTGAGCAATGCAGGAAGGAGTGCTGGGGACCTGCGCTATGCTTTGCATGAAGGATTCCTTGCAAAAGTGCACAGAGGCCCTAGCAGCTGCCGTTCATGCAGTACATAGGATTACTGTCTGGCATGGGGAGGCAAGGACTTACCTCCACCAAATTTGGACAGACAGACCACTGGACTGTCGGGGTCACTTTGATCCAGCTCCTCTGTTCCAGGGACCACGCTCGTCACGATGAGAGGGGACCCAGAGGACCAGTGAAGCAGAAGTTTGGTGCCTGCATTAGCAGGAGGAAGATTTTGTCGAACCCACAGGAGATTTCTTCTTGGCTTCCAGTGCAAGGTGAAGGGTGAAGGCAGATAGCCCCCAGAGCATGCACCACCAGGAAACAGTCGAGAAAGCCTGCAGGATTAGGCGCTGCAATGTCGCTGGTAGTCTTCTTGCTACTTTGTTGCAGTTTTGCAGGTGTCCTGGAGCAGTCAGTGGTTGGTCCTTGGCAGAAATCAAAGAGGGAGATGCAGAGGAACTCTGGTGAGCTCTTGCATCCGTTATCTGAAGAGAAGCCCACAGGAGAGACCCTAAGTAGCCCTCAGAGGAGGATTGGCAACGTAGTCAGGTGAGCACCTATCAGGAGGGGTCTCTGACATCACCTGCTGGCACTGGCCACTCAGGAGCCTCCATTGTGCCCCCACACCTCTGCATTCAAGATGGCAGAGTTCTGGGACACACTGGAGGAGCTCTGGGCATCACCCCTGGGGTGGTGATGGAGAGGGGAGTGGTCATTCCCCTTTCCTTTGTACAGTTTCGCACCAGAGCAGGGGCTGGGGGATCCCTGAACCGGTGTAGACTGGTTTATGCAAGGAGGGCACCATCTGTGCCCTTCAAAGCATTCCCAGATGCCAGGAGAGGCTACTCTTCTCAGGCCCTTAACACCTATTTCCAAAAATGGAGACGGTGTAACACCCTCTCTCAGAGGAAATTGTTTGTTCTGCCTTCCTAGGACTGGGCTGCCCAGACTCCTGGAGGGCAGACGCCTGTCTGTGGGTTGGCAGCAGCGGTAGCTGCAGCGAAAACCCCAGAGAGCTGGTTCGGCAGTACCCGGGGTCCATGCTGGAGCCCCGGGGATGCATGGGATTGGCACCCCAATACCAGATTTGGCATGGGGGAGACAATTCCATGATCTTAGACATGTTACATGGCCATATTCGGAGTTACAATTGTGAAGCTGCATTTAGGTATTGACCTACATGTCGTGCAAGCATGTAATGGTGTCCTGCACTCACAAAGTCCAGGGAAATTGCCCTGAACTATGTGGGGGCACCGTGGCTAGTGCCAGGGTGCCCTCACACTTAGTAACTTTGCACCTAACCTTCACCAATTGTGGGTTAGGCATGTAGGTGCCTTATAAGTTACTTAAGTGCAGTGTAAAATGGCTGTGAAATAACGCGGATGTTATTTCATTCAGGCTGCAGTGGCAGTCCTGTGTAATATTGGTCTGAGCTCCCTATGGGTGGAAAAAGAAATGCTGCAGCCCATAGGGATCTCCTGGCACCCCATCACCCTGGGTATCTAGGTACCATATACTGGGGAATTATAATGGTCTTCCAGTGTGCCAATCAGAATTGGTAAAAATGGTCACTGGCCTGCAGTGACAATTTTAAAAGCAGAGAGGGCAGAAGCACTGATATTCTGGTTAGCAGAGCCTCAGTGACACAGTTAGGCACCACACAGGGAACACATTCAGGCCACAAACTATGAGCACTGGGGTCCTGGCTAGCAGGATCCCAGTGAGAGAGGCAAAAACAAACTGACACACAGGTAAAAATGGGGGTAACACGCCAGGCAAGATGGTACTTTCCTACAGCCTGCACCAACCAAAAAGAAGGGGAAGGAGCCTGTGCCAGCAGCTGTCACGGAGTCCCCACTGCCAGCCGTGGTTGTGCAGCCATCAGAGAGTGCAGGGGCTGAGCAGGATCCTCCAACAACCACCACCACAGTGCAGCCATCGGAGGGTGCAGGAGCTGAGCAGGAGCCTCCCACAACCACCACCACAGTACAGCCCTCGGAGGGTGCAGGGGCTGAGCAGGACCCTCCTACAACCACTACCACGGTGCAGACATCGGAGGGTGCGGGGCTGAGCAGGAGCCTCCCACAACAACCACCGCAGTGCAGCCGTCACTGCCAGTGGACATCATTTAGTCCAGCCTTCAAGGGCTGCTGTGCGGCATGCCCCCTCCAGAACCAGTGGGTTATTCACCCACTCGAGAGACTGTGGCCTTGCACTCCCCAGAACCAAGCACAGGGCATGTTGCCCCCTCTAGAACCAGTGAGCAAGTCACCCACTCCAGAAACTGTGGCCTTGCACTCCCCAGGACCAAGCACAGGGCATGTTGCCCCCTCCAGAACCAGTGGGCTTGTTTCTGCATCCGGCTGAGGTGCCCCACCCTCCCCCTGAGGTGCCTGCCTATTTGCCAACTGATACCCCTGCAGTGTACTCCCTGCACTGGGACAGGATTAATGTGGGGACTTTGTCCTCTGGCCATGTGGGCCCTGTGACCTATTAACTGGGCACTGCCCCTTTTTTATACATGTGTACAGATCTGTTTAATGTGTAAATCGGATTGTTGAATTTATTGTTGGACTGATTACAACATTTTTCGTAACTTCCTGTTGCCTTCCCATTATTCTGCAGATTTTCGTGATCAAATTGTTTTTGTATTGCATAAGGTTGTGTTTATGGTGTGTGTGTGTCGTATTTGTTGTGCATGTGTGTGTGTCACTCTCTTTCCCCCCCCCCACCCTTGAGTGCTAGGTAGCTGTGCTCACCGTCATCGTCTTCACCGGCATTGGTGTTCCAGGTGGAGCATAACATAGATGATCTGTTTCCGCCAGGCTTTTGATGGCATTGGTACCGCCCCGGATAAGGTGGCAGATTGCAGGGTCTTAATATGGTGGGCGATACTTTTTCTTCCTCCTGGCTGTAGGCAGCTACCACCGTGGTGCCTGTTGTTTCCTCCCTGGCGGTCGGTGAGTTACATTGGCTGTGTATCAGAGATATCACCACAATGGTCATCATTTGGCGGTAGTTACCGCCAGCCTGTTGGCACTATTACCACCACTTTATCACCGACGGCCAGGGTCGTAATGAGGGCCTAAGTGTTTTCCAAGACGTTGTGTGTTGATTTTAGTCTCCATGTCCACATTCAGGTGGGAGTTGTGAAGCCGTTCCCTCCACTCTTTAGGAAGAACAACTATGGTAGCCTCAGCTGCTGAGCCTGATACATTAATGGAAAGGGCAAAATGGCAAAACAATGATTCCAGGGGCGGCAAGACTGAATCAGAAATGCAACACTTGATCAGGAGACCAGTAAGACCAGTAGATTTTTTTCCCCAGGGGACAAGTTGAACTGCTTGGGTAATTTCTTTGGAATTAATTAGCTTGTTAAGAGATATTGGTAGTCATTATGACATTGGCGGTGACTGTTAAAGTTGTGGTAATGCCGCCAACAGACTGGTGGTAATTACCGCCAAATTATGACCATGGTGGTGATAACTCCCATAGACAGCCAATGTACCACACCAAATGCCAAGGCGTTACCACCACTGACCACAATGGTAGCCATCAACAGCCATGCGGAAGACAAGGTACCGCCCACCATATCATGAAACAGCAAAGCGCCACAATTTGTGGGGCGGTAGCAACGCCAACAAAAAGCCTGCCGGAAACACATCATATAAGACCAAAGACTCTCCAACAGAGACACAGAGAAGATCAACACCGCATTGGACCCAAACTTCAAGTTTTCCCGATGCTCTTCTATGCCATGCTCCACCTGGAACACCAACGCTGACGAAGATGATGACGGTGAGTACAGCCGCCTAGCACACAAGGGATGGAGTGAGGAAAAGGAGAGTGACACACACACATACATGACACACACCATTCGCACACAAACCATACACACAACCAGCTGCAGACGTAAACCAATGGCACAGGACACTTGACATAATAATACAAGGACTACAGGTAGGGAGTACTGAGATTGTAATTGCATGGCAACAGCCACCATATGAACCAATTGGAGAACAAAGATATATGAACAATTGTCCAGGAAGGACCAATGCCCAGTCCAAAGTGCAAAAGGCCCACATGGCTACAGGGCACAGTCCAAGCCCCAACTTGATCATGACTAACTCTGAAAAAAACTATGTAGTGGCAACATCTCAGAAGTGGACAGGTGGGGAACTTGCCCACTGGTTCTGGAGGGGCCGCCATGCTCATTTTCCCTTTCAGGGGAGTGAAAGGTCACAGTTTCTGAGGTGGGGAACTTGACCACTGGTTCTGGAGGGGGCTCCTTGTACATCAGTCCCTGGAGGGTGGCCTACATGGCCTCTGCTGCAGGTGAGGGCTGCTGTGTCTCAGCAGGGGTTGAGGGCCTGTGCCCACTGGTGGTTGTGGTGTTGGTACTCTGCCAGCCACTGCAGGAGGTGAGGGCTGTTGTGTCTCAGCAGGGGATGAGGGCCCGTGCCCACTGGTGGTGATGGTGTTGGTACCCTGCCAGCCTCTGTAGGAGGTGAGAGCTGCTGTGTCTCAGTAGGGCATAAGGCCCCCGTTCCCACTGGTGGTGGTGTTGGTACCCTGCCAGGGTCTGCAGGAGGTCATCGCTGCTGATCTCAGCAGGGGATGAGTGCCCCGTCCCCACTGGTGGTGGTGGTGTTGGTACCCTTACAGCCTCTGCAGCAAGTGAGGGCTGCTGTGTCTCAGCTGGGGAAGGTGCCTCCTGGGCAGTCTCTGCTGGAGGTGAGGGCTGCTGTGTCTCAGCAGGGGAAAAAGGCCCCGTGCCCGCTGGTGGTGGTGGTGTTGGTACACTGCCAGCCTCTGCTGAGGGTGAGGGCTGGTGTGTCTCAGCAGGGGATGAGGGCTTCTTCCCTTTCCAGGCTGGTGGAGTGGGATCTTTCCCATTCCTGGCTGGTGGAGTGGGATTCTTCCCCTTCCTGGCTCGTGGAATGGGATCCTTCACTGTCTTGCCTCCACAACTGGGAGGTGCCTCCACAATCCCCGAGGACTGTTTGGCTGAGGTGCTGGGCTGGGTCATTGGGACCCTGCTCTTGTGGGCAGGATGGGGTGGGAAGGGAGGGAAGAGGTCATGTTGGGCAAGGAAAAGCTTCTTAGGGATGGTGGGACGGGATGAGGGAGAAGGAATGGGAGTAGAGGTTGAGGGAGTGGTTGTTGGAGGAGTACGTCAGCTGGACTTGGGTGCAGGTGCATGGGCAGTGTGCTGATGTGAGGTGGATGGCTGTTAGGTGTCTGAATGCCTGCATTTGTGTCCTTTAGGGGGGGGGACCGACAGGGTGGGTGAGGGCACAGGGGATGCGTGGATGGATGTTTTGCAGGTGTCTGCTACTGAGGTGTGTGTGCTGCTTTGTGTGGTGATGCTGGTGGTGGCTGTTGAAGCAGTGCATGCAGGTGTGAGTGTAGACATGACTGTGAAGGAGGTGGAGGAGGAGGAGGAGGGGGAGACAGTGGAGGCAGGGGATGTGTGTGCAACTGTCTGTTGTTTGTGTGAGTGTTTGTGGACTGAAGTGTGGTGTCTGTGTTTCACTGTGCCACTCTTGTGTGATGTCTTGTGTGCATGCTCATCTGTATGTGTGTATGGGATGGGTTGGGGTTGGGGTTGAGGAGACTGGGACTGGGAAGTGGTAGAGTGGACGGTAGGAACATGGACAATGGCTGCCATCAGAGAGGAGGCAAGAGCCTGAATTGATCTCTATTGGGCCGCCAATACACCATGGATGCCCTCCAGGGATGCACTGCGTTGCTGCAACTGGGATGCAAGCCCCTTAATGGCATTCACAATGGTTGACTGCCCTACAGATATGGATAGCAGGAGATCAATGGCCTCCTCACTCAGGGCAGCAGGGGTCACTGGGCAGGGCCTGAGGTGCCTGGGGCGAAGGAGATGCCCTCCTTCCTGGGTGAGTGGGCACGGATAACTCACTGAGCGGCTGCTGGGAGGGCGGTGCTGATACAGGGGGTGCCGGCTGTAACTGTGGCTGGGGAGGTCCCAGAGGTGGCCACCACCACCAGGGACCTTCCATCAGAGGAGGAATCAGTCTGTGTTGTCACCTTCAGTCTCTGCCGTGGTGCTCCTCCTGCCGTCCGTCCCATTGGTTCCCTCGGCTTCAGCGGACTCTGCCTCCTGGGTCCTGTAGGATGCAGCTCCCTGTGTTGCTGGTGCCTCCGCCAGATGATGCTAATACACACATGAACAGGATGACACAAGGTGAAAGGGGAGGGATAGAAAGGGAACATTGGGTCCATTACAGTACCAAGACCACATTTGGCATACACAGTAAGTAACACACAGGGATCAGGACTGAGCACTATGCGTTGCAATCGCATTCAATTGGCTATATGCCACAACAAAATGAGGGCCAAACACTGCCAACTACACCCCTCCTGGGACCCACAAAGCCATGACTGACATGCAATGCAACCGAGCTAGGTTACCTGCATTTGCCATACACCCATAACCCTTGAGCTGTATCACGCTGCAATATCTGTCCTGGCATTAAGGGGCACCCACTAACTCACACCCACCACCCGTATCCCAATCCACATAACAATTATTGTAGTAATGCCAACTGTATTCATCCCCTTGTGGCTGCTGTGATGCCCTCAAGCGCCCATCGAGCTCCGGGTTGGCCACCGCCAGTTTGCGGGCCATCAGTGGGGTCAGGTACTGACGGGCATCCCTTCCTCGTTGGGAGGCCATCCCAAGCTGGGCCTCCATGGTCTTCTGTGCCCAGTGTCTCAGATCCTCCCACCGTTTACTACAGTGGGTGCTCTGCCTGCTGTAGACCCCCAGGGTCTGCACGTCTTTGGCGATGGCACACCACAATCCTTTCTTTTGATGGGCGCTGACCTGCAGAGGTAATACATACAGGAGGACAGCATTACACATGCCTGTCAAACATATGGCCCACAAATCCCGTTTCCAACTCCATTGGCACACACATACCCCGGCGCACACCATGTACACTACCACCAGACATCCTCCCCCACAAATGACACGCACATCTCCATGGAACCTTCTCACATGCATCGTGGCCAAGGTGTACTCACCTGTTGGTCTGTCCATACTGGGGTAGGACCCCATCCACCAAGTGCTTCAACTCCATCGAAATGAAGGCAGGGGCCCTTTCCCCGGTCACAAGGGCCATTGTAGATTCCAGACACAGGTCACAGAAGCACACACAGTGTAGGTGTTGTCCTGTGGAAAGTTAGGAATCAAGTGAGGTTGTAGACAGAAAATGGCAGTCATGTCCGCGGCGGCATATACCGTCACTGCTGCTGCTGTTCCCCATTGGCCACTGTACTACACAGAGCCCCATCTTAGCCAATGACGAAAAGCAAGGTAGTGCAAGACCGCCTTCCGCCACAACACCCAACGTCGGTGGAGTTACCTCACTTCCACATGTCCCTAGATACAGGACGGGGGGTCGCCATTTCATGGTGGTGGACAACGTTCAGATCTTCCAGAACTGCGTCATTGCCCAAAATTGCACATATGTTGCCATTCCCACTGTCCCATCACATTAATGCTGTAAGCACATTGAGGTGGTGGTTACATTGTTCAAATTGTGACAGCCGACTCTCTCTTGTGTCCCTTAGATACCTACCACTGCGGATGAGTAGAAGGAGGATACAAACCCCATGTACAGACCCCTTGTGGACTTGGCTACACTGGAGGACAGGCACATAATACTCACCTATAGACTGGACAGGACCACAAGCACAGAGCTGTGGCCCAATTGGAGCCTGACCTGCTATCAGATAACCGTCATCCCACTCGGATCCCCCCTCTTGTGCAGGTTCTATCAGTGCTCCATTTCCTGGCAACTGGTTCTTTCCAAGTGACAGTGGCCTTGGCAGCAGAAATGTCGCAGCCAATGTTCTCAATTGTGCTGGCAAGGGTATTGTCTGGCTTGGTGAAACACAAGTGCAGCAACATTGCTTTCCCCCAGGTGAAAGATTTGGCCACTGTAAAAGTAGGATTCTATGCAATGGGACAAATGGCCAACAATATTGGGGCGAATGACAGTACACATATTGCGTTTGTTCCCCCCCACCAGAATGAACAGGTGTTCAGGAATCGGAAGAGTTTCAACTCACTGAATGTGCAAATGGTGTGCCTGGCAGACAAGTACATCTCCCACATCAATGCCAAGTATCCTGGGTCAGTGCATGACGCCTTCGCTCTGAAAAATAGCAGCATCCCAAATATGATGGCCCAACTACAAAGCAACAGGGTGTGGCTAATAGGTGAGCCAGAGTCCCCACCGACTGCATGTCAGTGTATGCCTTCAGGTGTTATTCCCATAGCATTGTGTAAGGCTAATGTTTGTCCCTCAATACTTGCATGTGACTATGGCTAATCAAACCTATCGTGGATCCTGACCCCTGTGAGGAATGCCAGGACGGGGGCTGAGAACCGGTATTATGATGCACATGGGTGAACCAGGAGGATAATCGAAAGGACCTTCGGCCTTCTGAAGGCCAGGTTCAGATGCCTGCATCTGACAGGTGCATCCCTTTGCTACTCACCCGAGAAGGTCTGCCAGATATTAGTGGCATGCTGCATGTTGCACAACCTGGCCCTCAGACAACATGTGCCTTTTCTGCAGGAGGAGGAGACTGGAGATGACCCTGTGGCAGCAGTGGACCCTGAGAACAGTGAGGATGAGGAGGCAGAGGATGAGGATGTGGACAACATAACATCAGTTATACGTCAACACTTCCAGTGACACACAGGTGAGATAGTGGAAATGACCATTTCTCTGACTATTGACTTATCTGTGTGGTTGTAGCATGAAGGCATTACCTTCCTTTACATCTCAACTTACTGTCACCTATGGCTTGTCATTTTACAGATACTGGTGATAGGATAACAGTGTCCTGATGTGTTTATTAGACAGTTATAGGTCATTATTTGCATGCTATCACAGTGTTCAGATCATTTGCACTAGATGTGACTGGTCTCATAAATGCACATTTTCAACACATAAAACAGTGTCACTCAAGTTGTGTTCAAGGGTGTTTATTGTAGTGCAACTAATTGAAGGAAAGGTGCAATGGAATGGGGTGATGGTACAGGAAAGTCCAGGGTATTATTCCAGTCTGTTTGTAGCACAGGTCCAGTGTCCAAAGGGCCATAGGAAGGGGAGCAAAGACAGTTCAAAGTAGACAAGATGACAGGGTAGGACACGATTGGGACAATCAGGAGAGTCTAATTTCCTGGCTGTGGTCTAGGCAAGTGTCCCTGGCTTCTGTCTGGGTCTCTGTGGGGTGGCTCACCTTCTGCAGGGGGAGGGGTGCCGGTGGTCTGTCGGTCTTGTGGTGGGGCCTCCTGCCCACTAGCTTCAGCGGAAGTGGAGGTCTGGTCAATAGACCTGCTAATGGTAGGGGCCCGCTGGTGTGCTGTCGATTCCCTCATTATGTTGGCCATGTCTGCCAGCACCCCTGCTATGGAGATCATTGTGGTGATAAGGGCCTGCACATCCTCCCTGATCTCCTGATGGTTTACCTCCGGCAGCCGCTTGTTCTCCTCAATGTTGGTAAGGATGTGGCCCATCGTGTCCTGGGATTGCTGGAAGGCCCTCAGGATCTTGGTGAGTTTCTCTTGGAGAGTTGGTTCCCTGGGCCTGTCCTCCTCCTGGCGCACAACAGTCCTCCCAATGTCCCTATTGCCCTGTGCCTGTGCCCCTGCACAGTGTGCCCACTGCCACTGTGCCCAGGTCCCTGATTGTCTTGGGGTCGAGTTGTGGACTGGGGTCCCTGTACAGGTGGGCACACTGCTGATTGACGTGTCCTGGGGACAGGGATGTGGGGATGCTGGGTGGGTGCTGTGGTGTTGGAGACTGATGGGGGAGGCTCTGTGGTTGACTGCAAGTGGGCTGGGGTGACATATTGTGCAACCCTACCTTCCCCTCTATCGTTGCTGTTGCCCTTTCACCTTTGTTTGTGTATGGTGATGTATTGTGGGATTGTTAGTCCCCTATGCTGTGCCTGCTTTTGTGATGGGTGTTCTTTCACGGCTGGGAGGGCTGTCCATGAATTGGTAAGGCATGCAGGGCTTAGCATTGGGGCTAGTCATATGTGTAGGTGCAGTGTGTGGGATGAAGTGGAGTGATGGGAGTTAGGGTGACGGGGTAAGATGGCATGCAGCTGTGGGGGGTGATAAGTAGTAAATGTTGACTCACCAGTGTCCATTCCTCTGGCAACTCCAGTCGGTCCCTCAGGATGCAGTATTGCCAAGACTTGCTTCTTCCATGCTGTGAGCTATTGGGGAGTAGGTAGGGGTCCACTGCCAGTCCTCTGGATGGTGAGCTGGTGACTTTCGTCCACGGAACGTACCTTCCCCCGTAGGTCATTCCACCTCTTCCTGATGTCGTCCCTTGTTCTTAGATGCTGTCCCATGCATTCACCCTGTCTATGATTCTCTGCCATAGCTCCATCTTCCTGGCAATGGATATTTGCTGAACCTGTGCTCCAAAGAGCTGTGGCTCTACCCTGACTATTTCCTTCACCGTGACCTGCAACTTCTCATCTGTGAAACGGGGGTGCCCTTGTGGGGACATGGGCGTTGTGTGGTGTGTGTAGGTGTGTGGGTGTTGGGCAATGTGGTTGGGTGTGTGAAGTGGGGTGCATGAGGGATGTATGGGTGTATGTGGTGTGTTTGTGTGGTTGTTGCAGGGGTCTTGGTGTCAGTCTTTTGGCAATAATTTGTATTTGTAAAGGGTTGTGGGTAATGTGGGTGTGTGTTTTATAGTGCTGAGGGGGAGTGTGGGTGTGGTGTGTGTATCAGTATCAGTATGTGTTTTTGGTATTGGCCAATGTTGTGTAGTTTAGTATTTGGGTGTCCATTCTGAGTGTTCCGGTGTGTACTGCCAATGGTTTACTGTCCTTGAATGTTTGCCGTGGTAATTCGTGGTTCATAATGTGGTGGGTGGTGTTTTGTTGGAGTAACGGTGCAGGTGTTCATACCGCCACTTTAGCACTGACCTTTGGACTGGCGGATTTGTGTATGTGGCAGTATTCTGTCGGATTGGTGTGTGTGTGTGTCATAATTTGGCGAACGGATGTTCGCCTCCGTGGCTGTATGTTGGCGGCCGACACCATGACGGTAATCGGGATTTACCGCCAACGTCAGGATGAGGGCCATTGTCTCTGCATCTGAAAGATATTTCAAGGGTATATGTTTTAGAAAAGATGCACAGGCATCTTTTGTGGCTGCAATTTTTGGGGTGTGAATAGAGGCAAAAAAATCTCTATAATATCTACAGTTTTAGTCTTAGTACCACCCTGGCGGTCTTCGTTGAAGTTATGATAGAATTAATGTGTTTAAATTTCAAGTAAGCTGCATAGGATTTGTCTGCCCTATTTAAATAAAAAAATTCCCTTGCTCATGAGCCTGTACAGCCAAAGGCGCTCTCTTACTGATAATGGAGGTATATTCCTATTGGAGTTTCTTGATCCCTGCATTAGAGCAGGGTCCTTGGAATGTTTATATAATGATGTATTTTCTTCAATTGCTTTATCAAAATAGATTAATGGATTTGATGTCCTTATTCCTTTTAGCCATCTGGCTGATGCAGAAGCCCCTACCAGCACATTTCAAGGAGCCCCATAAGACCACCAGCGAAGAAATGTAATCAGTGATTTCCTTTAAGAATTTTGAGATTTCTTTGGCCAGCCATAGTCTGTCCTATTCAGAGTCCAGGAGCTCAGTGTTTATGTTCCAAGTACCTCATAAAGGGCACATAGGGGACCGTAGGTGCTGTGTGGTCAGAGACTAAGGTCCTGATTTAGAACTTGGTGGAAGGGTTACTCCGTCACAGCAGTGACAGATATCCTGTCCACCAAAATCTAAATCCCATAGGATAGGATGTGATTTAGATTTTGGCAGATGGAAAATCCATCACCAGTGTGATGAAGTAATCCGACCACAGAGTTCTAATTCAGGCCCTAAGATGGGTTCTACTTCTAGTGAGTCTAGAGAGCCCTGGATAAGACCAGCGCTAAGCAGTATATAATCTACCTTAAAGAAAGAATTATAAGGGGGATGAAGAACTTGATGTCAGACCCTATGGGGTTCTGTAGGCGCCAAGGCCTATATTTATACTCTTTTAGTGCCGCATTTGCATCAGTTTTTTACGCAATAGCGGTGCAAACTTACAAAATACAATTGTATTTTGTAAGTTTGCACCGCTTTTGCGTCAAAAAGTGGCGCAAATGCGGCACAAAAAAGTATAAATACGGGCCCAACTGTCTAACAGTTTATGAGTTGTGCATAAACTAAACATGGATCTGTGTGCTTTGGGAGGTCTATGATGAAATGCTGATTGTCAAGAATTATATCCATGGGTAAGTTGAAGTGACCCCGGAGAACAATATATGCTGATTGTGGTAAGGAGGTAACTTTGGAGTGTATAGTATTCTAAAATTAATGGCATATACATTGATGGCACATAATTTGCCATCACTATTTGAGAGTCTAGTTATTGACCATCTGCCTTCGTTGTCATATTCGACTGCAATTATAGGGAGGCTGATTGCTTTGTAATGAGTTTAACCACAATATTATTTTTTGAAGTTACAAGAGAACAGGCCATGTTGGAGATCGGGCTAATGCAGAGAGAAAGGATATGATTGTGACAGAGTTTCGTTTCTTGGAGGACAATAATATATTGCCTTTGAGACCAGTGCAAGAATCTCGATTTCTCCTACATTTTACTAGGTGGTTTAAGCCTTTTACATTGAGAGCTGAAGCTTGCAGATCAAGGGCCTGATTAATTAATCGTTAGTGCCGCCTTTGCGTAATTTTTTGATGCAAAAGCAGTGCAAACTTACAAAATATAATTATATTTTTTAAGTTTCTGCCGATTTTGCGTCACAAATTGATGCGAAGGCGGTGCTAACTTTTCATGAATTAGGTCCCAAAGGGCATATTTATACTTTTTGGTGCAAAACTGCACTAAGGCAGTTTTGCATCAAAAATTGTTTGCACCAACTTGCACCATTCTTGAGCTCCAGCCAGGCACCATATTTATGGAATGGTGCAAGCTGGTGCAAATGGTAGGTTAGCATAAAAAAAATGACGTTAGCTGGGTGGGGTTGGCGGTATGGGAGAAGGGGGTTTTCCACCAAAAAATGACGCCAGGCAGGTTAGAGTAAAAAAAAAAAAAGACTCTAACCAGCCTAGCATCATTTTCTGATGCAAAACCTTCCATACCACATGACTCCTGTCTTAGAAAAGACAGGAGTCCTGCCCTTCACCCCAATGGGGTCCCCTGGGTATGGCCACTGCACCCAGTGCCATGTAGGGGGGCCCATTTCAGAGCCCCCCAAGGGCACTTTAAAAAAGAAAAAACTTACCTATATTTACCTTGGATGGGATCACACATCCTCCGTTGTCCCTCTGGTGTGGGTGGGGGTGTCCCTGGGGCCTGAGGAGGACACCTGAGGGCTTATTCCCTGGTGTTCCACCATGGAAATAGGCCCACAGGTCCACTAATACCTGCCATGACCGAGACATTAAATAATGGTATTTGACCCCTCCTCCCCTGTGCGTGATTTTAGCACAGGGGATAAATATGGTGCTAACGCCATAGAGTCATTTTTTCCACTGGAATGCCTGCCTTCCATTGATGCAAGGTAGGTTTCCACATCCAAAAAATGACTTTAACTCCATATCTTTGGCACTAGATGGGTCTAGCACCAAAGTATAAATATGGAGTTAGTTTTGCACTGAATTTGCGTGAAAAAAAAGACGCACATTTGGTGCAAAACATGTATAAGTATGTCCCCAAATATCTTAGAAGAGAGAAGTGAATTGTTATTTAAAATGCCTGTAGATACCAAGAACAAAGGGCTTAACGTGATACCAACAGGGCATGAGGGAGTGTTTCCCACAGCACAGGGACTAAGGATAGAAGGTGAGAAAAAGGGGGGAAAAGGAGAATTGAAAGAAGGAGACAAAGAAACCAAACAACCTCTCTGCAAAAGGAGACAAAAAGTACTAAAGGATGAAGAAAGATCATAAGAGGTAGTGGGACCATCTGTGTGACAGACAGTGCACGGGGGATCTCACTGCACCAGCAATATGAAGAGCACAAAAGGCCTAAAAAGCAGTAGAAGTCCAAAACAATTCAAACAATTGGGGGGACCACAGGGAGAATCCCCTGACACCCAACCAAGTAACCACAAAATGTGCCGGGTCCTAGGTCTTCCATGCAGCTCTCTGAGTCTGCAAAGACTCAATCGGGCGGCAGGATCTCAGGAGCCATTGGTTTTCTCATCGATGATCCCAAAAGCAGTAAACATCACTCTGTGAGCCACACCCAAAGCACTAAGAGGCCTCCTCACTGCAGATCAGGACAGGAGTAGTGGCATTACGGTTGCTGGACATGCCAGCACAGCTATAGCTCTATGGAGCTCACAAAGAATCCAACTTCAAGCACGCTGCTCAAGCCACACTCCCACAGAGTTACTACTCGTAATTCCACATCTAAATATCTTGAGGATATATGTACCATGTAGGTGCATACTTGTGAAGGTCAGTGTTGGAAATGGCCTGCAGGGTCATCCACAGACCTTTTGCCTTCCTCCTTCTCTTTTTCTGACATCAGTTTTGCTGCCTTTTAGACTGGGCACTTTACCACTGCTAATCAAGTGCTAAAGTGCATATGCTCTCTCCCTTTAAACATGTTAACATTGGATCATAGCCAATTGGATTATTTAATTTGCTTATAAGTCCCTAGTAAACTGCACTATGTGTGCCCAGGGCCGGTAGATTAAATGCTACTAGTGAGCCTGCAGCACTGATTGTGCCACCCACTTCTGTAGCTCCTTAACCTTGTCTCGGGCCGATCATTGCAAGGCCTGTGTGTGCAGTTTCACTGCCAATTCGACTTTCCATTTAAAAATACTTACCAAGCCTAAAACTCTCCTTTTTCTACATATAAGTCACCCAAAAAGGTATGCCCTAGGTAACCCATAGGGCAGGCTGCTGTGTAGGCAAAAGGCAGGACATGTACCTATGTAGTTTACATGTCTAGGTAGTGTAAACTCCTAAATTTGTTTTTACACTGCTGTGAGGCCTGCTCCTTTCATAGGCTAACATTGGGGCTGCCCTCATACATTGTTTGAGTGGTAGCTGCTGATCTGAAAAGAGTAGGAAGGTCATATTTAGCATTGCCAGAATGGTGATATAAAATTATGCTGACTGGTGAAGTTGGATTTAATATTACTATTTTAGAAATGCCACTTTTATAAAGTGAGCATTTCTCTGCACTTAAATCCTTCTGTGCCTTACAATCCGCGTCTGGCTGGGTTTAGTTGACAGCCCCCTTGTGCATTCACTCAGAGACACCCCAAACACAGAATACTCAGCCTCACTTGCATGCATCTGCATTTTGAATGGGTCTTCCTGGGCTGGGAGGGTGGAGGGCCTGACACTTGCATGTCAAAGGACAGTAGCCTGCCCTCACACAAAGGACTGCCACATCCCCTACTGGGACCCTGGCAGACAGGATTAAACTGAAAGGGGACCTGGTGCACTTCTAAGCCACTCTTTGAAGTCTCCCCCACTTCAAAGTCACATTTGGGTATTTAAACAGGGCCTCTGCCCCTACCAGTTTCCTGGAGAAGAAACAAACCAGAACCTGCATCATGCCAAGAAGAACTGCCTGGCTGCCCAAAGGACTCACCTGACTGCTTTCTGTGAAGGACTGCTGCCTTTCTGTTGCCCTGCTGCCTTGCTGCTCTCTGGCTGATGTCAAGAAGTGCTCTCCAAGGGCTTGGATAGAGCTTGCCTCCTGTTCCCTGAAGTCTCAGGACCAAAAAGACTTCATCTCTACAGGAAGGACTCCTTGAGCGGCAAATTCGACGCACGGCCTGCCAGAAATGACCCACAACCTGCACTGCAGTGAAAATTTCAGCGCACGCCAAACCGGAACGACACAGCCCGACTTCGCAACAAGAAGATCGATGCAGCACCAGAGTAGCGACCGAACATTTGATGCACGGCCCACTGGATCGACACACAGCTGAGCCGGAACGACACAGCCCTACTTCCAGAGAAGAATCGACGCAGCACCTGCCGTGCGGTATAAAATTAGATGCAATGCCCACTGGATCGGGGCAGCTCCTATGACTTCGTCCTGCCAGGGCAGGAAATCCACCCATCATCCCCGGGGAGTCTGAAAACCCCTCCACCCGCAGAGGATCCAAGACTGAGCACCGGAAATCTGTGTGGTGCATTTTTGTGGTGCTCTATGGTATTATTGTATAATTTTTTGCACAAATACTTTACACATTGCCTTCTAAGTTAAGCCTGACTAATCAATGCCAAGCTGCCAGAGGGTGGGCACAGGATAATTTGGATTTGTGTGACTTACCCTGACTAGAGTGGGGCTCTTTGCTTGGACACCAGGGTAACCTGACTGCCAAACAAAGAGCCCATTTCTAACAGTAGGTATATAAAATCTAGACCTATTTGCCTGTTGGTATTTTTAAAGAAAATATTTTGTCATTATTCTATTCCATCGATATTCAGGAGTCGATTTTCAGGGTGTACTCCCTCCACTGATATTCTTGATGAAATGTCTGGATGCAAAGCATCAGGCTTGTAGTAACTTTTGCCGGCACCATTAGAATTACAAAAAAGCATTTCGAACTAGGCCAAACGTCTGTAAGTAGGCAGATACTCACAGCACATCACTCTCAAGCCTGCAGCAGTGCCCCATCCCTCAAATATGTCCCATTAAGCTAAAGTAAAATATAAAACTTTACTTGTGCTTGATGGCTGTGAGGCATTTGCCTCTAAATACATTCTGAAAAGATATAAAAATGTGTAAAGTGCATGGTGTCTGTAGGAGGTGAGGGTATAGCATTATTAAAAGAGTATTGTGAAGGACAATATAACAGATGAAAACTGGCTTTAATACTGTTGTGTCTTTATTTGTCTTATGTATTTCAGACCCTTTGTTTCTTTTATGCATTCTTATTCAGTCCGTGTTATGATGGTTCTCAGTCTCTTCCTTTGGGTTTTTATTGTATTTTCTTACTGGTCCTTTCCTTTAGGGTTAAGGTTAGAAGAGGAGGTGCAGTGTGGTGGGAAGAGTGACAGGGTAACCCTTAATAGGCCCCCAAAATTGTCACCAAGTTGTGGGGTGTCCCTTTTTGTCTCCAAAATAAGGGTAAGCAAGCAGATTCAGGAGGACTGTTGGCTTCACAGTCCTCCTGGTTCATGTTAGTAACACAGACCAAAGCGACTAAGAACAAAGTAAACTAACAAATCCAACAAACAAACAAAAAATACTCTGAGACTTCATTTATTGGATCAACGATGTTGAGTTGATCCTAAGCGCCTGTCCCCGTTTCTCCCCCCACACCGCCCACTCACTCCTCCCCCCTGAGAAGAAAACTGTAGCGATTGTGGAGGCAGGAACGTACCTGCAATAGCCACGTCCCTCCAGGGACATAGCAGGAAAGTTTTCCTCTATGGTGTCTGTTGCCCGCGATGTCGGGTCCAGGTCTCCTGTGGTTCCTTCTTCGTTCTCCGTCTCCTGGTGTTTGTAGTCCGGTCTCTCTCCCTCTCCGTCTCCTGTCTTTTCTTTCGACACTGCACGTGCCTGTAGTCCCTCCTTTATGTTGATGGAAACCCGGATATCCGGGTTTCTACAGGATTCAGCAGTGTCACTTTGCTGAGCAGTGCCCCCGGGGCATTGGTTAGTCGGCCCATGGTCGACATCGGTAACCAGGGTACTAGCGACCCAGTTACAGCGTCTGAGGCAGGTTATTTAAAAAATATATTGTTTGCCAGCTGTGTATTGCTATTTGAATTTCTCCAAAACACTCTCCCATTTACATGTACAAATGTCTCACTCTTATCTGCATTGATCCCTCGTACATCATTATTGCCATTTGCCATGGCATGCAATGTGGCACGCACAGGCATGTTGACATTTTTCAGTACTGGACCTATAAACATTTGTTGATTTTCAAGGTTAAAGACAATGGCAAATGGCTGTGTGACGTTGCATGCATGAAGAATACAACCCTTTTCACCATTTGTTGCTTAACTGTTACTTTGCACACCTTTCAATCAATCAGGATTTGTAAAGTGCAGCTAATAGCCTGACAGGGTATCTAGGTGCTTGCAGGTCCTGGAGAAAGCAGTGAAAACAAGGGATAAGCAAAAACAAGACACACAAAAAAAATGGGGAAAAGGAGGGAGAAAATAAGGAGAGAGCAGTGAGAAGAAAGAAAAGCAAGGAGAAGGCACACAAAAAACATGGAAAATGCAAGACCAAAGCAGTGAAAACAAGGGAAAAGCAAGGAAAAAGCACACCAAAAATGAGGGAAAAGCAGAGAGAAAGCAGTGAAAATCAGGAGAAAGCAAGAAGTCACACATGAACAGCAGAAAAAGCAAGAAGAAAGCAGTGAAAATGAGGAAAAAGCAAGGAGAGGGCACACAAAACAACATGGAAAAGCATGGAGAAAGCAGTGAGAACGAGGGAAAAGTAAAGGGAAGGCACTTGAAAAACATGGAAAAAGGTATGGAGAAGACAGGAGCAATAGGAATACAGTAGCACAGGGAGAGGTGGGCCTGCACCTTCCCCTTACAATCATTGAGGCAGTGGCAAGAAAAAGCAGGGCAAGGTATGCAGAGTTGATTTCCTTGCTCACTTTCAGATGGTTTGAGAGGTGTTATAGTGGAAAAATGTTGCTTTGTTTTAAAGAAAATGTATTTTGTGATTTGGGTCATACTATATTGCTTATGAGTTCAAGTGCAGCAAGTAAAATGGTTAATCATAAGGATGCTGAGGCAGGAAACTGCAAACCATGTGAAGGCCAGTTATCTGGATTCAGTCAAACCTAAGCTTGTATAGCAAAATATTCTGCACATAAACTCTATCAGTCTGTGGCAGTGCTTTACATTTGTCATCTTTTGAGATGGAGAAACTCTTCATTCATTTAACAAATCATGCATTTGGGACATTTAGGGGCTAGTGCAGTTGTGATTCAAAATGTTTGCCCCTGGCTAACATCAGACCCATATTTACAAAATGGCACACCCTGGCATTTGGATTTGGTTAGCATAAAAACAACTGACCCTAACTTTTGCACCGCATCGTAAGGCAAAATGACCCTAGTGCTGCAAAAGTGGCCTTAGCCTGATTAGCAGCATGTGTTTTGACGCTAATCAGCCTAGCATCACTTTAGCACAAAAAACTTCAAAAAACTGCCGCAAGATGCCATTTAAAAAAAAAACAGGAGACACAGAAAATATCACAGGAACCCAGAAATGGAGTACCCATGACTAAACAGCCCCAGGACAACACCAACAATCCAGGTACTAGCCAGGATGTTCAGGCAGACACCCAGGAGAAGAGGGAAGGGGAAGCGGACGTTTAGGTTCAGTGAGGAGAACAGTATGTTGATCAGGGAGGTGACAAACCTTCAACAACAGCTATTTGTCACCTCATCAGCTATTTGTAATCTCCAAATTGCCTTTAGGGAAGATGGAGGCAATATGGCAGTCCATAGTTGACAAAGTTAACAGTGTGGAAGAGGTCAAGAGGACAGTTGTCGACTGTAAGAAGTACTGGCATGAGTGAAAGTGTAGAACAAAGGAGAAACTAGCCCGCAATCTCAAAGCAGCACTGCAGATTGGAGGTGGAAGTCCGGAACCCTAGGAGGAGCTCGATAACCTGGAAGGGATGGTAGCAGGTGTCATCCCTGAGGAGTCATTCACAGGAGTCCAAGGACACAACAGTGCAGCACATGATGAACCACAACAATCACAGGGTAAGTCACACTAGGGGAAATGTGGGAAATATGTTATGGAAAAGGGGGAGGCATCCTGGTACCTATGCTAAACTGTTCTGTGTGCAGGCTACAGTCTAAGATGCAGGCATGCTTGTAGTCAAACAGCAGACATATGTAGGGGCTCAACTACAAGTCCCTAGTGCTGCTTGTGCCTCTCTTCTCCACATCTAAAAGGGAGGAACCGGTGAGTACAAGGGGGTTGCCCAGAAGCACTGTAATGTGTGCTGACCTACCAGAAATGTCACTCCCCAGAGACAGAACCAGTACCTAATTTACCAATGTTGCAGGTGTACCCCACTTTGGCCCCTTGTACCGGGCACTACCAGAACACTGTCCCACAGGAGCGTAATTCACATTAACACTTTGGTGATACAGTGTGCGAAACCATACTTACAGGGCCACACAAAGCAAACTTGCTTGGCTTGTCATGGCTTTGGATATATGGCCACTTTTCCTACAGAACACTGTGTGAAAGGCACATTCCAAAGGTGTTGGTTGGGGTGAAACCATGCCAAACTCATGGAAAACAAAGAAACCTGACACATGCACAAATGAACAAGGCAAGGAATGTGTCACGTTCCTATGTCAACCCAGGGGTGGTGTAAGAATGACACCATGAGGAGAAATGTCTTCAATACTTCTCTTGTGTAGTATACACTTGTGTGCTGCACAATGCAGCACACATGGGAAGACGATAACACCCCATTACTGTTACTGTTACTGTTACTGTGCAGAAAGGTCTCCCATCATGTACCTAAAAGTTCATCCCCACAATGCAGGGATTGTCCTACCATGGCCGAAGGGTGTCTGCATTGGCACTAGCCAGCATTATGTGTACCACTGCAGGTGGAAAGGACAGAAAAGCACCCTATATTGCACATATGGTGCATCTCTGCCCTTGCCCGGTGGCACAGGGTAGTGCTGCATGGTACCAGCGGAACGCCCTGTGCCTCTGGCCATGGAATTGGGCCCAGCCAGTGCCATTTTGATGCAAAACACAACTTTGTCGTAACCAAAGCTTGTTGATGACTTCCAACACAAAATTATGTCTGCATCCATCATCACGTTGTGGGACATCCTTTGCATCATGCAGGAACCCTCTGGCATCTTCCTAGGGTGCATTCCTGCAGTCTTCGTCCTACTGGGGACTCTTATTTTGCACCCTCTTCTGGGTTGGGAGGGGCTCCTGTCCTTCCTGGAACTTCTTTTGACATCTGGACCCTTCTCTGTCAGGTCTTCAGCTCCAGGAATCCAGCATTTGTTGTTTGCAGACTTGGTTGGTTACTGCAATAATCCCAATCATGAGGTGTAGTGTGTCCTAAGGACACTTGCAGTACTTTACTCCTGCTTTTCTGGGCTCTGGGATGGGGTAATTTACTTACCTTTAGTGTATTCTTACTCTCCCAGCAATTCTGCACACACTACACTTGTCTAGGGGGGAATTCGTGATTTGCATTCCATTTTCTTAGTATATGGTTTGTGTTGTCCCCAAGACCTATTTTTTCCCATTGCATTCTATAGCATTTCCTATTGCTTGCACTATGCTATGTTGAATTTCTTACCTTATTTGGTGTCTAGTGTATATATTGAGTATAATACTTACCTCCAGAAGGAGTATTGCCGGTAAGATATTTTTTGTACTGTGTCACCCAAATAAACTACCTTTATTTTAGGTAACACTGACTATTGTCTTTACTTGTGTATAAGTACAGCGTAACTATACGTGGTATTGCATGAGCTTTGCCTGTCTCCTAGTTCAGCCTAAGCTGCTCTTCTATAGCTACCTATATCGTCCTAAGCTTCTAGAGAACTATTACTTCACTAATAAGGGATAACTGGACCTGTTATGAGGTGTAAGTACCAAAGGTACCCACTACAAACCAGGCCAGCCCCTTACAATTTGTGAGAAAACTGACACAGGAGTAAAGGCAGCCATGGCTGAGCCTGACCTCTGAGTCATGTATATGCAGAGTGGCATCACAATTAGTGATGCTTGGAAATGGTGTAGAAGATACTCATCTACAAAATGTGACCAATATAGCTGAGACATGCATATATGGTACCAACACATTTGTATTCATGTTGGCCTGACCTACCAATGTATGTCACAGGGACATGTCTAATGGCCTATTTTTGCATTCACTGAAATAGGTCTTCTATGCCCATTAACAGATCATAGTTGTCCATAGTGTCCATTGTACAACATTCTCAGTGCTATGTCTCATGTTCTCTCTTTCAGGTGGTACCATTGGTGAGGTGGCAAGCTTTGAAAAGTGTGATGCTACCGGTGATTGTCAACCTGTATGTGTAATGTATAGTGCAAGTCTTGTGTGTGATGCTGTAGGTTGTGTGCAATGCTATGTACCAAATGCATGGATGCTACTACAGACATTGTATGCTATAAATGGGGCTCATTTACAAGCCCCTAGCACCACTGAAGCATCACTTTTTGCAATGCTTTAGTGGCTCTGTGACATTTTCCAAGTCTACAAGGTGGCGCTGAGCCACTTTTCATAGCTTAATGCCAAGGGTGGCAGCATTGGCGCTAGGCAGCTAATTTAGTGCTAGCGCAGGGGAAACACAGGGATGCACGGTATTCTTTTACATAAGCGTATCCCTGCATTTTAGAAATGTTGGAGTGCGGCACTACCAAATTTCTTGCAGCACCACACTGCGACATTTCCTAGTAAATGAGGCATATGTTTGATGTTTTGTATAGGATCAGCATCCCAAGAAATGTATGCAGTGGTGACAACATGTGTGCTGAAGGGCCTTGTAAATGTTGGACATTGTGTAAGAGTGCAAACACAGTGATAACAATAAGGACAAGTGGCAGACGTACAGGCTCCTACACATGTATGCAGCGTAGGAAAATGATGTTCTCTCAAAATGTTACTGCTCAGTGTGGCACACAGTAACTCAGGTCCTGGTGGGAGTGGTGATCATGTGGATAGGTTCCGAAGATTAGCAAGTTAGTGGTCAACATTACACACATGAAAATGCCATAAATTTGCCCACCCATATGATGTAATGCCCCAGACTTTGTGTTGTATGTCGATACATTGTGAACCCATGTCATACACACAGATCTTGACATGTGTGTTTGGCCTTAGGGATTTCCTTATAATATTGTTAGAAGAAATGCCACTCCTTAAAAGATAATCTGATAGTGGTGTTTAGGAATTCCTGTACAGATGATGTATAGGGGATGCACCCACATATGAGATGGTAGTGCTGACTGCTGTTGTGCAACTCTCTAACCAGATATTTGGACACGTATATAGGCAATGGACAGCATAGTGGGACACATCAAGTAACTCTGGAATAATGCTTGGGGTCATGGCTCATCTCACCAGGTAGTGAGCTGAGTCGATGTGGGTGTAGGGTCATGCCCCTCTGTGTGACATGGGTGACTGCTACCATCTACATTTTCACATGGGATACCTGTCACATCCATTTTTCATGCAGCAGTGTTTCCAGACATGCAAAGGATGTCCCATGTGGAGATGTTGGATGCAGGTGAGTTGCAGCGCTGGATTTGTCCAACAAGCCTTTGTTCAAACAATGTTGTGGATTGCATCAAATTGCCCTGCCTGGACCCAGGAGGGACCTGGGGCCACAACTCAGACTGAGGAGGTAGAGGGGGCTCCCAACACTGGAGGGAACCCACAGATGATGAGCCGGCACCCACAGAGGTCCCAGGACAGCGGGACAAAGAAGGTGCAAATTGCGGTTGCTGCAGCGCTACAAAAGAAGGACCCACTCCGCCGGAAAACAAATCAGCAAGTTGAGGGTCACAGGATAGAGTGCTGGGGACCTGGGACAGGCTGTGCATGAAGGATTCTGGCAAATAGTGCACAGAGGCCTCAGGAGCTAGGGATGATGCAGTGCACAGGGGTACTGTCGGAAACGGGAAATGCAAGCTCTCACCTCCTCCAAATTTGGACAGCTGGACCTTAGGGCAGTCTGTGTCGAAGGGGTCCACCACCTGTTTTCGAAGGAGCACGCTCGTCTTCAGGAGAGGAGTCCATGAGAACCAGTCATCATCTCAGAAGCTGGATGATGGAGCAGGGAAGTGACTCCATCACTCCACTGGAGATTTCTTCGGTCCTTCTAGTGCAGGGTGAAGACAGGGAGTCCCCAGAGCGGGCACACCGTGGAAACTGTTGCAGTTGCTGACTTGAGCTGAAGTTGCAGAGTCGAAGTAGCCCTTCTGGATACTTTGTTGCAGTTACAGCGGATCTTGGAGCAGTCTGCAGTTGATCCGAGGTCAGAGGATGAAGCAGGAGTTGCAGAGGATTCCTGGTGGAAACTTGCAATCCAAATCTGAAGAGGAACCCACTGGAGAGATCCTAAATAGCCCTGAGAGGGGGATTGGCTACCTAACCAGGTATGTACCTATCAGGAGGGCCTCTAACGTCACCTGCTGGCACTGGCCACTCAGAGATCTCCAGAGTGTCCCCACACCAAGGAAAACAAGATGGCTAACACCAGGGACACACTGGAGGAGCTCTGAGCACCACCCCTTGGGTGGTGATGGACTGGGGAGTGGTCACTCCCCTTTCGTTTGTCCAGTTTCGTGCCAGAGCAGGGACTGGGGGTTAATGAACCGGTGTAGACTGGCTCATGCAAGGAGGGCACCATCTGTGCCCTTCAAAACATTTGCAGAGGCTGCGGGAAGCTACCCCTCCCCAGCCTATAACATCTATTTCCAAAGGGAGAGGGTGTAACACCCTCCTCCTAAAGTAAATGCTTTGTTCTGACTTCCTTGGATTGAGCTGCTCAGACCCCAGGAGGGCAGAACCCTGTCTGCGAGGTGGCAGCAGCTGTAGCTGCAATGCAGCCTCAGAGCTGGTTTGGCAGTGCTGCTGGTCCATGGTGGAGCCCTCAGGATGCTTGGAATTGGCTCCCCAATACCAAATTTGGAATGGGGAGACAATTTCATGATCGTAGACACGTTATATGGCCATATTCGGGGTTACCATTGTCAAGCTACATATAGGTATTGACCTAAATGTAGTGCACACGTGTAATGGCGTCCCCGCACTCACAAAGCCCTGGGAAATGGCCATGAACTATGTGGGGGCACCTTTGCTAGTGCAAGGGTCCCTCACACTTAGTAACTTTGCACCTAACCTTCAGCAAGTGAAGGTTAGACATATAGGTGACTTATACGTTACTTAAGTGCAGTCAAAATGGCTGTGAAATAACATGGGCATTATTTCACACAGGCTGCAGTGGCAGTACTGTGAAAGGGTTTGTCTGATCTCTTTATGGGTGGCAAATGAAATGTGCAGCCCATAAGGATCTCCTGGAACCCCAATGCCCTGGGTACCTAGGTACCATATACTAGGTACTTATAAGGGGGAGTCTAGTGTGCCAAATGAAATTGGGAAATGAAGTCACTAGCCTACAGTGACAAATTTAAAAGCAGAGAGAGCATAAGCACTGAGGTTTTGATTAGCAGAGCCTCAGTGACACAGTTAAGCACTATACAGACACACATTAGGCCATAAACTATGAGCACTGGGGTCCTGACCAGCAGGATCCCAGGGAGACAGGCAAAAACATACAGGTAAAATTGGTGGGTAAAATGCCAAGAAAGATGGTACTTCCCTACACACATATACATGACTATGCAACATTAAAAAGTAGTCAGCCCCGTAGTGGACCTGGACACTTGCCCCTGGTAACCATGCATCCTTGCACCATGACACAGGTGTGTCGGCATTGTACATATCTGATTTTGGTGACTAAACACAAGGGACAAGGACAAGAATATGCCATTTGTCCCCTTAAAGGTGCATTGCTGCCCTTGTCAAGGATGGTGTTTGGGACAGACACACTTCTCACAGCCCTGGCCTTTGTCATAACATCCTAAAGGACGGTCTATGGCCAGCAGACATGGCCCTGCAATTGCAAAACAAGAATCAGCCACATAGTTTCTGTGCTCACCCACAGTTCCACCAACTTCAATTCCAAGGTGGCCCTGAAGGTCCTGTTACCTGGTGACAAGGTCTGCCCAGTGATGTTTTAACTGGTGGTCTGTCCATTGCACCTTCAATGCATGGGTCATGGAGAACAGGACCTTCCCCCTCCTTAGCTTGGGTGCCTCTGTTTTGTAGCTTTGTATGGCCCTTTCCCCCATGGTCACCATATTAGGGAGGTAGTGCAGAATCAGCCAGATGAATCCCCCAACTCATCAGCACTGAAGTGACAAGACCCTCCCTTCCCTGACATGTCACACTCCCAACCCATGGTACCCTTAACAACCAAAATAATTACTGCAAACCAACCCCATCTACTCCAACAGACTAAACTACCCCAAAGACGAACCCCAACAATGCAATCACAAAAAGATACAAAACACAATAAGACAGAATAAAACAGAGGTCATGGACAGTACAGGGACAGAAGACAGCACAAAATACAACTCTACCAACTCTCCTCAACAGCGCTCCGACAACACACAACCTCTCTATAAAACAGACAAAAAGACTGTGACAGAAAGTAAAAAGTGAAAGTTACTTTGCAGTTCCTGGTTTGGCACATGGCTGAGCCATTGAATCATTTCCTGAGCAGCTGCAGCACGTTTTTGCGCAATGCGTAATTTTTTTGGGACACCTCACTCCTAAGCGTGGATTCTAGAGGGCGCATCACCAACAAAAAAGAGAAATTTCTGACACGCAGATGGTAAGCATCAACTTTTGGCATACACGATTGCTGGAAAATACACACATTGGGCAAAGCATAGTTTTTTTTACTCACGTCCTGCATGAACTGTAAATGTGTATAGTATCTATTGGACATAATTTCCCTAGGCCTATGGGTTGCTGTATTGCCTGTAAATAATTGTGTTCCACACACTCCTCTCTTTCCATGTGTCCGTTTATGTATGTTTGACAGTCAAAACTTGCCCGCCCTATAATCTACTAGGGACTTATAGGTATTTGGATTCTGCCTCGCCCTATTATCTACAAGGGACTCATAGGCAGCAGAAGTCAACTTTGCCCTATTATCTTCTAGGGACTTATAGGAAGTTGGAGTCAACCTTGCCCTAATATCTACTGGAGACTTGTAGGAAATTGGAGTAAACCGTGCCCTATTATCTACTTATGACTTACATTAGTCTGTCAGCTGCGATTCTTCTTGTGCCAATGTACCATATAACGTTTCTTCAGTAGTGGCCCTAGGTCTGAGGGGCAGACCCAGGGTACAGCTAGGGTAAGTTCAGTAAGTTTCAGTATTTAAAATGTTGAAGTATGTGCAAACCTGATTACTTTTTCACACTGTGACTGGCCAGGTAATTTGGCTACACACCGTTTGTGATGTTATATGTTCTATCACAAGGGTACAGTCTTTCTTGTCATCACGCTCTTTGGACATTGTGTGAGTTACTCACGTATCTACCACGCTCTGGACCAAAAATTGTGGACTCAGCCGTGTTGCTGTTACTAATGTTACATTTTGGGCTTGCTCCCTATCATCAACATACTCATTGTCCAGCTGTTCCTGCTCCTTATTGTCATTGGCCCAACGGAGATTGTGTCCTGCACATATGTCTGGCAATATTCAGCACAGTTGTAATGGTTCGATTACTTTTGGTTGCTAGAAGGGTAAATGATCCCACAACCTATCATGCCTCCAGGAATCATACTAGTGTTCTCTGGATGCTACCTATATGATGTGGCAAGCCCTGTGACTGCCATGATTTGGATTCTGCTTGGCCTCCCTGTGGCTGTGTGTATGAGGAGTAGTTAGCCACAGCTACAAACAATATTGCTTGGCATCTGTACAGTGAGTAGGGGTGGTTTGGGGGCATGCTGTTTACTGTGTAATGATATGCTCAGACCCACAGTCAATGACATGAGACATGCAATGACATTGACAGGCATACTTGCAAGATGACCACTGATTTGTTGGACATAGTGCTATACATATAGATGTACTGTCCTCTGTGATACACTTGCTAGTTGCCATACAAGTAGAGTGCAAAAGATGTAGATGTTATGAGTTGTCAGCACTGTAATGCATCTTTCACCCCTTGATTTGACACATATCTCACAGTGAACAAATGTTGCAGTTCCTGACAAATATTTACAGCCCTTGTCATACAGTGTTGCCACGATGCTTCACATAGTGATTCCTATGCAGACACATTTATGGGTCCCTGCTCCTCCTCAGATGTTGGAATTTCCCTACAATACATTTGCCTATGCCTTTGTTTGGCCCAAATTGTCCATGAAAGTAGATATGATGAGACCAAACATTATGCCCTCAAACATCCCAAATGGGTGACCTGATCTGATAACTGTCAAGCCATGTTTACATGTTAAAATGTGTTGCAATTGTGTACATGTGTGAGCTATTTGTGTACAAATTATGCCCACAACATATGTATCCAGTAGATTTCGGGGTGTTAATCTGCAGTAGAGCTACACAACTTCCTGCACTGTACTACATTTCTTGGAAGGGGAACTGGTAACAATTACTTGCAGACTCATGCCAATTTGTGGTCCATACAAGTGGAATAGCACACAAATTGCCCAGGGAGTACGCATTGACACTTGCATCAGTGGCAGTAGGACATAGAATAGACATAGAAAGAGGGAGATACAGGGTGTGATAGGGAAATTGCTGCCGATTGCATCACTCTTATGCAACCCCTGAGATGTTGACAATTGTGATACATTCCCTGCCTTGTAACTCTGTGAGGTACCTTTTTCGTCCAAGGCTCTTGCACAGGTATACCCCATGCAACACACATGATAGGCCCTTTCACACAGTGGAATGCATGTCAGGGGTGTATATTAACAAGGCAATTGTAAGCCAGGCAAGGTCACTTTGAAAGGCCTTGTAAATATAGGCTGGCACACTGTGCCAGTGGAGCATCCAACAAAGGATTTTTTGGTGGGACAAAGTGGCACAAGTATCACCCTTGTTCACAGAGATGTAGAGCAGATTTCCTGTCTGCCATGCATGGCTGTGTGCCTTTCCATCATGCAGCATATGCAAAAGAGGCTTGAGATGTCTTCACCTGTATGTCGTGCTGATTTGCATTAGATCTGTGTACAAAGGCATGGTCCATGTATGTGTGATAGGCCTCAGCATGCAGTTCCTATCTGTGTGGGCAGAGAGTGATCTATGTATTGTTTGCCCCATATGTCTTTGCTCTTGTGTCAGTTAGGTACTTGCTGTTTGCTTACCTACAAGCAGGCCATTCCCATATTGTCCATCTTGAAACCTCTGGATGATGATTGAATTTCTGAAGATGAATGAGTCATGGATGTTGCCTGGGTATTTAGCCAGCACATTGATGATTAATTTGCGATGATCCATGATGAACTGCACTTTCATTTCATGTGTGTGCTTCTAGTTGAGGTACGCATATTGTGTTGAGGCAGGTGGTACAAGTGGCACATGGGTGCAGTCCATGGATCTGAGAATATATTGCAACCCATCAATTGCGTAGAAGCCCTGTTTGATTTCCTGCTGCAATTGCTGGGGAAGAGGATGTTCTGGGGTGTAAGGCAGATGAATGCATCCAGAACAGAGGTCAGGTATTCAGACAGGGAGGGCTGCGATACTTCACACACTTGTGCTACTGTGGCCTGGAAGGATTCTGATGCAAGGAGGTAGAGCATAGCCAGGAGCTTGGTCAGGGGTGAGATGTTGGTGGACTGCTGAACCATTGGCTGCAGATGTGGTGCAATGATTCGGAGCAGTTGTATGATAAATTCCTTGTGCAGCTGGTAGAAGGTGATGACCTCCTCCTCCCTGAGGTCAATCAGGGATGCTTGCTGGTAGTAGACACGCTTCCTTCCTTTACTCTGCCTCCGTTGGTCTGGGGTGTGGTAACTCTGTTGGTGCTGGATGTTGTGGTGGTGTTGTTGGAGGTTGCACTGGTATCCTCGGTATCCCAAGTTGTAAGAGGAGTAGGTCCATGGTGTCCTCCAAGTTGCCAAGGTGTTTTTTTTAGCGTTCTCCTTATGTATCTGTGCCTGGGAGTCATTTTAATGCCCGATCTGACCAGGTATTAAAATGTTGATGCTAGTCATAGTTAGCACACCCTTTCCTAGGTGCAAGTCATTTTTTGACATGGTTGAAGATACGGCACAAGCAGGCTAGGGACATTTTTAGGAGGGAATGCCTACCTTGCATACCATTGCCGGTACTTGACGCAGCCAGACCTGAGGCTAATGAAACATGATGCTTGCTCAGGAAAAGTGGCGCTAGAGGCCTCTAGTACCACTTTGTAAATCTAGAGCTGATTTTGCGACACCTTAGCATAAAAAAATGATGCTAAGAAGGCGCAAAATCCTTGTAAATGAGTCACTTAGTTGCTGATTTACAAACGTAAATTTTCATGTGTAGTTTTGCTTACAATGAATCTATTCTTTGCCTAAGTTTAAATCTACACTCTTTTCCTATTCACCTTTTTGAGTGGTGATACACACCTAGATATACACTTAAGCCTTTCACACCACCTCCAATGAATAAGTGGAGACTCCTATGACTGAATTCACAAGTGTAAAGTTGCTATTACTCCTAGTATTGCTATTAGTGACTTTCCACCTGTTTTCACTACTGGTGCATGATACTCTCAAAAGGAACTGTTGGAAAATTTATAAAGCTCGTTTTTTAAACAAAACATGAATAAAAAACTATATATGTATTAATTTTAAACAATTATTTTTACCAAGGGCTACTTAAAGAAAAAGAACACACTTCTGTCTGAAATATTTGTTTTCATTAACTTAATTTAAATATATCAATTAATTTTTAAATATTAATTTCAAACACTACTTTAAAATTTAAATCACCCACCCAAATTAACATTTTAATTTTTCTTTAATTTAAAAAATAGTTACGTTATTAAGTTATGTTGATAAATGTTAGCCTTTTCAAACTAAGCTAAACATACTTAATTTGTTATTAAACTGTGTAATTAAAATGTAAAAATAATAAAACTTACATTTGGAACTAAAAAAGTAAATATATATATATTTCTATATTTATATATATGTGCATTTATACATATATATATATATATATATATATATATATATATATTTTTTTTTTTTTTTTTTAAGATTTCATAGTATATTTAGGAAAAGTGAGAAATTCTATGAACCCTAATACTTCTGAATTAATACCTAAAAACACTTACATTTTTTAATTATGTTAGGTGCACAACAATACATAACTTCCCAGCAGATGTGCAAACCACAACTCATATACCAAATGCAGTGCTCATGTTCACTCATATCGAAACAGATGCAATTAAAAATGTTGTAAATCGTTAACAGCTTGCATTACATATCACATTACCATACCACTTTACAGTTTGTAGTTTGATTATTAAATGCTGTTCAATTACATATCCCTTTTAATTAGTGGTACAAACCTTGTGAGTCCCAAAGCACTGCATTCAGCTTAAAACACATTCAAATGAGCAAAGGATGAGCCCATCTCCACAATTACATGGGGATCACAGAATGAAACAACAGACACACTACATGCTTAAGAATCAGACAGTAGTAGCCCAGTTTGAGTTCCTGTTGCAAACCTTGTTTTAATTTAGACAATGAAATGCAAGGCATAAATGAAAACACATTGGAAAAGGTGCAATGTGGTACCAAAAAAACGAATTAATCAGTTAGTCACCCAAACGCAGAGCTCTATTAGCTATTAGCTGTAAGTATGCTTGTAAATATGAAACAAGCGGGCTAGGGACATTTTTTAGGAGGGTATGCCTACCTTCCATATCATTGCCGGTATCTAACGGAGCCAGATCCGACACTAATGAAAAATGACGCTTGCCAGGAAAAGTGGCGCTAGAGGCCTCTAGCACCACTTTATAAATCTAGCGCTGATTTTGCGCCAACTCAGCATAAATAAATTATGCTAAGAAGGTGCAAAATCCTTTTAAATGAGTCCCTTAGTTCCTGATTTACAAACGTACATTTTCATGTTTAGTTCTACTCAAAATAAATCTATTTTATGCCTAGGTTTAAATCTACACTTTTTTGCTATTCACCTTTTTGAGTGGCGATACACACCTAGATGTACACTTAAGCCTTTCACACCACCTCAAAGGCGTAGGTGGAGACTTTTATGACTAAATTCACAAGTGTAACGTTGCTATTACTCTTAGTATTGCTATAAGTGACTTTCCACCTGTTTTTACTACTGGTGCATGATCCTCACAAAAGGAACTAGTGGGAAATTGATGAAGCTCATTTTTAAACAAACCAAAAAAAAAAAAATTAATGTAAAAATATACATGTATCGATTTTAAGCAACCGTTTGAACCAGGGGCTACTTAAAGAAAAAGAACACACTTCTGCCTGAAATCATTTTTTCTTTAAATTAATTCAAATATATATATATTTTAAAATTTCTGTTATTGCTTTATACTTGTATGAAAACGCATACAGAACAAAATAACTTCCCATCTTTTTGTGACCCCCCTTCCCCCTCCCTCATCCCTTCTGCACATTCTATCAATTACATAGAGGTGTTTGTTCAGTTCACAAATGATTTACATATTTGGTCTCTTGTACAGTCTTCAATGGGAATGTCTTAGTCAGTTATACATGGTCTGGTTCTGATATATTAGCCTCTGTATCAGAGTTAGTATTGTCGGGTGTTCTAAAATTGTCCAGTATCGTGTTCCAATGCTGAGCATTGTCTCTAGTTCCTAGGCCCCTGAGTGCCTCTTTTAGTAGTACTGTCCCTTCAATTTCTGGCCATTCAATCAATGCATTTCTCCAACGATTTATCTGTGGGCCCTTTGGGTCTTTCCAGTGCGAGGTTATTTCTCTCCTTGTCAGTATCAGGGCCAAGTCTATGAATCGGTTTGTAATTTTATGCTTGCTAGGACGGGGGAAATCTCCCAAAACCACCACTATGGCTGATCGGGGTAGTGTTCTGCCCGTGCAGGTGGAGAGTGCCTCAAATATCCCCGTCCAGTATTCCCCAATTAGTGGGCAACTCCAGAGCATGTGCAACAACTCTGCTGCTAATTCTGCACATCGAGGGCAGCTGGCATTTTCTACACCATAGATCTTTGATATCATATATGGGGTTAGGTAGGCCCTATGAAAGACATATGAGTTTGTTAATTTAAACCTTGCATTTCTGGAAACGGTATATATGTGTGAGGTTATTCTGGACCACTGTGTGTCGTCTATTGTAATATCTAGCTCCCCCTGCCATTTGGTCCTAAGTTTATTCAAGGGAAGACATGTGCTGTTTAGTAGAGATGTATATATCCCTCAGATCAACCTCCCTTGGTCTCCTATAGTGCATATTTGGTCGCAGCTAGTATGTCTGGGGGGTTCCTCCAGCCCTGTGCCCCATTGTCTATGAAGAGTTCTGGCAATCGCGTTAAAGGTTAGGAACAACCCTGGTGGTAGCTGGAACCTTTCCTGCAGTTCCGCATAGGAGCACAGTTACCCATTATTATATAGGGCCCCTATGGTGTCGATCTGAAATGCCATGAATCGACTGATACCCCCTATCACATGATTTCCTGCAATAGCTCCCACACAGATCAGGGGGGCCTCTGGTGAGTACGGTGTTATGGTGTGTGTTCGTTTTAGGTATTGTTCCCAGCAGTGACGTGATGCCTCCCATTCCACCGGAAGCGGTTTATTCTGTTTCTTGGGGTTTAGTAGAATGCCCAGAATTCTATCTCTGGAGCAGTGGAGAGGGTCTC